>NC_141280.1:12200000-12800000 GCF_054856545.1 Hippocampus guttulatus | reverse complement strand
AACTCAAATTGAGTGTCACGCCTAAACCAAAGGACTGATGCACACACTTCAACATGTATTTTGTTCAGGATGACATCCTGAAGCCTAAATGAGAATTAATTTGACCACACAACTCATTCCTATGAAGATACATTCAAACTCAAAAAATGAGTTTAGCTCGGCAAAAAATGCATTTAAAGCAATAAAAACTCAAATTGAGTGTCACGCCTAAACCAAAGGACTGATGCACACCCTTCAACATGTATTTTGTTCAGGATTACCTCCTGAAGCCTATATGAGCATTAATTTCACCACACAACTCATTCCTATGAAGATTCATTCAAACTCACAAAACATGCTCAGCTCGGGCTGAAAATGCATTTAAAGCAATAAAAACTCAAATGGAGTATCACGCCTAAACCAAAGGACTTATGCACACACTTCAACATGTATTTAGTTCAGGATGACCACCTGAAGCCTAAATGAGCATTAATTTGAACACACAACTAATTCCTATGAAGGTACATTCAAAGTCAGAAAGCGCTCTCAGCTCGGGCTGAAAATGCATTTAAAGCAATAAAAACTCAAATTGAGTGTCACGCCCAAACCAAGGGACTTATGCACACACTTCAACATGTACTTAGTTCAGGATGTCCTCCTGAAGCCTAAATGAGCATTAATTTGATCACACAACTCATTCCTATGAAGATACATTCAAACTCACAAAACGTGCTCAGCTCGGGCTGAAAATGCATTTAAAGCAATAAAAACTCAAATTGAGTGTCACGCCTAAACCAAAGGACTTATGCACACACGTCAACATGTATTTAGTTCAGGATGTCCTCCTGAAGCCTAAATGAGCAGTAATTTGACCACACAACTCATTCCTATGAAGATACATTCAAACTCACAAAACGTGCTCAGCTCGGCCTGAAAATGCATTTAAAGCAATAAAAACTCAAATTGAGTGTCACGCCCAAACCAAGGGACTTATGCACCTACTTCAACATGTACTTAGTTCAGGATGTCCTCCTGAAGCCTATATGAGCATTAATTTGACCACAAAACTCATTCCTATGGAGAGACATTCAAACTCACAAAACGTGCTCAGCTCGGGCTGAAAATGCATTTAAAGCAATAAAAACTCAAATTGAGTGTCACGCCTAAACCAAAGGACTTATGCACACACTTCAACAAGTATTTAGTTCAGGATGTCCTCCTGAAGCCTAAATGAGCAGTAATTTGACCACACAACTCATTCCTATGAAGATACATTCAAACTCACAAAACGTAGTCAGCTCGGCCTGAAAATGCATTTAAAGCAATAAAAACTCAAATTGAGTGTCACGCCCAAACCAAGGGACTTATGCACCTACTTCAACATGTACTTAGTTCAGGATGTCCTCCTGAAGCCTATATGAGCATTAATTTGACCACAAAACTCATTCCTATGGAGAGACATTCAAACTCACAAAACGTGCTCAGCTCGGCCTGAAAATGCATTTAAAGCAATAAAAACTCAAATTGAGTGTCACGCCTAAACCAAGGGACTTATGCACACACTTCAACATGTACTTAGTTCAGGATGTCCTGCTGAAGCCTAAATGAGCATTAATTTGATCACACAACTCATTCCTATGAAGATACATTCAAACTCAAAAAACGTGCTCAGCTTGGCAAAAAACGCATTTAAAGCAATAAAAACTCAAATTGAGTGTCACGCCTAAACCAAAGGACTGATGCACACACTTCAACATGTGTTTTGTTCAGGATGGCCTCCTGAAGCCTAAATGATCATTAATTTGACTACACAACTCATTCCTATGAAGATACATTCAAAGTCAGAAAGCGAGCTCAGCTCGGGCTGAAAATGCATTTAAAGCAATAAAAACTCAAATTGAGTGTCACACCTAAACCAAAGGACCTATGCACACACTTTAACATGTATTTTGTTCAGGATGACCTCCTGAAGCCTATATGAGCATTAATTTGACCACACAACTCATTCCTATGAAGATACATTCAAACTCACAAAACGTGCTCAGCTCGGGCTGAAAATGCATTTAAAGCGATAAAAACTCAAATTGAGTCTCACGCCTAAACCAAAGGACTTATGCTTACACTTCAACATGTATTTAGTTCAGGATGTCCTCCTGAAGCCTAAATGAGCAGTAATTTGACCACACAACTCATTCCTATGAAGATACATTCAAACTAGCAAAACGTGCTCAGCTCGGGCTGAAAATGCATTTAAAGCAATAAAAACTCAAATTGAGTGTCACGCCTAAACCAAAGGACTTATGCACACACTTCAACATGTATTTAGTTCAGGATGTCCTCCTGAAGCCTAAATGAGCAGTAATTTGACCACACAACTCATTCCTATGAAGATACATTCAAACTCACAAAACGTGCTCAGCTCGGCCTGAAAATGCATTTAAAGCAATAAAAACTGAAATTGAGTGTCACGCCCAAACCAAGGGACTTATGCACCTACTTCAACATGTACTTAGTTCAGGATGTCCTCCTGAAGCCTATATGAGCATTAATTTGACCACAAAACTCATTCCTATGGAGAGACATTCAAACTCACAAAACGTGCTCAGCTCGGCCTGAAAATGCATTTAAAGCAATAAAAACTCAAATTGAGTGTCACACCTAAACCAAAGGACTGATGCACACACTTCAACATGTATTTTGTTCAGGATGGCCTCCTGAAGCCTATATGAGCATTAATTTGACCACACAACTCATTCCTATGGAGTTACATTCAAACTCACAAAACGTGCTCAGCTCGGGCTGAAAATGCATTTAAAGCAATTTAAACTCAAATTGAGTGTCACGCCTAAACCAAAGGACTTATGCACCACTTCAACATGTATTTTGTTCAGGATGGCCTCCTGAAGCCTAAATGAGGATTAATTTGACTACACAACTCATTCCTATGAAGATACATTCAAAGTCAGAAAGCGCACTCAGCTCGGGCTGAAAATGCATTTAAAGCAATAAAAACTCGAATTGTGTGTCACGCCTAAATGCACACACTTCAACATGTATTTTGTTCAGGATGGCCTCCTGAAGCCTATATGAGCATTAATTTGACCACACAACTCATTCCTATGGAGATAGATTCAAACTCACAAAACGTGCTCAGCTCGGGCTGAAAATGCATTTAAAGCAATAAAAACTCAAATTGAGTGTCACGCCTAAACCAAAGGACTTATGCACACACTTGAACATGTATTTAGTTCAGGATGTCCTCCTGAAGCCTAAATAAGCATTAATTTGACCACACAACTCATTCCTATGAAGATACATTCAAACTCAGAAAACGCGCTCAGCTCGTGTTGAAAATGCATTTAAAGCAATAAAAACTCAAATTGAGTGTCACACCTAAACCAAAGGACTTATGCACGCACTTCAACATGTACTGAGTTCAGGATGTCCTCCTGAAGCCTAAATGAGCATTGTTTTGATCACACAACTCATTCCTATGAAGATACATTCAAACTCACAAAACGTGCTCAGCTCGGGCTGAAAATGCATTTAAAGCAATAAAAACTCAAATTGAGTGTCACGCCTAAACCAAAGGACTTATGCACACACTTCAACATGTATTTAGTTCAGGATTTCCTCCTGAAGCCTAAATGAGCAGTAATTTGACCACACAACTCATTCCTATGAAGATACATTTAACTCAAAAAACGTGCTCAGCTTGGGCAGAAAATGCATTTAAAGCAAAAAAAACTCAAATTGAGTGTCACGCCTAAACCAAAGGACTTATGCACACACTTCAACATGTACTTAATTCAGGATGTCCTCCTGAAGCCTAAATAAGCATTAATTTGACCACACAACTCATTCCTATAAAGATACATTCAAACTCAGAAAACGTGCTCAGCTCGTGCTGAAAATGCATTTAAAGCAATAAAAACTCAAATTGAGTGTCACACCTAAACCAAAGGACTTAAGCACAGACTTCAACATGTATTTTGTTCAGGATGGCCTCCTGAAGCCTAAATGAGCATTAATTTGACCACACAACTCATTCCTATGAAGATACATTCAAACTCACAAAACGTGCTCAGCTCGGGCTGAAAATGCATTTAAAGCAATACAAACTCAAATTGAGTGTCACGCCTAAACCAAAGGACTTATGCACACACTTCAACATGTATTTAGTTCAGGATTTCCTCCTGAAGCCTAAATGAGCAGTAATTTGACCACACAACTCATTCCTATGAAGATACATTTAACTCAAAAAACGTGCTCAGCTTGGGCAGAAAATGCATTTAAAGCAAAAAAAACTCAAATTGAGTGTCACGCCTAAACCAAAGGACTTATGCACACACTTCAACATGTACTTAATTCAGGATGTCCTCCTGAAGCCTAAATAAGCATTAATTTGACCACACAACTCATTCCTATAAAGATACATTCAAACTCAGAAAACGTGCTCAGCTCGTGCTGAAAATGCATTTAAAGCAATAAAAACTCAAATTGAGTGTCACACCTAAACCAAAGGACTTAAGCACACACTTCAACATGTATTTTGTTCAGGATGGCCTCCTGAAGCCTAAATGAGCATTAATTTGATCACACAACTCATTCCTATGAAGATACATTCAAACTCCAAAAACGTGCTCAGCTTGGCAAAAAACGCATTTAAAGCAATAAAAACTCAAATTGAGTGTCACGCCTAAACCAAAGGACTGATGCACACACTTCAACATGTGTTTTGTTCAGGATGGCCTCCTGAAGCCTAAATGAGCATTAATTTGACTACACAACTCATTCCTATGAAGATACATTCAAAGTCAGAAAGCGCGCTCAGCTCGGGCTGAAAATGCATTTAAAGCAATAAAAACTCATATTGAGTGTCATGCCTAAACCAAAGGACTGATGCACACACTTCAACATGTCTTTTGTTCAGAATGGCCTCCTGAAGCATAAATGAGCATTAATTTGACTACACAACTCATTCCAATGAAGATATATTCAAAGTCACAAAACGTGCTCAGCTCGGCCTGAAAATGCATTTAAAGCAATAAAAACTCAAATTGAGTGTCGCGCCCAAACCAAAGGACTTTTGCACACACTTCAACATGTATTTAGTTCAGGATGTCCTCCTGAAGCCTAAATGAGCAGTAATTTGACCACACAACTCATTCCTATTAAGATACATTGAAACTCAAAAAACGTGCTCAGCTCGGGCTGAAAATGCATTTAAAGCAATAAAAACTTAAATTGAGTGTCACGCCTAAACCAAAGGACTTATGCCCACACTTCAACATGTATTTAGTTCAGGATGTCCTCCTAAAGCCTAAATGAGCAGTAATTTGACCACACAACTCATTCCTATGAAGATACATTCAAACTCACAAAACGTGCTCAGCTCGGCCTGAAAATGCATTTAAAGCAATAAAAGCTCAAATTGAGTGTCAGGCCCAAACCAAAGGACTTTTGCACACACTTCAACATGTATTTAGTTCAGGATGTCCTCCTGAAGCCTAAATGAGCAGTAATTTGACTACACAACTCATTCCTATAAAGATACATTCAAACTCAAAAAACGTGCTCAGCTCGGCAAAAAATGCATTTAAAGCAATAAAAACTCAAATTGAGTGTCACGCCTAAACCAAAGGACCAATGCACACACTTCAACATGTATTTTGTTCAGGATGGCCTCCTGAAGCCTAAATGAGCATTAATTTGACTACACAACTCATTCCTATGAAGATACATTCAAAGTCAGAAAGCGCGCTCAGGTCGGGCTGAAAATGCATTTAAAGCAATAAAAACTCAAATGAGTGTCACACCTAAACCAAAGGACTTATGCACACACTTCAACATGTACTGAGTTCAGGATGTCCTCCTGAAGCCTAAATGAGCATTGTTTTGATCACACAACTCATTCCTATGAAGATACATTCAAACTCAAAAAACGTGCTCAGCTCAGGCTGAAAATGCATTTAAAGCAATAAAAACTCAAATTGAGTGTCACGCCTAAACCAAAGGACTTATGCACACACTTCAACATGTATTTTGTTCAGGATGACCTCCTGAAGCCTAAATGAGCATTAATTTGACCATACAACTCATTCCTATGAAGATACATTCAAACTCACAAAATGTGCTCAGCTCGGCCTGAAAATGCATTTAAAGCAATAAAAACTCAAATTGACTGTCACGCCCAAACCAAAGGACTTATGCACACACTTCAACATGTACTGAGTTAAGGATGTCCTCCTGAAGCCTAAATGAGCATTGTTTTGATCACACAACTCATTCCTACGAAGATACATTCAAACTCACAAAACGTGCTCAGCTCGGGCTGAAAATGCATTTAAAGCAATAAAAACTCAAAATGAGTGTCACGCCTAAACCAAAGGACTAATGCACGCACTTCAACATGTACTGAGTTCAGGATGTCCTCCTGAAGCCTAAATGAGCATTGTTTTGATCACACAACTCATTCCTATGAAGATACATTCAAACTCACAAAACGTGCTCAGCTCGGGCTGAAAATGCATTTAAAGCAATAAAAATTCAAATTGAGTGTCACGCCTAAACCAAAGGACTTATGCACACACTTGAACATGTATTTAGTTCAGGATGTCCTCCTGAAGCCTAAATAAGCATTAATTTGACCACACAACTCATTCCTATGAAGATACATTCAAGGTCAGAAAGCGCGCTCAGCTCGGGCTGAAAATGCATTTAAAGCAATAAAAACTCAAATTGAGTGTCACACCTAAACCAAAGGACCTATGCACACACTTTAACATGTATTTTGTTCAGGATGACTTCCTGAAGCCTATATGAGCATTCATTTGACCACACAACTCATTCCTATGAAGATACATTCAAACTCACAAAACGTGCTCAGCTCGGGCTGAAAATGCATTTAAAGCGATAAAAACTCAAATTGAGTGTCACGCCTAAACCAAAGGACTTATGCACACACTTCAACATGCATTTTGTTCAAGATGACCACCTGAAGCCTAAATGAGCATTAATTTGACCACACAACTCATTCCTATGAAGATACATTTAAACTCACAAAACGTGCTCAGCTCGGGCTGAAAATGCATTTAAAGCAATAAAAACTCAAATTGAGTGTCACGCCTAAACCAAAGGACTTATGCACACACTTCAACATGTATTTTGTTCAGGATGACCTCCTGAAGCCTAAATGAGCATTAATTTGACCACACAACTCATTCCTATGAAGATACATTCAAACTCAAAAAACGTGCTCAGCTCGGCCTGAAAATGCATTTAAAGCAATAAAAACTCAAATTGAGTGTCACGCCCAAACCAAGGGACTTCTGCACACACTTCAACATGTACTTAGTTCAGGATGTCCTCCTAAAGCCTAAATGAGCAGTAATTTGATCACACAACTCATTCCTATGAAGATACATTCAAACTCAAAAAACGTGCTCAGCTTGGCAAAAAACGCATTTAAAGCAATAAAAACTCAAATTGAGTGTCACGCCTAAACCAAAGGACTGGTGCACACACTTCAACATGTGTTTTGTTCAGGATGGCCTCCTGAAGCCTAAATGAGCATTAATTTGACTACTCAACTCATTCCTATGAAGATACATTCAAAGTCAGAAAGCGCGCTCAGCTCGGGCTGAAAATGCATTTAAAGCAATAAAAACTCAAATTGAGTGTCACGCCTAAACCAAAGGACTGATGCACACACTTCAACATGTCTTTTGTTCAGGATGGCCTCCTGAAGCATAAATGAGCATTAATTTGACTACACAACTCATTCCAATGAAGATACATTCAAAGTCACAAAACGTGCTCAGCTCAGCCTGAAAATGCATTTAAAGTAATAAAAACTCAAATTGAGTGTCGCGCCCAAACCAAAGGACTTATGCACACACTTAAACATTTATTTTGTTCAGGATGACATACTGAAGCCTAAATGAGAATTAATTTGACCACACAACTCATTCCTATGAAGATACATTCAAACTCACAAAACGTGCTCAGCTCGGCCTGAAAATGCATTTAAAGCAATAAAAACTCAAATTGAGTGTCACGCCCAAACCAAGGGACTTTTGCACACACTTCAACATGTACTTTGTTCAGGATGTCCTCCTGAAGCCTAAATGAGCATTAATTTGATCACACAACTCATTCCTATAAAGATACATTCAAACTCACAAAACGTGCTCAGCTTGGCAAAAAACGCATTTAAAGCAATAAAAACTCAAATTGAGTGTCACGCCTAAACCAAAGGACTGATGCACACACTTCAACATGTGTTTTGTTCAGGATGGCCTCCTGAAGCCTAAATGATCATTAATTTGACTACACAACTCATTCCTATGAAGATACATTCAAAGTCAGAAAGCGCGCTCAGCTCGGGCTGAAAATGCATTTAAAGCAATAAAAACTCAAATTGAGTGTCACACCTAAACCAAAGGACCTATGCACACACTTTAACATGTATTTTGTTCAGGATGACCTCCTGAAGCCTATATGAGCATTAATTTGACCACACAACTCATTCCTATGAAGATACATTCAAACTCACAAAACGTGCTCAGCTCGGGCTGAAAATGCATTTAAAGCGATAAAAACTCAAATTGAGTGTCACGCCTAAACCAAAGGACTTATGCTTACACTTCAACATGTATTTAGTTCAGGATGTCCTCCTGAAGCCTAAATGAGCAGTAATTTGACCACACAACTCATTCCTATGAAGATACATTCAAACTCACAAAACGTGCTCAGCTCGGCCTGAAAATGCATTTAAAGCAATAAAAACTGAAATTGAGTGTCACGCCCAAACCAAGGGACTTATGCACCTACTTCAACATGTACTTAGTTCAGGATGTCCTCCTGAAGCCTATATGAGCATTAATTTGACCACAAAACTCATTCCTATGGAGAGACATTCAAACTCACAAAACGTGCTCAGCTCGGCCTGAAAATGCATTTAAAGCAATAAAAACTCAAATTGAGTGTCACACCTAAACCAAAGGACTGATGCACACACTTCAACATGTATTTTGTTCAGGATGGCCTCCTGAAGCCTATATGAGCATTAATTTGACCACACAACTCATTCCTATGGAGTTACATTCAAACTCACAAAACGTGCTCAGCTCGGGCTGAAAATGCATTTAAAGCAATTTAAACTCAAATTGAGTGTCACGCCTAAACCAAAGGACTTATGCACCACTTCAACATGTATTTTGTTCAGGATGGCCTCCTGAAGCCTAAATGAGGATTAATTTGACTACACAACTCATTCCTATGAAGATACATTCAAAGTCAGAAAGCGCACTCAGCTCGGGCTGAAAATGCATTTAAAGCAATAAAAACTCGAATTGTGTGTCACGCCTAAATGCACACACTTCAACATGTATTTTGTTCAGGATGGCCTCCTGAAGCCTATATGAGCATTAATTTGACCACACAACTCATTCCTATGGAGATAGATTCAAACTCACAAAACGTGCTCAGCTCGGGCTGAAAATGCATTTAAAGCAATAAAAACTCAAATTGAGTGTCACGCCTAAACCAAAGGACTTATGCACACACTTGAACATGTATTTAGTTCAGGATGTCCTCCTGAAGCCTAAATAAGCATTAATTTGACCACACAACTCATTCCTATGAAGATACATTCAAACTCAGAAAACGCGCTCAGCTCGTGTTGAAAATGCATTTAAAGCAATAAAAACTCAAATTGAGTGTCACACCTAAACCAAAGGACTTATGCACGCACTTCAACATGTACTGAGTTCAGGATGTCCTCCTGAAGCCTAAATGAGCATTGTTTTGATCACACAACTCATTCCTATGAAGATACATTCAAACTCACAAAACGTGCTCAGCTCGGGCTGAAAATGCATTTAAAGCAATAAAAACTCAAATTGAGTGTCACGCCTAAACCAAAGGACTTATGCACACACTTCAACATGTATTTAGTTCAGGATGTCCTCCTGAAGCCTAAATGAGCAGTAATTTGACCACACAACTCATTCCTATGAAGATACATTCAAACTCACAAAACGTGCTCAGCTCGGGCTGAAAATGCATTTAAAGCAATACAAACTCAAATTGAGTGTCACGCCTAAACCAAAGGACTTATGCACACACTTCAACATGTACTTAATTCAGGATGTCCTCCTGAAGCCTAAATAAGCATTAATTTGACCACACAACTCATTCCTATAAAGATACATTCAAACTCAGAAAACGTGCTCAGCTCGTGCTGAAAATGCATTTAAAGCAATAAAAACTCAAATTGAGTGTCACACCTAAACCAAAGGACTTAAGCACAGACTTCAACATGTATTTTGTTCAGGATGGCCTCCTGAAGCCTAAATGAGCATTAATTTGACCACACAACTCATTCCTATGAAGATACATTCAAACTCACAAAACGTGCTCAGCTCGGGCTGAAAATGCATTTAAAGCAATACAAACTCAAATTGAGTGTCACGCCTAAACCAAAGGACTTATGCACACACTTCAACATGTATTTAGTTCAGGATTTCCTCCTGAAGCCTAAATGAGCAGTAATTTGACCACACAACTCATTCCTATGAAGATACATTTAACTCAAAAAACGTGCTCAGCTTGGGCAGAAAATGCATTTAAAGCAAAAAAAACTCAAATTGAGTGTCACGCCTAAACCAAAGGACTTATGCACACACTTCAACATGTACTTAATTCAGGATGTCCTCCTGAAGCCTAAATAAGCATTAATTTGACCACACAACTCATTCCTATAAAGATACATTCAAACTCAGAAAACGTGCTCAGCTCGTGCTGAAAATGCATTTAAAGCAATAAAAACTCAAATTGAGTGTCACACCTAAACCAAAGGACTTAAGCACACACTTCAACATGTATTTTGTTCAGGATGGCCTCCTGAAGCCTAAATGAGCATTAATTTGATCACACAACTCATTCCTATGAAGATACATTCAAACTCCAAAAACGTGCTCAGCTTGGCAAAAAACGCATTTAAAGCAATAAAAACTCAAATTGAGTGTCACGCCTAAACCAAAGGACTGATGCACACACTTCAACATGTGTTTTGTTCAGGATGGCCTCCTGAAGCCTAAATGAGCATTAATTTGACTACACAACTCATTCCTATGAAGATACATTCAAAGTCAGAAAGCGCGCTCAGCTCGGGCTGAAAATGCATTTAAAGCAATAAAAACTCATATTGAGTGTCATGCCTAAACCAAAGGACTGATGCACACACTTCAACATGTCTTTTGTTCAGAATGGCCTCCTGAAGCATAAATGAGCATTAATTTGACTACACAACTCATTCCAATGAAGATATATTCAAAGTCACAAAACGTGCTCAGCTCGGCCTGAAAATGCATTTAAAGCAATAAAAACTCAAATTGAGTGTCGCGCCCAAACCAAAGGACTTTTGCACACACTTCAACATGTATTTAGTTCAGGATGTCCTCCTGAAGCCTAAATGAGCAGTAATTTGACCACACAACTCATTCCTATTAAGATACATTGAAACTCAAAAAACGTGCTCAGCTCGGGCTGAAAATGCATTTAAAGCAATAAAAACTTAAATTGAGTGTCACGCCTAAACCAAAGGACTTATGCCCACACTTCAACATGTATTTAGTTCAGGATGTCCTCCTAAAGCCTAAATGAGCAGTAATTTGACCACACAACTCATTCCTATGAAGATACATTCAAACTCACAAAACGTGCTCAGCTCGGCCTGAAAATGCATTTAAAGCAATAAAAGCTCAAATTGAGTGTCAGGCCCAAACCAAAGGACTTTTGCACACACTTCAACATGTATTTAGTTCAGGATGTCCTCCTGAAGCCTAAATGAGCAGTAATTTGACTACACAACTCATTCCTATAAAGATACATTCAAACTCAAAAAACGTGCTCAGCTCGGCAAAAAATGCATTTAAAGCAATAAAAACTCAAATTGAGTGTCACGCCTAAACCAAAGGACCAATGCACACACTTCAACATGTATTTTGTTCAGGATGGCCTCCTGAAGCCTAAATGAGCATTAATTTGACTACACAACTCATTCCTATGAAGATACATTCAAAGTCAGAAAGCGCGCTCAGGTCGGGCTGAAAATGCATTTAAAGCAATAAAAACTCAAATGAGTGTCACACCTAAACCAAAGGACTTATGCACACACTTCAACATGTACTGAGTTCAGGATGTCCTCCTGAAGCCTAAATGAGCATTGTTTTGATCACACAACTCATTCCTATGAAGATACATTCAAACTCAAAAAACGTGCTCAGCTCAGGCTGAAAATGCATTTAAAGCAATAAAAACTCAAATTGAGTGTCACGCCTAAACCAAAGGACTTATGCACACACTTCAACATGTATTTTGTTCAGGATGACCTCCTGAAGCCTAAATGAGCATTAATTTGACCATACAACTCATTCCTATGAAGATACATTCAAACTCACAAAATGTGCTCAGCTCGGCCTGAAAATGCATTTAAAGCAATAAAAACTCAAATTGACTGTCACGCCCAAACCAAAGGACTTATGCACACACTTCAACATGTACTGAGTTAAGGATGTCCTCCTGAAGCCTAAATGAGCATTGTTTTGATCACACAACTCATTCCTACGAAGATACATTCAAACTCACAAAACGTGCTCAGCTCGGGCTGAAAATGCATTTAAAGCAATAAAAACTCAAAATGAGTGTCACGCCTAAACCAAAGGACTAATGCACGCACTTCAACATGTACTGAGTTCAGGATGTCCTCCTGAAGCCTAAATGAGCATTGTTTTGATCACACAACTCATTCCTATGAAGATACATTCAAACTCACAAAACGTGCTCAGCTCGGGCTGAAAATGCATTTAAAGCAATAAAAATTCAAATTCAGTGTCACGCCTAAACCAAAGGACTTATGCACACACTTGAACATGTATTTAGTTCAGGATGTCCTCCTGAAGCCTAAATAAGCATTAATTTGACCACACAACTCATTCCTATGAAGATACATTCAAGGTCAGAAAGCGCGCTCAGCTCGGGCTGAAAATGCATTTAAAGCAATAAAAACTCAAATTGAGTGTCACACCTAAACCAAAGGACCTATGCACACACTTTAACATGTATTTTGTTCAGGATGACTTCCTGAAGCCTATATGAGCATTCATTTGACCACACAACTCATTCCTATGAAGATACATTCAAACTCACAAAACGTGCTCAGCTCGGGCTGAAAATGCATTTAAAGCGATAAAAACTCAAATTGAGTGTCACGCCTAAACCAAAGGACTTATGCACACACTTCAACATGCATTTTGTTCAAGATGACCACCTGAAGCCTAAATGAGCATTAATTTGACCACACAACTCATTCCTATGAAGATACATTTAAACTCACAAAACGTGCTCAGCTCGGGCTGAAAATGCATTTAAAGCAATAAAAACTCAAATTGAGTGTCACGCCTAAACCAAAGGACTTATGCACACACTTCAACATGTATTTTGTTCAGGATGACCTCCTGAAGCCTAAATGAGCATTAATTTGACCACACAACTCATTCCTATGAAGATACATTCAAACTCAAAAAACGTGCTCAGCTCGGCCTGAAAATGCATTTAAAGCAATAAAAACTCAAATTGAGTGTCACGCCCAAACCAAGGGACTTCTGCACACACTTCAACATGTACTTAGTTCAGGATGTCCTCCTAAAGCCTAAATGAGCAGTAATTTGATCACACAACTCATTCCTATGAAGATACATTCAAACTCAAAAAACGTGCTCAGCTTGGCAAAAAACGCATTTAAAGCAATAAAAACTCAAATTGAGTGTCACGCCTAAACCAAAGGACTGGTGCACACACTTCAACATGTGTTTTGTTCAGGATGGCCTCCTGAAGCCTAAATGAGCATTAATTTGACTACTCAACTCATTCCTATGAAGATACATTCAAAGTCAGAAAGCGCGCTCAGCTCGGGCTGAAAATGCATTTAAAGCAATAAAAACTCAAATTGAGTGTCACGCCTAAACCAAAGGACTGATGCACACACTTCAACATGTCTTTTGTTCAGGATGGCCTCCTGAAGCATAAATGAGCATTAATTTGACTACACAACTCATTCCAATGAAGATACATTCAAAGTCACAAAACGTGCTCAGCTCGGCCTGAAAATGCATTTAAAGCAATAAAAACTCAAATTGAGTGTCACGCCCAAACCAAGGGACTTTTGCACACACTTCAACATGTACTTTGTTCAGGATGTCCTCCTGAAGCCTAAATGAGCATTAATTTGATCACACAACTCATTCCTATAAAGATACATTCAAACTCACAAAACGTGCTCAGCTTGGCAAAAAACGCATTTAAAGCAATAAAAACTCAAATTGAGTGTCACGCCTAAACCAAAGGACTGATGCACACACTTCAACATGTCTTTTGTTCAGGATGGCCTCCTGAAGCATAAATGAGCATTAATTTGACTACACAACTCATTCCAATGAAGATACATTCAAAGTCACAAAACGTGCTCAGCTCGGCCTGAAAATGCATTTAAAGCAATAAAAACTCAAATTGAGTGTCACGCCCAAACCAAGGGACTTTTGCACACACTTCAACATGTACTTTGTTCAGGATGTCCTCCTGAAGCCTAAATGAGCATTAATTTGACTACACAACTCATTCCTATGAAGATACATTCAAAGTCAGAAAGCGCGCTCAGCTCGGGCTGAAAATGCATTTAAAGCAATAAAAACTCAAATTGAGTGTCACACCTAAACCAAAGGACCTATGCACACACTTTAACATGTATTTTGTTCAGGATGACCTCCTGAAGCCTATATGAGCATTAATTTGACCACACAACTCATTCCTATGAAGATACATTCAAACTCACAAAACGTGCTCAGCTCGGGCTGAAAATGCATTTAAAGCGATAAAAACTCAAATTGAGTGTCACGCCTAAACCAAAGGACTTATGCTTACACTTCAACATGTATTTAGTTCAGGATGTCCTCCTGAAGCCTAAATGAGCAGTAATTTGACCACACAACTCATTCCTATGAAGATACATTCAAACTCACAAAACGCGCTCAGCTCGGGCTGAAAATGCATTTAAAGCAATAAAAACTCAAATTGAGTGTCACGCCTAAACCAAAGGACTTATGCACACACTTCAACATGTATTTAGTTCAGGATGTCCTCCTGAAGCCTAAATGAGCAGTAATTTGACCACACAACTCATTCCTATGAAGATACATTCAAACTCACAAAACGTGCTCAGCTCGGCCTGAAAATGCATTTAAAGTAATAAAAACTCAAATTGAGTGTCACACCCAAACATAGGGACTTATGCACACACTTCAACATGTACTTAGTTCAGGATGTCCTCCTGAAGCCTAAATGAGCATTAATTTGATCACACAACTCATTCCTATGAAGATACATTCAAACTCAAAAAACGTGCTCAGCTTGGCAAAAAACGCATTTAAAGCAATAAAAACTCAAATTGAGTGTCACGCCCAAACCAAGGGACTTCTGCACAGACTTCAACATGTACTTAGTTCAGGATGTCCTCCTGAAGCCTAAATCAGCATTAATTTGATCACACAACTCATTCCTATGAAGATACATTCAAACTCAAAAAACGTGCTCAGCTTGGCAAAAAACGCATTTAAAGCAATAAAAACTCAAATTGAGTGTCACGCCTAAACCAAAGGACTTATGCACACACTTGAACATGTATTTAGTTCAGGATGTCCTCCTGAAGCCTAAATGAGCATTAATTTGACCACACAACTCATTCCTATAAAGATACATTCAAACTCACAAAACGTGCTCAGCTCGGGCTGAAAATGCATTTAAAGCAATAAAAACTCAAATTGAGTGTCACACCTAAACCAAAGGATTATGCACACACTTCAACATGTATTTTGTTCAGGATGGCCTCCTGAAGCCTAAAAGAGCATTAATTTGACTACACAACTCATTCCTATGAAGATACATTCAAACTCACAAAACGTGCTCAGCTCGGGTTGAAAATGCATTTAAAGCAATAAAAACTCAAATTGAGTGTCACGCCTCAACCAAAGGATTATGCACACACTTCAACATGTATTTTGTTCAGGATGACCACCTGAAGCCTAAATGAGCATTAATTTGACCACACAACTCATTCCTATGAAGATACATTTAAACTCACAAAACGTGCTCAGCTCGGGCTGAAAATGCATTTTAAAGCAATAAAAACTCAAATTGAGTGTCACGCCTAAACCAAAGGACTTTTGCACACACTTCAACATGTACTGAGTTCAGGATGACCTCCTGAAGCCTAAATAAGCATTATTTGGACTACGCAACTCATTCCTATGAAGATACATTCAAAGTCAGAAAGCGCGCTCAGCTCGGGCTGAAAATGCATTTAAAGCAATAAAAACTCAAATTGAGTGTCACGCCTAAACCAATGGACTGATGCACACACTTAAACATGTACTGAGTTCAGGATGTCCTCCTGAAGCCTAAATGAGCATTGTTTTGATCACACAACTCATTCCTATGAAGATACATTCAAACTCACAAAACGTGCTCAGCTCTGGCTGAAAATGCATTTAAAGCAATAAAAACTCAAATTGAGTGTCACGCCTAAACCAACGGACTTATGCACACACTTCAACATGTATTTAGTTCAGGATGTCCTCCTGAAGCCTAAATGAGCAGTAATTTGACCACACAACTCATTCCTATGAAGATACATTTAACTCAAAAAACGTGCTAGCTTGGGCAGAAAATGCATTTAAAGCAAAAAAAAACTCAAATTGAGTGTCACGCCTAAACCAAAGGACTTATGCACACACTTGAACATGTATTTAGTTCAGGATGTCCTCCTGAAGCCTAAATGAGCAGTAATTTGACCACACAACTCATTCCTATGAAGATACATTTAACTCAAAAAACGTGCTCAGCTTGGGCAGAAAATGCATTTAAAGCAAAAAAAAAACTCAAATTGAGTGTCACGCCTAAACCAAAGGACTTATGCACACACTTGAACATGTATTTAGTTCAGGATGTCCTCCTGAAGCCTAAATAAGCATTCATTTGACCACACAACTCATTCCTATGAAGATACATTCAAACTCAGAAAACGGGCTCAGCTCGGGCTGAAAATGCATTTAAAGCAATAAAAACTCAAATTGAGTGTCACACCTAAACCAAAGGACTTATGCACACACTTCAACATGTATTTTGTTCAGGATGGCCTCCTGAAGCCTAAATGAGCATTAATTTGACTACACAACTCATTCCTATGAAGATACATTCAAAGTCAGAAAGCGTGCTCAGCTCGGCCTGAAAATGCATTTAAAGCAATAAAAACTCAAATTGAGTGTCACGCCCAAACCAAGGGACTTATGCACACACTTCAACATGTACTTAGTTCAGGATGTCCTCCTGAAGCCTAAATGAGCATTAATTTGAATACACAACTCATTCCTATGAAGATACATTCAAACTCAAAAAACGTGCTCAGCTTGGCAAAAAACGCATTTAGAGCAATAAAAACTCAAATTGAGTGTCACGCCTAAACCAAAGGACTGATGCACACACTTCAACATGTTTTTTGTTCAGGATGGCCTCCTGAAGACTAAATGAGCATTAATTTGACTACATAACTCATTCCTATGAAGATACATTCAAAGTCAGAAACCGCGCTCAGCTCGGGCTGAAAATGCATTTAAAGCAATAAAAACTCAAATTGAGTGTCACGCCTAAACCAAAGGACTGATGCACACACTTAAACATGTCTTTTGTTCAGGATGGCCTCCTGAAGCACAAATGAGCATTAATTTGACTACACAACTCATTCCAATGAAGATACATTCAAAGTCACAAAACATGCTCAGCTCGGCCTGAAAATGCATTTAAAGCAATAAAAACTCAAATTGAGTGTCACGCCCAAACCAAGGGACTTATGCACACACTTCAACATGTACTTAGTTCAGGATGTCCTCCTGAAGCCTAAATGAGCATTAATTTGATCACACAACTCATTCCTATGAAGATACATTAAACTCACAAAACGTGCTCAGCTCGGGCTTAAAATGCATTTAAAGCAATCTGAAGCCTAAATGAGCATTAATTTGATCACACAACTCATTCCTATGAAGATACATTCAAACTCACAAAACGTGCTCAGCTCGGGCTGAAAATGCATTTAAAGCAATGAAAACTCAAATTGAGTGTCACGCCTAAACCAAAGGACTGATGCACACACTTCAACATGTATTTAGTTCAGGATGTCCTCCTGAAGCCTAAATGAGCAGTAATTTGACTACACAACTCATTCCTATGAAGATACATTCAAACTCAAAAAACGAGTTTAGCTCGGCCAAAAATGCATTTAAAGCAATAAAAACTCAAATTGAGTGTCACGCCTAAACCAAAGGACTGATGCACACACTTCAACATGTATTATGTTCAGGATGACCTCCTGAAGCCTATATGAGTATTAATTTGACCACACAACTCATATCTATGAAGATACATTGAAACTCACAAAACGTGCTCAGCTCAGGCTGAAAATGCATTTAAAGCAATAAAAACTCAAATTGAGTGTCACGCCTAAAACAAAGGACTTATGCACACATGTCAACATGTATTTAGTTGAGGATGTCCTCCTGAAGCCTAAATGGGCATTTATTTGACTACACAACTCATTCCTATGAAGATAAATTCAAACTCAGAAAACGTGCTCAGCTCGGCCTGAAAATGCATTTAAAGCAATTAAACTCAAATTGTGTGTCACTCCTAAACCAAAGGACTTATACACACATTTCAACATGTATTTAGTTCAGGATGTCCTACTGAAGCCTAAATTACAATTAATTTGACTAAACAACTCATTCCTATGAAGATACATTCAAACTCAAAAAAGGTGCTCGGCTCGGTCTAAAAATGCATTTAAAGCAATAAAAACTCAAATTGAGTGTCACGCCTAAACCAAAGGATTATGCACACACTTCAACATATATTTTGTTCAGGATGGCCTCCTGAAGCCTAAAAGAGCATTAATTTGACTACACAACTCATTCCTAAGAAGATACATTCAAAGTCAGAAAACGCGCTCAGCTCGGGCTGAAAATGCATTTAAAGCAATAAAAACTCAAATTGAGTGTCACGCCTAAACCAAAGGACTTATGCACACACTTCAACATGTATTTTGTTCAGGTTGACATCCTGAAGCCTAAATAAATGAGCATTAATTTGACCACACAACTCATTCCTATGAAGATACATTCAAAGTCAGAAAACGCGCTCAGCTTGGGCTGAAAATGCATTTAAAGCAATAAAAACTCAAATTGAGTGTCACGCCTAAACCAAAGGACTTATGCACACACTTCAACATGTACTTAGTTCAGGATGTCCTCCTGAAGCCTAAATGAGAATTAATTTGATCACACAACTCATTCCTATGAAGATACATTCAAACTCACAAAACGTGCTCAGCTCGGCCTGAAAATGCATTTAAAGCAATAAAAACTCAAATTGAGTGTCACACCTAAACCAAAGGACTTATGCACACACTTCAACATGTATTTTATTCAGGATGGCCTCCTGAAACCTAAATGAGCATTAATTTGACTACACACCTCATTCCTATGAAGATACATTCAAAGTCAGAAAGCGCGCTCAGCTCGGGCTGAAAATGCATTTAAAGCAATAAAAACTCAAATTGAGTGTCACACCTAAACCAAAGGACCTATGCACACACTTTAACATGTATTTTGTTCAGGATGACCTCCTGAAGCCTATATGAGCATTAATTTGACCACACAACTCATTCCTATGAAGATACATTCAAACTCACAAAACGTGCTCAGCTCGGGCTGAAAATGCATTTAAAGCGATAAAAACTCAAATTGAGTGTCACGCCTAAACCAAAGGACTTATGCACACACTTCAACATGCATTTTGTTCAGGATGACCTCCTGAAGCCTATATGAGCATTAATTTGACCACACAACTCATTCCTATGAAGATACATTCAAACTCACAAAACGTGCTCAGCTCGGGCTGAAAATGCATTTAAAGCGATAAAAACTCAAATTGAGTGTCACGCCTAAACCAAAGGACTGATGCACACACTTCAACATGTATTTTGTTCAGGATGGCCTCCTGAAGCCTAAATGAGCATTAATTTGACTACACAACTCATTCCTATGAAGATACATTCAAAGCCAGAAAGCGCGCTCAGCTCGGGCTGAAAATGCATTTAAAGCAATAAAAACTCAAATTGAGTGTCACGCCTAAACCAAAGGACTTATGCACACACTTCAACATGTATTTTGTTCAGGATGGCCTCCTGAAGCCTAAATGAGCATTAATTTGACTACACAACTCATTCCTATGAAGATACATTCAAAGTCAGAAAGCGCGCTCAGCTCGGGCTGAAAATGCATTTAAAGCAATGAAAACTCAAATTGAGTGTCATGCCTAAACCAAAGGACTAATGCACACACTTCAACATGTATTATCTTCAGGATGACCTCCTGAAGCCTGTATGGGCATTAATTTGACCACACAACTCATTACTATGAAGATACATTCAAACTCACAAAACGTGCTCAGCTCGGGCTGAAAATGCATTTAAAGCAATAAAAACTCAAATTGAGTGTCACGCCTAAACCAAAGGACTGATGCACACACTTCAACATGTATTTAGTTCAGGATGTCCTCCTGAAGCCTAAATGAGCAGTAATTTGACTACACAACTCATTCCTATGAAGATACATTCAAACTCACAAAACGTGCTCAGCTCGGGCTGAAAATGCATTTAAAGCAATAAAAACTCAAATTGAGTGTCACGCCTAAACCAAAGGACTGATGCACACACTTCAACATGTATTTTGTTCAGGATGGCCTCCTGAAGCCTAAATGAGCATTAATTTGACTACACAACTCATTCCCATGAAGATACATTCAAAGTCAGAAAGCGCGCTCAGCTCGGGCTGCAAATGCATTTAAAGCAATAAAAACTCGAATTGAGTGTCATGCCTAAACCAAAGGACTTATGCACACACTTCAACATGTATTATGTTCAGGATGACCTCCTGAAGCCTATATGAGTATTAATTTGACCACACAACTCATATCTATGAAGATACATTGAAACTCACAAAACGTGCTCAGCTCAGGCTGAAAATGCATTTAAAGCAATAAAAACTCAAATTGAGTGTCACGCCTAAAACAAAGGACTTATGCACACATGTCAACATGTATTTAGTTGAGGATGTCCTCCTGAAGCCTAAATGGGCATTTATTTGACTACACAACTCATTCCTATGAAGATAAATTCAAACTCAGAAAACATGCTCAGCTCGGCCTGAAAATGCATTTAAAGCAATTAAACTCAAATTGTGTGTCACTCCTAAACCAAAGGACTTATACACACACTTCAACATGTATTTAGTTCAGGATGTCCTACTGAAGCCTAAATTACAATTAATTTGACTACACAACTCATTCCTATGAAGATACATTCAAACTCAAAAAAGGTGCTCGGCTCGGTCTAAAAATGCATTTAAAGCAATAAAAACTCAAATTGAGTGTCACGCCTAAACCAAAGGATTATGCACACACTTCAACATATATTTTGTTCAGGATGGCCTCCTGAAGCCTAAAAGAGCATTAATTTGACTACACAACTCATTCCTAAGAAGATACATTCAAAGTCAGAAAACGCGCTCAGCTCGGGCTGAAAATGCATTTAAAGCAATAAAAACTCAAATTGAGTGTCACGCCTAAACCAAAGGACTTATGCACACACTTCAACATGTATTTTGTTCAGGTTGACATCCTGAAGCCTAAATGAGCATTAATTTGACCACACAACTCATTCCTATGAAGATACATTCAAAGTCAGAAAACGCGCTCAGCTCGGGCTGAAAATGCATTTAAAGCAATAAAAACTCAAATTGAGTGTCACGCCTAAACCAAAGGACTTATGCACACACTTCAACATGTACTTAGTTCAGGATGTCCTCCTGAAGCCTAAATGAGCATTAATTTGATCACACAACTCATTCCTATGAAGATACATTCAAACTCACAAAACGTGCTCAGCTCGGCCTGAAAATGCATTTAAAGCAATATAAACTCAAATTGAGTGTCACACCTAAACCAAAGGACTTATGCACACACTTCAACATGTATTTTATTCAGGATGGCCTCCTGAAGCCTAAATGAGCATTAATTTGACTACACAACTCATTCCTATGAAGATACATTCAAAGTCAGAAAGCGCGCTCAGCTCGGGCTGAAAATGCATTTAAAGCGATAAAAACTCAAATTGAGTGTCACGCCTAAACCAAAGGACTTATGCACACACTTCAACATGCATTTTGTTAAAGATGACCACCTGAAGCCTAAATGAGCATTAATTTGACCACACAACTCATTCCTATGAAGATACATTCAAACTCACAAAACGTGCTCAGCTCGGGCTGAAAATGCATTTAAAGCAATAAAAACTCAAATTGAGTGTCACGCCTAAACCAAAGGACTTATGCACACACTTCAACATGTATTTTGTTCAGGATGGCCTCCTGAAGCCTAAATGAGCATTAATTTGACCACACAACTCATTCCTATGAAGATACATTCAAAGTCAGAAAGCGCGCTCAGCTCGGGCTGAAAATGCATTTAAAGCAATGAAAACTCAAATTGAGTGTCATGCCTAAACCAAAGGACTAATGCACACACTTCAACATGTATTATGTTCAGGATGACCTCCTGAAGCCTGTATGGGCATTAATTTGACCACACAACTCATTACTATGAAGATACATTCAAACTCACAAAACGTGCTCAGCTCGGGCTGAAAATGCATTTAAAGCAATAAAAACTCAAATTGAGTGTCACGCCTAAACCAAAGGACTTATGCACACACGTCAACATGTATTTAGTTGAGGATGTCCTCCTGAAGCCCAAATGGGCATTCATTTGACTACATAACTCATTCCTATGAAGATACATTCAAACTCAAAAATCGTGCTTGGCTCGGTCTGAAAATGCATTTTAAGCAATAAAAACTCAAGTTGAGTGTCACGCCTAAACCAAAGGACTGATGCACACACTTCAACATGTATTTTGTTCAGGATGGCCTCCTGAAGCCTAAATGAGCATTAATTTGACTACACAACTCATTTCTATGAAGATACATTCAAAGCCAGAAAGCGCGCTCAGCTCGGGCTGAAAATGCATTTAAAGCAATAAAAACTCAAATTGAGTGTCACACCTAAACCAAAAGACTTATGCACACACTTCAACATGTATTTTGTTCAGGATGACCTCCTGAAGCCTATATTCCTATGAAGATACATTCAAACTCACAAAACGTGCTCAGCTCGGGCTGAAAATGCATTTAAAGCAATAAAAACTCAAATTGAGTGTCACGCCTAAACCAAAGGACTTATGCACACACTTCAACATGTATTTTGTTCAGGATGACATCCTGAAGCCTAAATGAGCATTAATTTGACCACACAACTCATTCCTATGAAGATACAGTCAAACTCACAAAACGTGCTCAGCTCGGCCTGAAAATGCATTTCGCAATAAAAACTCAAATTGAGTGTCACGCCTAAACCAAAGGACTTATGCACGCACTTGAACATGTATTTAGTTCAGGATGTCCTCCTGAAGCCTAAATGAGCATTAATTTGACCACACAACTCATTCCTATGAAGATACATTCAAACTCACAAAACGTGATCAGCTCGGGCTGAAAATGCATTTAAAGCAATAAAAACTCAAATTGAGTGTCACACCTAAACCAAAGGACTTATGCACACACTTCAACATGTATTTTGTTCAGGATGGCCTCCTGAAGCCTAAATGAGCATTAATTTGACTACACAACTCATTCCTATGAAGATACATTCAAAGTCAGAAAGCGCGCTCAGCTCGGGCTGAAAATGCATTTAAAGCAATAAAAACTCAAATTGAGTGTCACGCCTAAACCAAAGGACTTATGCTTACACTTCAACATGTATTTAGTTCAGGATGTCCTCCTGAAGCCTAAATGAGCAGTAATTTGACCACACAACTCATTCCTATGAAGATACATTCAAACTCACAAAACGTGCTCAGCTCGGGCTGAAAATGCATTTAAAGCAATAAAAACTCAAATTGAGTGTCACACCTAAACCAAAGGACTTATGCACACACTTCAACATGTATTTTGTTCAGGATGGCCTCCTGAAGCCTAAATGAGCATTAATTTGACTACACAACTCATTCCTATGAAGATACATTCAAAGTCAGAAAGCGTGCTCAGCTCGGCCTGAAAATGCATTTAAAGCAATAAAAACTCAAATTGAGTGTCACGCCCAAACCAAGGGACTTATGCACACACTTCAACATGTACTTAGTTCAGGATGTCCTCCTGAAGCCTAAATGAGCATTAATTTGAATACACAACTCATTCCTATGAAGATACATTCAAACTCAAAAAACGTGCTCAGCTTGGCAAAAAACGCATTTAAAGCAATAAAAACTCAAATTGAGTGTCACGCCTAAACCAAAGGACTGATGCACACACTTCAACATGTTTTTTTGTTCAGGATGGCCTCCTGAAGACTAAATGAGCATTAATTTGACTACACAACTCATTCCTATGAAGATACATTCAAAGTCAGAAAGCGCGCTCAGCTCGGGCTGAAAATGCATTTAAAGCAATAAAAACTCAAATTGAGTGTCACGCCTAAACCAAAGGACTGATGCACACACTTAAACATGTCTTTTGTTCAGGATGGCCTCCTGAAGCACAAATGAGCATTAATTTGACTACACAACTCATTCCAATGAAGATACATTCAAAGTCACAAAACATGCTCAGCTCGGCCTGAAAATGCATTTAAAGCAATAAAAACTCAAATTGAGTGTCACACCCAAACCAAGGGACTTATGCACACACTTCAACATGTACTTAGTTCAGGATGTCCTCCTGAAGCCTAAATGAGCATTAATTTGATCACACAACTCATTCCTATGAAGATACATTAAACTCACAAAACGTGCTCAGCTCGGGCTGAAAATGCATTTAAAGCAATCTGAAGCCTAAATGAGCATTAATTTGATCACACAACTCATTCCTATGAAGATACATTCAAACTCACAAAACGTGCTCAGCTCGGGCTGAAAATGCATTTAAAGCAATGAAAACTCAAATTGAGTGTCACGCCTAAACCAAAGGACTGATGCACACACTTCAACATGTATTTAGTTCAGGATGTCCTCCTGAAGCCTAAATGAGCAGTAATTTGACTACACAACTCATTCCTATGAAGATACATTCAAACTCAAAAAACGAGTTTAGCTCGGCCAAAAATGCATTTAAAGCAATAAAAACTCAAATTGAGTGTCACGCCTAAACCAAAGGACTGATGCACACACTTCAACATGTATTATCTTCAGGATGACCTCCTGAAGCCTGTATGGGCATTAATTTGACCACACAACTCATTACTATGAAGATACATTCAAACTCACAAAACGTGCTCAGCTCGGGCTGAAAATGCATTTAAAGCAATAAAAACTCAAATTGAGTGTCACGCCTAAACCAAAGGACTGATGCACACACTTCAACATGTATTTAGTTCAGGATGTCCTCCTGAAGCCTAAATGAGCAGTAATTTGACTACACAACTCATTCCTATGAAGATACATTCAAACTCACAAAACGTGCTCAGCTCGGGCTGAAAATGCATTTAAAGCAATAAAAACTCAAATTGAGTGTCACGCCTAAACCAAAGGACTGATGCACACACTTCAACATGTATTTTGTTCAGGATGGCCTCCTGAAGCCTAAATGAGCATTAATTTGACTACACAACTCATTCCCATGAAGATACATTCAAAGTCAGAAAGCGCGCTCAGCTCGGGCTGCAAATGCATTTAAAGCAATAAAAACTCGAATTGAGTGTCATGCCTAAACCAAAGGACTTATGCACACACTTCAACATGTATTATGTTCAGGATGACCTCCTGAAGCCTATATGAGTATTAATTTGACCACACAACTCATATCTATGAAGATACATTGAAACTCACAAAACGTGCTCAGCTCAGGCTGAAAATGCATTTAAAGCAATAAAAACTCAAATTGAGTGTCACGCCTAAAACAAAGGACTTATGCACACATGTCAACATGTATTTAGTTGAGGATGTCCTCCTGAAGCCTAAATGGGCATTTATTTGACTACACAACTCATTCCTATGAAGATAAATTCAAACTCAGAAAACATGCTCAGCTCGGCCTGAAAATGCATTTAAAGCAATTAAACTCAAATTGTGTGTCACTCCTAAACCAAAGGACTTATACACACACTTCAACATGTATTTAGTTCAGGATGTCCTACTGAAGCCTAAATTACAATTAATTTGACTACACAACTCATTCCTATGAAGATACATTCAAACTCAAAAAAGGTGCTCGGCTCGGTCTAAAAATGCATTTAAAGCAATAAAAACTCAAATTGAGTGTCACGCCTAAACCAAAGGATTATGCACACACTTCAACATATATTTTGTTCAGGATGGCCTCCTGAAGCCTAAAAGAGCATTAATTTGACTACACAACTCATTCCTAAGAAGATACATTCAAAGTCAGAAAACGCGCTCAGCTCGGGCTGAAAATGCATTTAAAGCAATAAAAACTCAAATTGAGTGTCACGCCTAAACCAAAGGACTTATGCACACACTTCAACATGTATTTTGTTCAGGTTGACATCCTGAAGCCTAAATGAGCATTAATTTGACCACACAACTCATTCCTATGAAGATACATTCAAAGTCAGAAAACGCGCTCAGCTCGGGCTGAAAATGCATTTAAAGCAATAAAAACTCAAATTGAGTGTCACGCCTAAACCAAAGGACTTATGCACACACTTCAACATGTACTTAGTTCAGGATGTCCTCCTGAAGCCTAAATGAGCATTAATTTGATCACACAACTCATTCCTATGAAGATACATTCAAACTCACAAAACGTGCTCAGCTCGGCCTGAAAATGCATTTAAAGCAATATAAACTCAAATTGAGTGTCACACCTAAACCAAAGGACTTATGCACACACTTCAACATGTATTTTATTCAGGATGGCCTCCTGAAGCCTAAATGAGCATTAATTTGACTACACAACTCATTCCTATGAAGATACATTCAAAGTCAGAAAGCGCGCTCAGCTCGGGCTGAAAATGCATTTAAAGCGATAAAAACTCAAATTGAGTGTCACGCCTAAACCAAAGGACTTATGCACACACTTCAACATGCATTTTGTTAAAGATGACCACCTGAAATCTAAATGAGCATTAATTTGACCACACAACTCATTCCTATGAAGATACATTCAAACTCACAAAACGTGCTCAGCTCGGGCTGAAAATGCATTTAAAGCAATAAAAACTCAAATTGAGTGTCACGCCTAAACCAAAGGACTTATGCACACACTTCAACATGTATTTTGTTCAGGATGGCCTCCTGAAGCCTAAATGAGCATTAATTTGACCACACAACTCATTCCTATGAAGATACATTCAAAGTCAGAAAGCGCGCTCAGCTCGGGCTGAAAATGCATTTAAAGCAATGAAAACTCAAATTGAGTGTCATGCCTAAACCAAAGGACTAATGCACACACTTCAACATGTATTATGTTCAGGATGACCTCCTGAAGCCTGTATGGGCATTAATTCGACCACACAACTCATTACTATGAAGATACATTCAAACTCACAAAACGTGCTCAGCTCGGGCTGAAAATGCATTTAAAGCAATAAAAACTCAAATTGAGTGTCACGCCTAAACCAAAGGACTTATGCACACACGTCAACATGTATTTAGTTGAGGATGTCCTCCTGAAGCCCAAATGGGCATTCATTTGACTACATAACTCATTCCTATGAAGATACATTCAAACTCAAAAATCGTGCTTGGCTCGGTCTGAAAATGCATTTTAAGCAATAAAAACTCAAGTTGAGTGTCACGCCTAAACCAAAGGACTGATGCACACACTTCAACATGTATTTTGTTCAGGATGGCCTCCTGAAGCCTAAATGAGCATTAATTTGACTACACAACTCATTTCTATGAAGATACATTCAAAGCCAGAAAGCGCGCTCAGCTCGGGCTGAAAATGCATTTAAAGCAATAAAAACTCAAATTGAGTGTCACACCTAAACCAAAAGACTTATGCACACACTTCAACATGTATTTTGTTCAGGATGACCTCCTGAAGCCTATATTCCTATGAAGATACATTCAAACTCACAAAACGTGCTCAGCTCGGGCTGAAAATGCATTTAAAGCAATAAAAACTCAAATTGAGTGTCACGCCTAAACCAAAGGACTTATGCACACACTTCAACATGTATTTTGTTCAGGATGACATCCTGAAGCCTAAATGAGCATTAATTTGACCACACAACTCATTCCTATGAAGATACAGTCAAACTCACAAAACGTGCTCAGCTCGGCCTGAAAATGCATTTCGCAATAAAAACTCAAATTGAGTGTCACGCCTAAACCAAAGGACTTATGCACGCACTTGAACATGTATTTAGTTCAGGATGTCCTCCTGAAGCCTAAATGAGCATTAATTTGACCACACAACTCATTCCTATGAAGATACATTCAAACTCACAAAACGTGCTCAGCTCGGGCTGAAAATGCATTTAAAGCAATAAAAACTCAAATTGAGTGTCACACCTAAACCAAAGGACTTATGCACACACTTCAACATGTATTTTGTTCAGGATGGCCTCCTGAAGCCTAAATGAGCATTAATTTGACTACACAACTCATTCCTATGAAGATACATTCAAAGTCAGAAAGCGCGCTCAGCTCGGGCTGAAAATGCATTTAAAGCAATAAAAACTCAAATTGAGTGTCACGCCTAAACCAAAGGACTTATGCTTACACTTCAACATGTATTTAGTTCAGGATGTCCTCCTGAAGCCTAAATGAGCAGTAATTTGACCACACAACTCATTCCTATGAAGATACATTCAAACTCACAAAACGTGCTCAGCTCGGGCTGAAAATGCATTTAAAGCAATAAAAACTCAAATTGAGTGTCACACCTAAACCAAAGGACTTATGCACACACTTCAACATGTATTTTGTTCAGGATGGCCTCCTGAAGCCTAAATGAGCATTAATTTGACTACACAACTCATTCCTATGAAGATACATTCAAAGTCAGAAAGCGTGCTCAGCTCGGCCTGAAAATGCATTTAAAGCAATAAAAACTCAAATTGAGTGTCACGCCCAAACCAAGGGACTTATGCACACACTTCAACATGTACTTAGTTCAGGATGTCCTCCTGAAGCCTAAATGAGCATTAATTTGAATACACAACTCATTCCTATGAAGATACATTCAAACTCAAAAAACGTGCTCAGCTTGGCAAAAAACGCATTTAAAGCAATAAAAACTCAAATTGAGTGTCACGCCTAAACCAAAGGACTGATGCACACACTTCAACATGTTTTTTTGTTCAGGATGGCCTCCTGAAGACTAAATGAGCATTAATTTGACTACACAACTCATTCCTATGAAGATACATTCAAAGTCAGAAACCGCGCTCAGCTCGGGCTGAAAATGCATTTAAAGCAATAAAAACTCAAATTGAGTGTCACGCCTAAACCAAAGGACTGATGCACACACTTAAACATGTCTTTTGTTCAGGATGGCCTCCTGAAGCACAAATGAGCATTAATTTGACTACACAACTCATTCCAATGAAGATACATTCAAAGTCACAAAACATGCTCAGCTCGGCCTGAAAATGCATTTAAAGCAATAAAAACTCAAATTGAGTGTCACACCCAAACCAAGGGACTTATGCACACACTTCAACATGTACTTAGTTCAGGATGTCCTCCTGAAGCCTAAATGAGCATTAATTTGATCACACAACTCATTCCTATGAAGATACATTAAACTCACAAAACGTGCTCAGCTCGGGCTGAAAATGCATTTAAAGCAATCTGAAGCCTAAATGAGCATTAATTTGATCACACAACTCATTCCTATGAAGATACATTCAAACTCACAAAACGTGCTCAGCTCGGGCTGAAAATGCATTTAAAGCAATGAAAACTCAAATTGAGTGTCACGCCTAAACCAAAGGACTGATGCACACACTTCAACATGTATTTAGTTCAGGATGTCCTCCTGAAGCCTAAATGAGCAGTAATTTGACTACACAACTCATTCCTATGAAGATACATTCAAACTCAAAAAACGAGTTTAGCTCGGCCAAAAATGCATTTAAAGCAATAAAAACTCAAATTGAGTGTCACGCCTAAACCAAAGGACTGATGCACACACTTCAACATGTATTTTGTTCAGGATGGCCTCCTGAAGCCTAAATGAGCATTAATTTGACTACACAACTCATTCCTATGAAGATACATTCAAAGTCAGAAAGCGCGCTCAGCTCGGGCTGCAAATGCATTTAAAGCAATAAAAACTTGAATTGAGTGTCATGCCTAAACCAAAGGACTTATGCACACACTTCAACATGTATTATGTTCAGGATGACCTCCTGAAGCCTATATGAGTATTAATTTGACCACACAACTCATATCTATGAAGATACATTGAAACTCACAAAACGTGCTCAGCTCAGGCTGAAAATGCATTTAAAGCAATAAAAACTCAAATTGAGTGTCACGCCTAAAACAACGGACTTATGCACACATGTCAACATGTATTTAGTTGAGGATGTCCTCCTGAAGCCTAAATGGGCATTTATTTGACTACACAACTCATTCCTATGAAGATAAATTCAAACTCAGAAAACGTGCTCAGCTCGGCCTGAAAATGCATTTAAAGCAATTAAACTCAAATTGTGTGTCACTCCTAAACCAAAGGACTTATACACACACTTCAACATGTATATAGTTCAGGATGTCCTCCTGAAGCCTAAATGACAATTAATTTGACTACACAACTCATTCCTATGAAGATACATTCAAACTCAAAAAAGGTGCTCGGCTCGGTCTAAAAATGCATTTAAAGCAATAAAAACTCAAATTGAGTGTCACGCCTAAACCAAAGGATTATGCACACACTTCAACATATATTTTGTTCAGGATGGCCTCCTGAAGCCTAAAAGAGCATTAATTTGACTACACAACTCATTCCTAAGAAGATACATTCAAAGTCAGAAAACGCGCTCAGCTCGGGCTGAAAATGCATTTAAAGCAATAAAAACTCAAATTGAGTGTCACGCCTAAACCAAAGGACTTATGCACACACTTCAACATGTATTTTGTTCAGGTTGACATCCTGAAGCCTAAATGAGCATTAATTTGACCACACAACTCATTCCTATGAAGATACATTCAAAGTCAGAAAACGCGCTCAGCTCGGGCTGAAAATGCATTTAAAGCAATAAAAACTCAAATTGAGTGTCACGCCTAAACCAAAGGACTTATGCACACACTTCAACATGTACTTAGTTCAGGATGTCCTCCTGAAGCCTAAATGAGCATTAATTTGATCACACAACTCATTCCTATGAAGATACATTCAAACTCACAAAACGTGCTCAGCTCGGCCTGAAAATGCATTTAAAGCAATAAAAACTCAAATTGAGTGTCACACCTAAACCAAAGGACTTATGCACACACTTCAACATGTATTTTATTCAGGATGGCCTCCTGAAGCCTAAATGAGCATTAATTTGACTACACAACTCATTCCTATGAAGATACATTCAAAGTCAGAAAGCGCGCTCAGCTCGGCCTGAAAATGCATTTAAAGCAATTAAACTCAAATTGTGTGTCACTCCTAAACCAAAGGACTTATACACACACTTCAACATGTATATAGTTCAGGATGTCCTCCTGAAGCCTAAATGACAATTAATTTGACTACACAACTCATTCCTATGAAGATACATTCAAACTCAAAAAAGGTGCTCGGCTCGGTCTAAAAATGCATTTAAAGCAATAAAAACTCAAATTGAGTGTCACGCCTAAACCAAAGGATTATGCACACACTTCAACATATATTTTGTTCAGGATGGCCTCCTGAAGCCTAAAAGAGCATTAATTTGACTACACAACTCATTCCTAAGAAGATACATTCAAAGTCAGAAAACGCGCTCAGCTCGGGCTGAAAATGCATTTAAAGCAATAAAAACTCAAATTGAGTGTCACGCCTAAACCAAAGGACTTATGCACACACTTCAACATGTATTTTGTTCAGGTTGACATCCTGAAGCCTAAATGAGCATTAATTTGACCACACAACTCATTCCTATGAAGATACATTCAAAGTCAGAAAACGCGCTCAGCTCGGGCTGAAAATGCATTTAAAGCAATAAAAACTCAAATTGAGTGTCACGCCTAAACCAAAGGACTTATGCACACACTTCAACATGTACTTAGTTCAGGATGTCCTCCTGAAGCCTAAATGAGCATTAATTTGATCACACAACTCATTCCTATGAAGATACATTCAAACTCACAAAACGTGCTCAGCTCGGCCTGAAGATGCATTTAAAGCAATAAAAACTCAAATTGAGTGTCACGCCTAAACCAAAGGACTTATGCACACACTTCAACATGTATTTTGTTCAGGTTGACATCCTGAAGCCTAAATGAGCATTAATTTGACCACACAACTCATTCCTATGAAGATACATTCAAAGTCAGAAAACGCGCTCAGCTCGGGCTGAAAATGCATTTAAAGCAATAAAAACTCAAATTGAGTGTCACGCCTAAACCAAAGGACTTATGCACACACTTCAACATGTACTTAGTTCAGGATGTCCTCCTGAAGCCTAAATGAGCATTAATTTGATCACACAACTCATTCCTATGAAGATACATTCAAACTCACAAAACGTGCTCAGCTCGGCCTGAAAATGCATTTAAAGCAATAAAAACTCAAATTGAGTGTCACACCTAAACCAAAGGACTTATGCACACACTTCAACATGTATTTTATTCAGGATGGCCTCCTGAAGCCTAAATGAGCATTAATTTTACTACACAACTCATTCCTATGAAGATACATTCAAAGTCAGAAAGCGCGCTCAGCTCGGCCTGAAAATGCATTTAAAGCAATTAAACTCAAATTGTGTGTCACTCCTAAACCAAAGGACTTATACACACACTTCAACATGTATATAGTTCAGGATGTCCTCCTGAAGCCTAAATGACAATTAATTTGACTACACAACTCATTCCTATGAAGATACATTCAAACTCAAAAAAGGTGCTCGGCTCGGTCTAAAAATGCATTTAAAGCAATAAAAACTCAAATTGAGTGTCACGCCTAAACCAAAGGATTATGCACACACTTCAACATATATTTTGTTCAGGATGGCCTCCTGAAGCCTAAAAGAGCATTAATTTGACTACACAACTCATTCCTAAGAAGATACATTCAAAGTCAGAAAACGTGCTCAGCTCGGGCTGAAAATGCATTTAAAGCAATAAAAACTCAAATTGAGTGTCACGCCTAAACCAAAGGACTTATGCACACACTTCAACATGTATTTTGTTCAGGTTGACATCCTGAAGCCTAAATGAGCATTAATTTGACCACACAACTCATTCCTATGAAGATACTTTTAAAGTCAGAAAACGCGCTCAGCTCGGGCTGAAAATGCATTTAAAGCAATAAAAACTCAAATTGAGTGTCACGCCTAAACCAAAGGACTTATGCACACACTTCAACATGTACTTAGTTCAGGATGTCCTCCTGAAGCCTAAATGAGCATTAATTTGATCACACAACTCATTCCTATGAAGATACATTCAAACTCACAAAACGTGCTCAGCTCGGGCTGAAAATGCATTTAAAGCGATAAAAACTCAAATTGAGTGTCACGCCTAAACCAAAGGACTTATGCACACACTTCAACATGCATTTTGTTAAAGATGACCACCTGAAGCCTAAATGAGCATTAATTTGACCACACAACTCATTCCTATGAAGATACATTTAAACTCACAAAACGTGCTCAGCTCGGGCTGAAAATGCATTTAAAGCAATAAAAACTCAAATTGAGTGTCACGCCTAAACCAAAGGACTTATACACACACTTCAACATGTATATAGTTCAGGATGTCCTCCTGAAGCCTAAATGACAATTAATTTGACTACACAACTCATTCCTATGAAGATACATTCAAACTCAAAAAAGGTGCTCGGCTCGGTCTAAAAATGCATTTAAAGCAATAAAAACTCAAATTGAGTGTCACGCCTAAACCAAAGGATTATGCACACACTTCAACATATATTTTGTTCAGGATGGCCTCCTGAAGCCTAAAAGAGCATTAATTTGACTACACAACTCATTCCTAAGAAGATACATTCAAAGTCAGAAAACGCGCTCAGCTCGGGCTGAAAATGCATTTAAAGCAATAAAAACTCAAATTGAGTGTCACGCCTAAACCAAAGGACTTATGCACACACTTCAACATGTATTTTGTTCAGGTTGACATCCTGAAGCCTAAATGAGCATTAATTTGACCACACAACTCATTCCTATGAAGATACATTCAAAGTCAGAAAACGCGCTCAGCTCGGGCTGAAAATGCATTTAAAGCAATAAAAACTCAAATTGAGTGTCACGCCTAAACCAAAGGACTTATGCACACACTTCAACATGTACTTAGTTCAGGATGTCCTCCTGAAGCCTAAATGAGCATTAATTTGATCACACAACTCATTCCTATGAAGATACATTCAAACTCACAAAACGTGCTCAGCTCGGCCTGAAAATGCATTTAAAGCAATAAAAACTCAAATTGAGTGTCACGCCTAAACCAAAGGACTTATCCACACACTTCAACATGTATTTTGTTCAGGTTGACATCCTGAAGCCTAAATGAGCATTAATTTGACCACACAACTCATTCCTATGAAGATACATTCAAAGTCAGAAAACGCGCTCAGCTCGGGCTGAAAATGCATTTAAAGCAATAAAAACTCAAATTGAGTGTCACGCCTAAACCAAAGGACTTATGCACACACTTCAACATGTACTTAGTTCAGGATGTCCTCCTGAAGCCTAAATGAGCATTAATTTGATCACACAACTCATTCCTATGAAGATACATTCAAACTCACAAAACGTGCTCAGCTCGGGCTGAAAATGCATTTAAAGCGATAAAAACTCAAATTGAGTGTCACGCCTAAACCAAAGGACTTATGCACACACTTCAACATGCATTTTGTTAAAGATGACCACCTGAAGCCTAAATGAGCATTAATTTGACCACACAACTCATTCCTATGAAGATACATTTAAACTCACAAAACGTGCTCAGCTCGGGCTGAAAATGCATTTAAAGCAATAAAAACTCAAATTGAGTGTCACGCCTAAACCAAAGGACTTATGCACACACTTCAACATGTATTTTGTTCAGGATGACCTCCTGAAGCCTAAATGAGCATTAATTTGACCACACAACTCATTCCTATGAAGATACATTCAAACTCACAAAACGTGCTCAGCTCGGCCTGAAAATGCATTTAAAGCAATAAAAACTCAAATTGAGTGTCACGCCCAAACCAAGGGACCTATGCACACACTTCAACATGTACTTAATTCAGGATGTCCTCCTGAAGGCTAAATGAGCATTATTTTGATCACACAACTCATTCCTATGAAGATACATTCAAAGTCAGAAAGCGCGCTCAGCTCGGGCTGAAAATGCATTTAAAGCAATAAAAACTCAAATTGAGTGTCACGCCTAAACCAAAGGACTTATGCACACACTTCAACATGTATTTTGTTCAGGATGACCTCCTGAAGCCTAAATGAGCATTAATTTGACCACACAACTCATTCCTATGAAGATACATTCAAACTCAGAAAACGTGCTCAGCTCGGCCTGAAAATGCATTTCGCAATAAAAACTCAAATTGAGTGTCACGCCTAAACCAAAGGACTTATGCCCGCACTTGAACATGTATTTAGTTCAGGATGTCCTCCTGAAGCCTAAATGAGCATTAATTTGACCACACAACTCATTCCTATGAAGATACATTCAAACTCACAAAAACGTGCTCAGCTCGGGCTGAAAATGCATTTAAAGCAATAAAAACTCAAATTGAGTGTCACGCCTAAACCAAAGGACTCATGCACACACTTTAACATGTATTTTGTTCAGATGGCCTCCTGAAGCCTAAAAGAGCATTAATTTGACTACACAACTCATTCCTATGAAGATACATTCAAACTCACAAAACGTGCTCAGCTCGGGCTGAAAATGCATTTAAAGCAATAAAAACTCAAATTGAGTGTCACGCCTAAACCAAAGGACTTATGCACACACTTCAACATATATTTTGTTCAGGATGGCCTCCTGAAGCCTAAATGAGCATTAATTTGACTACACAACTCATTCCTATGAAGATACATTTAAAGTCAGAAAGCGCGCTCAGCTCGGCCTGAAAATTTATTTAAAGCAATTAAACTCAAATTGAGTGTCACTCCTAAACCAAAGGACTAATGCACACACTTCAACATGTATTATGTTCAGGATGACCTCCTGAAGCCTGTATGAGCATTAATTTGACTACCCAACTCATTCCTATGAAGATACATTCAAACTCAAAAATCGTGCTTGGCTCGGTCTGAAAATGCATTTTAAGCAATAAAAACTCAAGTTGAGTGTCACGCCTAAACCAAAGGACTGATGCACACACTTCAACATGTATTTTGTTCAGGATGGCCTCCTGAAGCCTAAATGAGCATTAATTTGACTACACAACTCATTCCTATGAAGATACATTCAAAGCCAGAAAGCGCGCTCAGCTCGGGCTGAAAATGCATTTAAAGCAATAAAAACTCAAATTGAGTGTCACACCTAAACCAAAGGACTTATGCACACACTTCAACATGTATTTTGTTCAGGATGACCTCCTGAAGCCTATATTCCTATGAAGATACATTCAAACTCACAAAACGTGCTCAGCTCGGGCTGAAAATGCATTTAAAGCAATAAAAACTCAAATTGAGTGTCACGCCTAAACCAAAGGACTTATGCACACACTTCAACATGTATTTTGTTCAGGATGACATCCTGAAGCCTAAATGAGCATTAATTTGACCACACAACTCATTCCTATGAAGATACAGTCAAACTCACAAAACGTGCTCAGCTCGGCCCGAAAATGCATTTAAAGCAATAAAAATTTAAATTGAGTGTCACGCCCAAACCAAGGGACTTATGCACACACTTCAACATGTACTTAGTTCAGGATTTCCTCCTGAAGCCTAAATGAGCATTAATTTGATCACACAACTCATTCCTAAGAAGATACATTCAAACTCAGAAAACGTGCTCAGCTCGGCCTGAAAATGCATTTCGCAATAAAAACTCAAATTGAGTGTCACGCCTAAACCAAAGGACTTATGCACGCACTTGAACATGTATTTAGTTCAGGATGTCCTCCTGAAGCCTAAATGAGCATTAATTTGACCACACAACTCATTCCTATGAAGATACATTCAAACTCACAAAACGTGCTCAGCTCGGGCTGAAAATGCATTTAAAGCAATAAAAACTCAAATTGAGTGTCACACCTAAACCAAAGGACTTATGCACACACTTCAACATGTATTTTGTTCAGGATGGCCTCCTGAAGCCTAAATGAGCATTAATTTGACTACACAACTCATTCCTATGAAGATACATTCAAAGTCAGAAAGCGAGCTCAGCTCGGCCTGAAAATGCATTTAAAGCAATAAAAACTCAAATTGAGTGTCACGCCCAAACCAAGGGACTTATGCACACACTTCAACATGTACTTAGTTCAGGATGTCCTCCTGAAGCCTAAATGAGCATTAATTTGAATACACAACTCATTCCTATGAAGATACATTCAAACTCAAAAAACGTGCTCAGCTTGGCAAAAAACGCATTTAAAGCAATAAAAACTCAAATTGAGTGTCACGCCTAAACCAAAGGACTGATGCACACACTTCAACATGTTTTTTGTTCAGGATGGCCTCCTGAAGACTAAATGAGCATTAATTTGACTACACAACTCATTCCTATGAAGATACATTCAAAGTCAGAAACCGCGCTGAGCTCGGGCTGAAAATGCATTTAAAGCAATAAAAACTCAAATTGAGTGTCACGCCTAAACCAAAGGACTGATGCACACACTTAAACATGTCTTTTGTTCAGGATGGCCTCCTGAAGCACAAATGAGCATTAATTTGACTACACAACTCATTCCAATGAAGATACATTCAAAGTCACAAAACATGCTCAGCTCGGCCTGAAAATGCATTTAAAGCAATAAAAACTCCAATTGAGTGTCACGCCCAAACCAAGGGACTTATGCACACACTTCAACATGTACTTAGTTCAGGATGTGTTCTGAAGCCTAAATGAGCATTAATTTGATCACACATCTCATTCCTATGAAGATACATTAAACTCACAAAACGTGCTCAGGACGGGCTGAAAATGCATTTAAAGCAATCTGAAGCCTAAATGAGCATTAATTTGATCACACAACTCATTCCTATGAAGATACATTCAAACTCACAAAACGTGCTCAGCTCGGGCTGAAAATGCATTTAAAGCAATGAAAACTCAAATTGAGTGTCACGCCTAAACCAAAGGACTGATGCACACACTTCAACATCTATTTAGTTCAGGATGTCCTCCTGAAGCCTAAATGAGCAGTAATTTGACTACACAACTCATTCCTATGAAGATACATTCAAACTCAAAAAACGAGTTTAGCTCGGCCAAAAATGCTTTCAAAGCAATAAAAACTCAAATTGAGTGTCACGCCTAAACCAAAGGACTTATGCACACACTTCAACATGTATTTTGTTCAGGATGGCCTCCTGAAGCCTAAATGAGCATTAATTTGACTACACAACTCATTCCTATGAAGATACATTCAAAGTCAGAAAGCGCGCTCAGCTCGGGCTGCAAATGCATTTAAAGCAATAAAAACTCGAATCGAGTGTCATGCCTAAACCAAAGGACTTATGCACACACTTCAACATGTATTATGTTCAGGATGACCTCCTGAAGCCTATATGAGTATTAATTTGACCACACAACTCATATCTATGAAGATACATTGAAACTCACAAAACGTGCTCAGCTGAGGCTGAAAATGCATTTAAAGCAATAAAAAATCAAATTGAGTGTCACGCCTAAAACAAAGGACTTATGCACACATGTCAACATGTATTTAGTTGAGGATGTCCTCCTGAAGCCTAAATGGGCGTTTATTTGACTACACAACTCATTCCTATGAAGATAAATTCAAACTCAGAAAACGTGCTCAGCTCGGCCTGAAAATGCATTTAAAGCAATTAAACTCAAATTGTGTGTCACTCCTAAACCAAAGGACTTATACACACACTTCAACATGTATTTAGTTCAGGATGTCCTCCTGAAGCCTAAATGACAATTAATTTCACTACACAACTCATTCCTATGAAGATACATTCAAACTCAAAAAAGGTGCTCGGCTCGGTCTAAAAATGCATTTAAAGCAATAAAAACTCAAATTGAGTGTCACGCCTAAACCAAAGGATTATGCACACACTTCAACATATATTTTGTTCAGGATGGCCTCCTGAAGCCTAAAAGAGCATTAATTTGACTACACAACTCATTCCTAAGAAGATACATTCAAAGTCAGAAAACGCGCTCAGCTCGGGCTGAAAATGCATTTAAAGCAATAAAAACTCAAATTGAGTGTCACGCCTAAACCAAAGGACTTATGCACACACTTCAACATGTATTTTGTTCAGGTTGACATCCTGAAGCCTAAATGAGCATTAATTTGACCACACAACTCATTCCTATGAAGATACATTCAAAGTCAGAAAACGTGCTCAGCTTGGGCTGAAAATGCATTTAAAGCAATAAAAACTCAAATTGAGTGTCACGCCTAAACCAAAGGACTTATGCACACACTTCAACATGTACTTAGTTCAGGATGTCCTCCTGAAGCCTAAATGAGCATTAATTTGATCACACAACTCATTCCTATGAAGATACATTCAAACTCACAAAACGTGCTCAGCTCGGCCTGAAAATGCATTTAAAGCAATAAAAACTCAAATTGAGTGTCACACCTAAACCAAAGGACTTATGCACACACTTCAACATGTATTTTATTCAGGATGGCCTCCTGAAGCCTAAATGAGCATTAATTTGACTACACAACTCATTCCTATGAAGATACATTCAAAGTCAGAAAGCGCGCTCAGCTCGGGCTGAAAATGCATTTAAAGCAATAAAAACTCAAATTGAGTGTCACACCTAAACCAAAGGACCTATGCACACACTTTAACATGTATTTTGTTCAGGATGACCTCCTGAAGCCTATATGAGCGTTAATTTGACCACACAACTCATTCCTATGAAGATACATTCAAACTCACAAAACGTGCTCAGCTCGGGCTGAAAATGCATTTAAAGCGATAAAAACTCAAATTGAGTGTCACGCCTAAACCAAAGGACTTATGCACACACTTCAACATGCATTTTGTTAAAGATGACCACCTGAAGCCTAAATGAGCATTAATTTGACCACACAACTCATTCCTATGAAGATACATTTAAACTCACAAAACGTGCTCAGCTCGGGCTGAAAATGCATTTAAAGCAATAAAAACTCAAATTGAGTGTCACGCCTAAACCAAAGGACTTATGCACACACTTCAACATGTATTTTGTTCAGGATGACCTCCTGAAGCCTAAATGAGCATTAATTTGACCACACAACTCATTCCTATGAAGATACATTCAAACTCACAAAACGTGCTCAGCTCGGCCTGAAAATGCATTTAAAGCAATAAAAACTCAAATTGAGTGTCACGCCCAAACCAAGGGACTTATGCACACACTTCAACATGTACTTAATTCAGGATGTCCTCCTGAAGGCTAAATGAGCATTATTTTGATCACACAACTCATTCCTATGAAGATACATTCAAACTCACAAAACTTGCTCAGCTCGGGCTGAAAATGCATTTAAAGCAATAAAAACTCAAATTGAGTGTCACGCCTAAACCAAAGGACTTATGCACACACTTCAACATGTATTTTGTTCAGGATGACCTCGTGAAGCCTAAATGAGCATTAATTTGACCACACAACTCATTCCTATGAAGATACATTCAAACTCAGAAAACGTGCTCAGCTCGGCCTGAAAATGCATTTCGCAATAAAAACTCAAATTGAGTGTCACGCCTAAACCAAAGGACTTATGCCCGCACTTGAACATGTATTTAGTTCAGGATGTCCTCCTGAAGCCTAAATGAGCATTAATTTGACCACACAACTCATTCCTATGAAGATACATTCAAACTCACAAAACGTGCTCAGCTCGGGCTGAAAATGCATTTAAAGCAATAAAAACTCAAATTGAGTGTCACGCCTAAACCAAAGGACTTATGCACACACTTCAACATGTATTTTGTTCAGGATGGCCTCCTGAAGCCTAAATGAGCATTAATTTGACTACACAACTCATTCCTATGAAGATACATTCAAAGTCAGAAAGCGCGCTCAGCTCGGCCTGAAAATTTATTTAAAGCAATTAAACTCAAATTGAGTGTCACTCCTAAACCAAAGGACTAATGCACACACTTCAACATGTATTATGTTCAGGATGACCTCCTGAAGTCTGTATGAGCATTAATTTGACTACCCAACTCATTCCTATGAAGATACATTCAAACTCAAAAATCGTGCTTGGCTCGGTCTGAAAATGCATTTTAAGCAATAAAAACTCAAGTTGACTGTCACGCCTAAACCAAAGGACTGATGCACACACTTCAACATGTATTTTGTTCAGGATGGCCTCCTGAAGCCTAAATGAGCATTAATTTGACTACACAACTCATTCCTATGAAGATACATTCAAAGCCAGAAAGCGCGCTCAGCTCGGGCTGAAAATGCATTTAAAGCAATAAAAACTCAAATTGAGTGTCACACCTAAACCAAAGGACTTATGCACACACTCCAACATGTATTTTGTTCAGGATGACCTCCTGAAGCCTATATTCCTATGAAGATACATTCAAACTCACAAAACGTGCTCAGCTCGGGCTGAAAATGCATTTAAAGCAATAAAAACTCAAATTGAGTGTCACGCCTAAACCAAAGGACTTATGCACACACTTCAACATGTATTTTGTTCAGGATGACATCCTGAAGCCTAAATGAGCATTAATTTGACCACACAACTCATTCCTATGAAGATACGGTCAAACTCACAAAACGTGCTCAGCTCGGCCCGAAAATGCATTTAAAGCAATAAAAACTTAAATTGAGTGTCACGCCCAAACCAAGGGACTTATGCACACACTTCAACATGTACTTAGTTCAGGATTTCCTCCTGAAGCCTAAATGAGCATTAATTTGATCACACAACTCATTCCTAAGAAGATACATTCAAACTCAGAAAACGTGCTCAGCTCGGCCTGAAAATGCATTTCGCAATAAAAACTCAAATTGAGTGTCACGCCTAAACCAAAGGACTTATGCACGCACTTGAACATGTATTTAGTTCAGGATGTCCTCCTGAAGCCTAAATGAGCATTAATTTGACCACACAACTCATTCCTATGAAGATACATTCAAACTCACAAAACGTGCTCAGCTCGGGCTGAAAATGCATTTAAAGCAATAAAAACTCAAATTGAGTGTCATGCCTAAACCATAGGACTCATGCACACACTTCAACATGTATTTTGTTCAGGATGGCCTCCTGAAGCCTAAATGAGCATTAATTTGACTACACAACTCATTCCTATAAAGATACATTCAAAGTTAGAAAGCGCGCTCAGCTCGGGCTGAAAATGCATTTAAGGCAATAAAAACTCAAATTGAGTGTCACACCTAAACCAAAGGATTTATGCACACACTTCAACATGTATTTTGTTCAGGATGACCTCCTGAAGCCTATATGAGCATTAATTTGACCACACAACTCATTCCTATGAAGATACATTCAAACTCAAAACGTGCTCAGCTCCGGCTGAAAATGCATTTAAAGCAATAAAAACTCAAATTGAGTGTCACGCCTAAACCAAAGGACTTATGCACACACTCCAACCTGTATTTTGTTCAGGATGACCTCCTGAAGCCTAAATGAGCATTAATTTGACCATAAAACTCAGTCCTATGAAGATACATTCAAACTCACAAAACGTGCTCAGCTCGGCCTGAAAATGCATTTAAAGCAATAAAAACTCAAATTGACTGTCACGCCCAAACCAAAGGACTTATGCACACACTTCAACATGTACTGAGTTCAGGATGTCCTCCTGAAGCCTAAATGAGCATTGTTTTGATCACACAACTCATTCCTATGAAGATACATTCAAATTCACAAAACGTGCTCAGCTCGGGCTGAAAATGCATTTAAAGCAATACAAACTCAAATTGAGTGTCACGCCTAAACCAAAGGACTTATGCACACACTTCAACATGTATTTAGTTCAGGATGTCCTCCTGAAGCCTAACTGAGCAGTAATTTGACCACACAACTCATTCCTATGAAGATACATTTAACTCAAAAAACGTGCTCAGCTTGCGCAGAAAATGCATTTAAAGCAAAAAAAACTCAAATTGAGTGTCACGCCTAAACCAAAGGACTTATGCACACACTTGAACATGTATTTAGTTCAGGATGTCCTCCTGAAGCCTAAATAAGCATTAATTTGACCACACAACTCATTCCTATGAAGATACATTCAAACTCAGAAAACGCGCTCAGCTCGTGCTGAACATGCATTTAAAGCAATAAAAACTCAAATTGAGTGTCACACCTAAACCAAAGGACTTATGCACACACTTCAACATGTATTTTGTTCAGGATGGCCTCCTGAAGCCTAAATGAGCATTAATTTGACTACACAACTCATTCCTATGAAGATACATTCAATGTCAGAAAGCGCGCTCAGCTCGGGCTGAAAAATGCATTTAAAGCAATAAAAACTCAAATTGAGTGTCACACCTAAACCAAAGGACCTATGCACACACTTTAACATGTATTTTGTTTAGGATGACCTCCTGAAGCCTATATGAGCATTAATTTGACCACACAACTCATTCCTATGAAGATACATTCAAACTCACAAAACGTGCTCAGCTTGGGCTGAAAATGCATTTAAAGCGATAAAAACTCAAATTGAGTGTCACGCCTAAACCAAAGGACTTATGCACACACTTCAACATGCATTTTGTTCAAGATGACCACCTGAAGCCTAAATGAGCATTAATTTGACCACACAACTCATTCCTATGAAGATACATTTAAACGCACAAAACGTGCTCAGCTCGGGCTGAAAATGCATTTAAAGCGATAAAAACTCAAATTGAGTGTCACGCCTAAACCAAAGGACTTATGCACACACTTCAACATGCATTTTGTTCAAGATGACCACCTGAAGCCTAAATGAGCATTAATTTGACCACACAACTCATTCCTATGAAGATACATTCAAACTCACAAAACGTGCTCAGCTCAGGCTGAAAATGCATTTAAAGCAATAAAAACTCAAATTGAGTGTCACGCCTAAACCAAAGGACTTATGCACACACTTCAACATGCATTTTGTTCAAGATGACCACCTGAAGCCTAAATGAGCATTAATTTGACCACACAACTCATTCCTATGAAGATACATTCAAACTCACAAAACGTGCTCAGCTCAGGCTGAAAATGCATTTAAAGCAATAAAAACTCAAATTGAGTGTCACGCCTAAACCAAAGGACTTATGCACACACTTCAACATGTATTTTGTTCAGGATGACATCCTGAAGCCTAAATGAGCATTAATTTGACCACACAACTCATTCCTATGAAGATACGGTCAAACTCACAAAACGTGCTCAGCTCGGCCCGAAAATGCATTTAAAGCAATAAAAACTTAAATTGAGTGTCACGCCCAAACCAAGGGACTTATGCACACACTTCAACATGTACTTAGTTCAGGATGTCCTCCTGAAGCCTAAATGAGCATTAATTTGATCACACAACTCATTCCTATGAAGATACATTCAAACTCAAAAAACGTGCTCAGCTTGGCAAAAAACGCATTTAAAGCAATAAAAACTCAAATTGAGTGTCACGCCTAAACCAAAGGACTGATGCACACACTTCAACATGTGTTTTGTTCAGGATGGCCTCCTGAAGCCTAAATGAGCATTAATTTGACCACACTACTCATTCCTATGAAGATACATTCAAACTCACAAAACGTGCTCAGCTCGGGCTGAAAATGCATTTAAAGCAATAAAAACTCAAATTGAGTGTCACGCCTAAACCAAAGGACTTATGCACACACTTCAACATGTATTTAGTTCAGGATGTCCCCCTGAAGCCTAAATGAGCAGTAATTTGACCACACAACTCATTCCTATGAAGATACATTCAAACTCAAAAAACGTGCTCAGCTCGGGCTGAAAATGCATTTTAAGCAATAAAAACTCAAATTGAGTGTCACGCCTAAACCAAAGGACTTATGCACACACTTCAACATGTATTTTGTTCAGGATGTCCTCCTGAAGCCTAAATGAGCAGTAATTTGACCACACAACTCATTCCTATGAAGATACATTCAAAGTCAGAAAGCGCGCTCAGCTCAAAATGCATTTAAAGCAATAAAAACTCAAATTGAGTGTCACGCCTAAACCAAAGAACTTATTTACACACTTCAACATGTATTTTGTTCAGGATGACCTCCTGAAGCCTAAATGAGCATTAATTTGACCACACAACTCATTCCTATGAAGATACATTCAAACTCACAAAACGTGCTCAGCTCGGGCTGAAAATGCATTTAAAGCAATAAAAACTCAAATTGAGTGTCATGCCTAAACCAAAGGACTCATGCACACACTTCAACATGTATTTTGTTCAGGATGGCCTCCTGAAACTAAATGAGCATTAATTTGACTACACAACTCATTCCTATGAAGATACATTCAAAGTTAGAAAGCGCGCTCAGCTCGGGCTGAAAATGCATTTAAGGCAATAAAAACTCAAATTGAGTGTCACACCTAAACCAAAGGATTTATGCACACACTTCAACATGTACTGAGTTCAGGATGTCCTCCTGATGCCTAAATGAGCATTGTTTTGATCACACAACTCATTCCTATGAAGATACATTCAAACTCACAAAACGTGCTCAGTTCGGGCTGAAAATGCATTTAAAGCAATACAAACTCAAATTGAGTGTCACGCCTAAACCAAAGGACTTATGCACACACTTCAACATGTATTTAGTTCAGGATGTCCTCCTGAAGCCTAAATGAGCAGTAATTTGACCACACAACTCATTCCTATGAAGATACATTTAACTCAAAAAACGTGCTCAGCTTGGGCAGAAAATGCATTTAAAGCAAAACAAACTCAAATTGACTGTCACGCCCAAACCAAAGGACTTATGCACACACTTCAACATGTACTGAGTTCAGGATGTCCTCCTGATGCCTAAATAAGCATTAATTTGACCACACAACTCATTCCTATGAAGATACATTCAAACTCAGAAAACGGGCTCAGCTCGGGCTGAAAATGCATTTAAAGCAATAAAAACTCAAATTGAGTGTCACACCTAAACCAAAGGACTTATGCACACACTTCAACCTGTATTTTGTTCAGGATGGTCTCCTGAAGCCTAAATGAGCATTAATTTGACTACACAACTTATTCCTATGAAGATACATTCAAAGTCAGAAAGCGCGCTCAGCTCGGGCTGAAAATGCATTTAAAGCAATAAAAACTCAAATTGAGTGTCACACCTAAACCAAAGGACCTATGCACACACTTTAACATGTATTTTGTTCAGGATGACCTCCTGAAGCCTATATGAGCATTAATTTGACCACACAACTCATTCCTATGAAGATACATTCGAACTCACAAAACGTGCTCAGCTCGGGCTGAAAATGCATTTAAAGCGATAAAAACTCAAATTGAGTGTCACGCCTAAACCAAAGGACTTATGCACACACTTCAACATGTATTTAGTTCAGGATGTCCTCCTGAAGCCTAAATGAGCAGTAATTTGACCACACAACTCATTCCTATGAAGATACATTCAAACTCACAAAACGTGCTCAGCTCGGCCTGAAAATGCATTTAAAGCAATAAAAACTCAAATTGAGTGTCACGCCCAAACCAAGGGACTTATGCACACACTTCAACATGTACTTAGTTCAGGATGTCCTCCTGAAGCCTACTGGAGCATTAATTTGATCACACAACTCATTCCTATGAAGATACATTCAAACTCAAAAAACGTGCTCAGCTTGGCAAAAAACGCATTTAAAGCAATAAAAACTCAAATTGAGTGTCACGCCTAAACCAAAGGACTGATGCACACACTTCAACATGTGTTTTGTTCAGGATGGCCTCCTGAAGCCTAAAAGATCATTAATTTGACTACACAACTCATTCCTATGAAGATACATTCAAAGTCAGAAAGCGCGCTCAGCTCGGGCTGAAAATGCATTTAAAGCAATAAAAACTTAAATTGAGTGTCACACCTAAACCAAAGGACCTATGCACACACTTTAACATGTATTTTGTTCAGGATGACCTCCTGAAGCCTATATGAGCATTAATTTGACCACACAACTCATTCCTATGAAGATACATTCAAACTCACAAAACGTGCTCAGCTCGGGCTGAAAATGCATTTAAAGCAATAAAAACTCAAATTGAGTGTCACGCCTAAACCAAAGGACTTATGCACACACTTCAACATGTATTTAGTTCAGGATGTCCTCCTGAAGCCTAAATGAGCAGTAATTTGACCACACAACTCATTCCTATGAAGATACATTCAAACTCACAAAACGTGCTCAGCTCGGCCTGAAAATGCATTTAAAGCAATAAAAACTCAAATTGAGTGTCACGCCCAAACCAAGGGACTTATGCACACACATCAACATGTACTTAGTTCAGGATGTCCTCCTGAAGCCTAAATGAGCATTAATTTGATCACACAACTCATTCCTATGAAGACACATTCAAAGTCACAAAAGGTGCTCAGCTCGGCCTGAAAATGCATTTAAAGCAATAAAAACTCAAATTGAGTGTCGCGCCCAAACCAAAGGACTTATGCACACACTTCAACATGTATTTTGTTCAGGATGACATCCTGAAGCCTAAATGAGAATTAATTTGACCACACAACTCATTCCTATGAAGATACATTCAAAGTCAGAAAGCGCGCTCAGCTCGGGCTGAAAATGCATTTAAAGCAATAAAAACTCAAATTGAGTGTCACGCCTAAACCAAAGGACTGATGCACACACTTCAACATGTCTTTTGTTCAGGATGGCCTCCTGAAGCATAAATGAGCATTCATTTGACTACACAACTCATTCCAATGAAGATACATTCAAAGTCACAAAACGTGCTCAGCTCAGCCTGAAAATGCATTTAAAGCAATAAAAACTCAAATTGAGTGTCGCGCCCAAACCAAAGGACTTATGCACACACTTCAACATGTATTTTGTTCAGGATGACATCCTGAAGCCTAAATGAGAATTAATTTGACCACACAACTCATTCCTATGAAGATACATTCAAACTCAAAAAATGAGTTTAGCTCGGCAAAAAATGCATTTAAAGCAATAAAAACTCAAATTGAGTGTCACGCCTAAACCAAAGGACTGATGCACACCCTTCAACATGTATTTTGTTCAGGATTACCTCCTGAAGCCTATATGAGCATTAATTTGACCACACAACTCATTCCTATGAAGATACATTCAAACTCACAAAACATGCTCAGCTCGGGCTGAAAATGCATTTAAAGCAATAAAAACTCAAATGGAGTGTCACGCCTAAACCAAAGGACTTATGCACACACTTCAACATGTATTTAGTTCAGGATGACCACCTGAGGCCTAAATGAGCATTAATTTGACCACACAACTAATTCCTATGAAGATACATTCTAAGTCAGAAAGCGCGCTCAGCTCGGGCTGAAAATGCATTTAAAGCAATAAAAACTCAAATTGAGTGTCACGCCCAAACCAAGGGACTTATGCACACACTTCAACATGTACTTAGTTCAGGATGTCCTCCTGAAGCCTAAATGAGCATTAATTTGATCACACAACTCCTTCCTATGAGGATACATTCAAACTCACAAAACGTGCTCAGCTCGGCCTGAAAATGCATTTAAAGCAATAAAAACTCAAATTGAGTGTCACGCCCAAACCAAAGGACTTTTGCACACACTTCAACATGTATTTAGTTCAGGATGTCCTCCTGAAGCCTAAATGAGCAGTAATTTGACTACACAACTCATTCCTATAAAGATACATTCAAACTCAAAAAACGTGCTCAGCTCGGCAAAAAATGCATTTAAAGCAATAAAAACTCAAATTGAGTGTCACGCCTAAACCAAAGGACTTATGCACACACTTCAACATGTATTTTGTTCAGGATGGTCTCCTGAAGCCTAAATGAGCATTAATTTGACTACACAACTCATTCCTATGAAGATACATTCAAAGTCAGAAAGCGCGCTCAGCTCGGGCTGAAAATGCATTTAAAGCAATAAAAACTCAAATTGAGTGTCACACCTAAACCAAAGGACCTATGCACACACTTTAACATGTATTTTGTTCAGGATGACCTCCTGAAGCCTATATGAGCATTAATTTGACCACACAACTCATTCCTATGAAGATACATTCAAAGTCAGAAAGCGTGCTCAGCTCGGGCTGAAAATGCATTTAAAGCAATAAAAACTCAAATTGAGTGTCACGCCTAAACCAAAGGACTGATGCACACACTTCAACATGTCTTTTGTTCAGGATGGCCTCCTGAAGCATAAATGAGCATTAATTTGACTACACAACTCATTCCAATGAAGATACATTCAAAGTCACAAAACGCGCTCAGCTCAGCCTGAAAATGCATTTAAAGCAATAAAAACTCAAATTGAGTGTCGCGCCCAAACCAAAGGACTTATGCACACACTTCAACATGTATTTTGTTCAGGATGACATCCTGAAGCCTAAATGAGAATTAATTTGACCACACAACTCATTCCTATGAAGATACATTCAAACTCAAAAAATGAGTTTAGCTCGGCAAAAAATGCATTTAAAGCAATAAAAACTCAAATTGAGTGTCACGCCTAAACCAAAGGACTGATGCACACCCTTCAACATGTATTTTGTTCAGGATTACCTCCTGAAGCCTATATGAGCATTAATTTGACCACACAACTCATTCCTATGAAGATACATTCAAACTCACAAAACATGCTCAGCTCGGGCTGAAAATGCATTTAAAGCAATAAAAACTCAAATGGAGTGTCACGCCTAAACCAAAGGACTTATGCACACACTTCAACATGTATTTAGTTCAGGATGACCACCTGAAGCCTAAATGAGCATTAATTTGACCACACAACTAATTTCCTATGAAGATACATTCAAAGTCAGAAAGCGCGCTCAGCTCGGGCTGAAAATGCATTTAAAGCAATAAAAACTCAAATTGAGTGTCACGCCCAAACCAAGGGACTTATGCACACACTTCAACATGTACTTAGTTCAGGATGTCCTCCTCAAGCCTAAATGAGCATTAATTTGATCACACAACTCATTCCTATGAAGATACATTCAAACTCACAAAACGTGCTCAGCTCGGGCTTAAAATGCATTTAAAGCAATAAAACCTCAAATTGAGTGTGACGCCTAAACCAAAGGACTTATGCACACACTTCAACATGTATTTTGTTCAGGATGACCTCCCGAAGCCTATGTGAGCATTGATTTGACCACACAACTCATTCCTATGAAGATACATTCAAACTCACAAAACGTGCTCAGCTCGGGCTGAAAATGCATTCAAAGCAATAAAACCTCAAATTGAGTGTCACGCCTAAACCAAAGGACTTATGCACACACTTCAACATGTATTTTGTTCAGGATGGTCTCCTGAAGCCTAAATGAGCATTAATTTGACTACACAACTCATTCCTATAAAGATACATTCAAACTCACAAAACGTGCTCAGCTCGGGCTTAAAATGCATTTAAAGCAATAAAACCTCAAATTGAGTGTGACGCCTAAACCAAAGGACTTATGCACACACTTCAACATGTATTTTGTTCAGGATGACCTCCCGAAGCCTATGTGAGCATTGATTTGACCACACAACTCATTCCTATGAAGATACATTCAAACTCACAAAACGTGCTCAGCTCGGGCTGAAAATGCATTCAAAGCAATAAAACCTCAAATTGAGTGTCACGCCTAAACCAAAGGACTTATGCACACACTTCAACATGTATTTTGTTCAGGATGGTCTCCTGAAGCCTAAATGAGCATTAATTTGACTACACAACTCATTCCTATAAAGATACATTCAAACTCAAAAAACGTGCTCAGCTCGGCAAAAAATGCATTTAAAGCAATAAAAACTCAAATTGAGTGTCACGCCTAAACCAAAGGACTGATGCACACACTTCAACATGTATTTTGTTCAGGATGGCCTCCTGAAGCCTAAATGAGCCTTAATTTGACTACACAACTCATTCCTATGAAGATACATTCAAAGTCAGAAAGCGCGCTCAGGTCGGGCTGAAAATGCATTTAAAGCAATAAAAACTCAAATTGAGTGTCACGCCTAAACCAAAGGACTTATGCACACACTTCAACATGTACTGAGTTCAGGATGTCCTCCTGAAGCCTAAATGAGCATTGTTTTGATCACACAACTCATTCCTATGAAGATACATTCAAACTCACAAAACGTGCTCAGCTCGGCCTGAAAATGCATTTAAAGCAATAAAAACTCAAATTGACTGTCACGCCCAAACCAAAGGACTTATGCACACACTTCAACATGTATTGAGTTCAGGATGTCCTCCTGAAGCCTAAATGAGCATTGTTTTGATCACACAACTCATTCCTATGAAGATACATTCAAACTCACAAAACGTGCTCAGCTCGGGCTGAAAATGCATTTAAAGCAATAAAAACTCAAATTGAGTGTCACGCCTAAACCAAAGGACTTATGCACGCACTTCAACATGTACTGAGTTCAGGATGTCCTCCTGAAGCCTAAATGAGCATTGTTTTGATCACACAACTCATTCCTATGAAGATACATTCAAACTCACAAAACGTGCTCAGCTCGGGCTGAAAATGCATTTAAAGCAATAAAAACTCAAATTGAGTGTCACGCCTAAACCAAAGGACTTATGCACACAATTCAACATGTATTTAGTTCAGGATGTCCTCCTGAAGCCTAAATGAGCAGTAATTTGACCACACAACTCATTCCTATGAAGATACATTCAAACTCACAAAACGTGCTCAGCTCGGGCTGAAAATGCATTTAAAGCAATAAAAACTCAAATTGAGTGTCACGCCTAAACCAAAGGACTTATGCACACACATCAACATGTATTTAGTTCAGGATGTCCTCCTGAAGCCTAAATGAGCAGTAATTTGACCACACAACTCATTCCTATGAAGATACATTTAACCTGTTGTAACTGTCATATGCTTGTGCAGGAGTTTTTTTGCCTCACTCAAATTATCCTCAAAATGAGGGTAGTTCGAGCGTGGGTTTTTTTTCTCCCTCTCTCCCTCCCCTGTGGTTTCTTTCTGACCTTCGGGTTGAGTGAACGCTGGCGCGTTTTGGCTGCCGCTGCTCAACCCGTATTGTTTTGTGTTTTTTGTTCTTGTAAAGTGTCCTTGGGTGTCTTGAAAGGCGCTTATAAATAAAATGTATTATTATTATTATTATTATTATTATTAACTCAAAAAACGTGCTCAGCTTGGGCAGAAAATGCATTTAAAGCAAAAAACACTCAAATTGAGTGTCACGCCTAAACCAAAGGACTTATGCACACACTTCAACATGTATTTTGTTCAGGATGGTCTCCTGAAGCCTAAATGAGCATTAATTTGACTACACAACTCATTCCTATGAAGATACATTCAAAGTCAGAAAGCGCGCTCAGCTCGGGCTGAAAATGCATTTAAAGCGATAAAAACTCAAATTGAGTGTCACGCCTAAACCAAAGGACTTATGCACACACTTCAACATGCATTTTGTTAAAGATGACCACCTGAAGCCTAAATGAGCATTAATTTGACCACACAACTCATTCCTATGAAGATACATTCAAACTCACAAAACGTGCTCAGCTCGGGCTGAAAATGCATTTAAAGCAATAAAAACTCAAATTGAGTGTCACGCCTAAACCAAAGGACTTATGCACACACTTCAACATGTATTTTGTTCAGGATGGCCTCCTGAAGCCTAAATGAGCATTAATTTGACCACACAACTCATTCCTATGAAGATACATTCAAAGTCAGAAAGCGCGCTCAGCTCGGGCTGAAAATGCATTTAAAGCAATGAAAACTCAAATTGAGTGTCATGCCTAAACCAAAGGACTAATGCACACACTTCAACATGTATTATGTTCAGGATGACCTCCTGAAGCCTGTATGGGCATTAATTTGACCACAAAACTCATTACTATGAAGATACATTCAAACTCACAAAACGTGCTCAGCTCGGGCTGAAAATGCATTTAAAGCAATAAAAACTCAAATTGAGTGTCACGCCTAAACCAAAGGACTTATGCACACACGTCAACATGTATTTAGTTGAGGATGTCCTCCTGAAGCCCAAATGGGCATTCATTTGACTACATAACTCATTCCTATGAAGATACATTCAAACTCAAAAATCGTGCTTGGCTCGGTCTGAAAATGCATTTTAAGCAATAAAAACTCAAATTGAGTGTCACGCCTAAACCAAAGGACTTATGCTTACACTTCAACATGTATTTTGTTCAGGATGGCCTCCTGAAGCCTAAATGAGCATTAATTTGACTACACAACTCATTTCTATGAAGATACATTCAAAGCCAGAAAGCGCGCTCAGCTCGGGCTGAAAATGCATTTAAAGCAATAAAAACTCAAATTGCGTGTCACACCTAAACCAAAAGACTTATGCACACACTTCAACATGTATTTTGTTCAGGATGACCTCCTAAAGCCTATATTCCTATGAAGATACATTCAAACTCACAAAACGTGCTCAGCTCGGGCTGAAAATGCATTTAAAGCAATAAAAACTCAAATTGAGTGTCACGCCTAAACCAAAGGACTTATGCACACACTTCAACATGTATTTTGTTCAGGATGACATCCTGAAGCCTAAATGAGCATTAATTTGACCACACAACTCATTCCTATGAAGATACAGTCAAACTCACAAAACGTGCTCAGCTCGGCCTGAAAATGCATTTCGCAATAAAAACTCAAATTGAGTGTCACGCCTAAACCAAAGGACTTATGCACGCACTTGAACATGTATTTAGTTCAGGATGTCCTCCTGAAGCCTAAATGAGCATTAATTTGACCACACAACTCATTCCTATGAAGATACATTCAAACTCACAAAACGTGATCAGCTCGGGCTGAAAATGCATTTAAAGCAATAAAAACTCAAATTGAGTGTCACACCTAAACCAAAGGACTTATGCACACACTTCAACATGTATTTTGTTCAGGATGGCCTCCTGAAGCCTAAATGAGCATTAATTTGACTACACAACTCATTCCTATGAAGATACATTCAAAGTCAGAAAGCGCGCTCAGCTCGGGCTGAAAATGCATTTAAAGCAATAAAAACTCAAATTGAGTGTCACGCCTAAACCAAAGGACTTATGCTTACACTTCAACATGTATTTAGTTCAGGATGTCCTCCTGAAGCCTAAATGAGCAGTAATTTGACCACACAACTCATTCCTATGAAGATACATTCAAACTCACAAAACGTGCTCAGCTCGGGCTGAAAATGCATTTAAAGCAATAAAAACTCAAATTGAGTGTCACACCTAAACCAAAGGACTTATGCACACACTTCAACATGTATTTTGTTCAGGATGGCCTCCTGAAGCCTAAATGAGCATTAATTTGACTACACAACTCATTCCTATGAAGATACATTCAAAGTCAGAAAGCGTGCTCAGCTCGGCCTGAAAATGCATTTAAAGCAATAAAAACTCAAATTGAGTGTCACGCCCAAACCAAGGGACTTATGCACACACTTCAACATGTACTTAGTTCAGGATGTCCTCCTGAAGCCTAAATGAGCATTAATTTGAATACACAACTCATTCCTATGAAGATACATTCAAACTCAAAAAACGTGCTCAGCTTGGCAAAAAACGCATTTAAAGCAATAAAAACTCAAATTGAGTGTCACGCCTAAACCAAAGGACTGATGCACACACTTCAACATGTTTTTTTGTTCAGGATGGCCTCCTGAAGACTAAATGAGCATTAATTTGACTACACAACTCATTCCTATGAAGATACATTCAAAGTCAGAAACCGCGCTCAGCTCGGGCTGAAAATGCATTTAAAGCAATAAAAACTCAAATTGAGTGTCACGCCTAAACCAAAGGACTGATGCACACACTTAAACATGTCTTTTGTTCAGGATGGCCTCCTGAAGCACAAATGAGCATTAATTTGACTACACAACTCATTCCAATGAAGATACATTCAAAGTCACAAAACATGCTCAGCTCGGCCTGAAAATGCATTTAAAGCAATAAAAACTCAAATTGAGTGTCACACCCAAACCAAGGGACTTATGCACACACTTCAACATGTACTTAGTTCAGGATGTCCTCCTGAAGCCTAAATGAGCATTAATTTGATCACACAACTCATTCCTATGAAGATACATTAAACTCACAAAACGTGCTCAGCTCGGGCTGAAAATGCATTTAAAGCAATCTGAAGCCTAAATGAGCATTAATTTGATCACACAACTCATTCCTATGAAGATACATTCAAACTCACAAAACGTGCTCAGCTCGGGCTGAAAATGCATTTAAAGCAATGAAAACTCAAATTGAGTGTCACGCCTAAACCAAAGGACTGATGCACACACTTCAACATGTATTTAGTTCAGGATGTCCTCCTGAAGCCTAAATGAGCAGTAATTTGACTACACAACTCATTCCTATGAAGATACATTCAAACTCAAAAAACGAGTTTAGCTCGGCCAAAAATGCATTTAAAGCAATAAAAACTCAAATTGAGTGTCACGCCTAAACCAAAGGACTGATGCACACACTTCAACATGTATTATCTTCAGGATGACCTCCTGAAGCCTGTATGGGCATTAATTTGACCACACAACTCATTACTATGAAGATACATTCAAACTCACAAAACGTGCTCAGCTCGGGCTGAAAATGCATTTAAAGCAATAAAAACTCAAATTGAGTGTCACGCCTAAACCAAAGGACTGATGCACACACTTCAACATGTATTTAGTTCAGGATGTCCTCCTGAAGCCTAAATGAGCAGTAATTTGACTACACAACTCATTCCTATGAAGATACATTCAAACTCACAAAACGTGCTCAGCTCGGGCTGAAAATGCATTTAAAGCAATAAAAACTCAAATTGAGTGTCACGCCTAAACCAAAGGACTGATGCACACACTTCAACATGTATTTTGTTCAGGATGGCCTCCTGAAGCCTAAATGAGCATTAATTTGACTACACAACTCATTCCCATGAAGATACATTCAAAGTCAGAAAGCGCGCTCAGCTCGGGCTGCAAATGCATTTAAAGCAATAAAAACTCGAATTGAGTGTCATGCCTAAACCAAAGGACTTATGCACACACTTCAACATGTATTATGTTCAGGATGACCTCCTGAAGCCTATATGAGTATTAATTTGACCACACAACTCATATCTATGAAGATACATTGAAACTCACAAAACGTGCTCAGCTCAGGCTGAAAATGCATTTAAAGCAATAAAAACTCAAATTGAGTGTCACGCCTAAAACAAAGGACTTATGCACACATGTCAACATGTATTTAGTTGAGGATGTCCTCCTGAAGCCTAAATGGGCATTTATTTGACTACACAACTCATTCCTATGAAGATAAATTCAAACTCAGAAAACATGCTCAGCTCGGCCTGAAAATGCATTTAAAGCAATTAAACTCAAATTGTGTGTCACTCCTAAACCAAAGGACTTATACACACACTTCAACATGTATTTAGTTCAGGATGTCCTACTGAAGCCTAAATTACAATTAATTTGACTACACAACTCATTCCTATGAAGATACATTCAAACTCAAAAAAGGTGCTCGGCTCGGTCTAAAAATGCATTTAAAGCAATAAAAACTCAAATTGAGTGTCACGCCTAAACCAAAGGATTATGCACACACTTCAACATATATTTTGTTCAGGATGGCCTCCTGAAGCCTAAAAGAGCATTAATTTGACTACACAACTCATTCCTAAGAAGATACATTCAAAGTCAGAAAACGCGCTCAGCTCGGGCTGAAAATGCATTTAAAGCAATAAAAACTCAAATTGAGTGTCACGCCTAAACCAAAGGACTTATGCACACACTTCAACATGTATTTTGTTCAGGTTGACATCCTGAAGCCTAAATGAGCATTAATTTGACCACACAACTCATTCCTATGAAGATACATTCAAAGTCAGAAAACGCGCTCAGCTCGGGCTGAAAATGCATTTAAAGCAATAAAAACTCAAATTGAGTGTCACGCCTAAACCAAAGGACTTATGCACACACTTCAACATGTACTTAGTTCAGGATGTCCTCCTGAAGCCTAAATGAGCATTAATTTGATCACACAACTCATTCCTATGAAGATACATTCAAACTCACAAAACGTGCTCAGCTCGGCCTGAAAATGCATTTAAAGCAATATAAACTCAAATTGAGTGTCACACCTAAACCAAAGGACTTATGCACACACTTCAACATGTATTTTATTCAGGATGGCCTCCTGAAGCCTAAATGAGCATTAATTTGACTACACAACTCATTCCTATGAAGATACATTCAAAGTCAGAAAGCGCGCTCAGCTCGGGCTGAAAATGCATTTAAAGCGATAAAAACTCAAATTGAGTGTCACGCCTAAACCAAAGGACTTATGCACACACTTCAACATGCATTTTGTTAAAGATGACCACCTGAAATCTAAATGAGCATTAATTTGACCACACAACTCATTCCTATGAAGATACATTCAAACTCACAAAACGTGCTCAGCTCGGGCTGAAAATGCATTTAAAGCAATAAAAACTCAAATTGAGTGTCACGCCTAAACCAAAGGACTTATGCACACACTTCAACATGTATTTTGTTCAGGATGGCCTCCTGAAGCCTAAATGAGCATTAATTTGACCACACAACTCATTCCTATGAAGATACATTCAAAGTCAGAAAGCGCGCTCAGCTCGGGCTGAAAATGCATTTAAAGCAATGAAAACTCAAATTGAGTGTCATGCCTAAACCAAAGGACTAATGCACACACTTCAACATGTATTATGTTCAGGATGACCTCCTGAAGCCTGTATGGGCATTAATTCGACCACACAACTCATTACTATGAAGATACATTCAAACTCACAAAACGTGCTCAGCTCGGGCTGAAAATGCATTTAAAGCAATAAAAACTCAAATTGAGTGTCACGCCTAAACCAAAGGACTTATGCACACACGTCAACATGTATTTAGTTGAGGATGTCCTCCTGAAGCCCAAATGGGCATTCATTTGACTACATAACTCATTCCTATGAAGATACATTCAAACTCAAAAATCGTGCTTGGCTCGGTCTGAAAATGCATTTTAAGCAATAAAAACTCAAGTTGAGTGTCACGCCTAAACCAAAGGACTGATGCACACACTTCAACATGTATTTTGTTCAGGATGGCCTCCTGAAGCCTAAATGAGCATTAATTTGACTACACAACTCATTTCTATGAAGATACATTCAAAGCCAGAAAGCGCGCTCAGCTCGGGCTGAAAATGCATTTAAAGCAATAAAAACTCAAATTGAGTGTCACACCTAAACCAAAAGACTTATGCACACACTTCAACATGTATTTTGTTCAGGATGACCTCCTGAAGCCTATATTCCTATGAAGATACATTCAAACTCACAAAACGTGCTCAGCTCGGGCTGAAAATGCATTTAAAGCAATAAAAACTCAAATTGAGTGTCACGCCTAAACCAAAGGACTTATGCACACACTTCAACATGTATTTTGTTCAGGATGACATCCTGAAGCCTAAATGAGCATTAATTTGACCACACAACTCATTCCTATGAAGATACAGTCAAACTCACAAAACGTGCTCAGCTCGGCCTGAAAATGCATTTCGCAATAAAAACTCAAATTGAGTGTCACGCCTAAACCAAAGGACTTATGCACGCACTTGAACATGTATTTAGTTCAGGATGTCCTCCTGAAGCCTAAATGAGCATTAATTTGACCACACAACTCATTCCTATGAAGATACATTCAAACTCACAAAACGTGCTCAGCTCGGGCTGAAAATGCATTTAAAGCAATAAAAACTCAAATTGAGTGTCACACCTAAACCAAAGGACTTATGCACACACTTCAACATGTATTTTGTTCAGGATGGCCTCCTGAAGCCTAAATGAGCATTAATTTGACTACACAACTCATTCCTATGAAGATACATTCAAAGTCAGAAAGCGCGCTCAGCTCGGGCTGAAAATGCATTTAAAGCAATAAAAACTCAAATTGAGTGTCACGCCTAAACCAAAGGACTTATGCTTACACTTCAACATGTATTTAGTTCAGGATGTCCTCCTGAAGCCTAAATGAGCAGTAATTTGACCACACAACTCATTCCTATGAAGATACATTCAAACTCACAAAACGTGCTCAGCTCGGGCTGAAAATGCATTTAAAGCAATAAAAACTCAAATTGAGTGTCACACCTAAACCAAAGGACTTATGCACACACTTCAACATGTATTTTGTTCAGGATGGCCTCCTGAAGCCTAAATGAGCATTAATTTGACTACACAACTCATTCCTATGAAGATACATTCAAAGTCAGAAAGCGTGCTCAGCTCGGCCTGAAAATGCATTTAAAGCAATAAAAACTCAAATTGAGTGTCACGCCCAAACCAAGGGACTTATGCACACACTTCAACATGTACTTAGTTCAGGATGTCCTCCTGAAGCCTAAATGAGCATTAATTTGAATACACAACTCATTCCTATGAAGATACATTCAAACTCAAAAAACGTGCTCAGCTTGGCAAAAAACGCATTTAAAGCAATAAAAACTCAAATTGAGTGTCACGCCTAAACCAAAGGACTGATGCACACACTTCAACATGTTTTTTTGTTCAGGATGGCCTCCTGAAGACTAAATGAGCATTAATTTGACTACACAACTCATTCCTATGAAGATACATTCAAAGTCAGAAACCGCGCTCAGCTCGGGCTGAAAATGCATTTAAAGCAATAAAAACTCAAATTGAGTGTCACGCCTAAACCAAAGGACTGATGCACACACTTAAACATGTCTTTTGTTCAGGATGGCCTCCTGAAGCACAAATGAGCATTAATTTGACTACACAACTCATTCCAATGAAGATACATTCAAAGTCACAAAACATGCTCAGCTCGGCCTGAAAATGCATTTAAAGCAATAAAAACTCAAATTGAGTGTCACACCCAAACCAAGGGACTTATGCACACACTTCAACATGTACTTAGTTCAGGATGTCCTCCTGAAGCCTAAATGAGCATTAATTTGATCACACAACTCATTCCTATGAAGATACATTAAACTCACAAAACGTGCTCAGCTCGGGCTGAAAATGCATTTAAAGCAATCTGAAGCCTAAATGAGCATTAATTTGATCACACAACTCATTCCTATGAAGATACATTCAAACTCACAAAACGTGCTCAGCTCGGGCTGAAAATGCATTTAAAGCAATGAAAACTCAAATTGAGTGTCACGCCTAAACCAAAGGACTGATGCACACACTTCAACATGTATTTAGTTCAGGATGTCCTCCTGAAGCCTAAATGAGCAGTAATTTGACTACACAACTCATTCCTATGAAGATACATTCAAACTCAAAAAACGAGTTTAGCTCGGCCAAAAATGCATTTAAAGCAATAAAAACTCAAATTGAGTGTCACGCCTAAACCAAAGGACTGATGCACACACTTCAACATGTATTTTGTTCAGGATGGCCTCCTGAAGCCTAAATGAGCATTAATTTGACTACACAACTCATTCCTATGAAGATACATTCAAAGTCAGAAAGCGCGCTCAGCTCGGGCTGCAAATGCATTTAAAGCAATAAAAACTTGAATTGAGTGTCATGCCTAAACCAAAGGACTTATGCACACACTTCAACATGTATTATGTTCAGGATGACCTCCTGAAGCCTATATGAGTATTAATTTGACCACACAACTCATATCTATGAAGATACATTGAAACTCACAAAACGTGCTCAGCTCAGGCTGAAAATGCATTTAAAGCAATAAAAACTCAAATTGAGTGTCACGCCTAAAACAACGGACTTATGCACACATGTCAACATGTATTTAGTTGAGGATGTCCTCCTGAAGCCTAAATGGGCATTTATTTGACTACACAACTCATTCCTATGAAGATAAATTCAAACTCAGAAAACGTGCTCAGCTCGGCCTGAAAATGCATTTAAAGCAATTAAACTCAAATTGTGTGTCACTCCTAAACCAAAGGACTTATACACACACTTCAACATGTATATAGTTCAGGATGTCCTCCTGAAGCCTAAATGACAATTAATTTGACTACACAACTCATTCCTATGAAGATACATTCAAACTCAAAAAAGGTGCTCGGCTCGGTCTAAAAATGCATTTAAAGCAATAAAAACTCAAATTGAGTGTCACGCCTAAACCAAAGGATTATGCACACACTTCAACATATATTTTGTTCAGGATGGCCTCCTGAAGCCTAAAAGAGCATTAATTTGACTACACAACTCATTCCTAAGAAGATACATTCAAAGTCAGAAAACGCGCTCAGCTCGGGCTGAAAATGCATTTAAAGCAATAAAAACTCAAATTGAGTGTCACGCCTAAACCAAAGGACTTATGCACACACTTCAACATGTATTTTGTTCAGGTTGACATCCTGAAGCCTAAATGAGCATTAATTTGACCACACAACTCATTCCTATGAAGATACATTCAAAGTCAGAAAACGCGCTCAGCTCGGGCTGAAAATGCATTTAAAGCAATAAAAACTCAAATTGAGTGTCACGCCTAAACCAAAGGACTTATGCACACACTTCAACATGTACTTAGTTCAGGATGTCCTCCTGAAGCCTAAATGAGCATTAATTTGATCACACAACTCATTCCTATGAAGATACATTCAAACTCACAAAACGTGCTCAGCTCGGCCTGAAAATGCATTTAAAGCAATAAAAACTCAAATTGAGTGTCACACCTAAACCAAAGGACTTATGCACACACTTCAACATGTATTTTATTCAGGATGGCCTCCTGAAGCCTAAATGAGCATTAATTTGACTACACAACTCATTCCTATGAAGATACATTCAAAGTCAGAAAGCGCGCTCAGCTCGGCCTGAAAATGCATTTAAAGCAATTAAACTCAAATTGTGTGTCACTCCTAAACCAAAGGACTTATACACACACTTCAACATGTATATAGTTCAGGATGTCCTCCTGAAGCCTAAATGACAATTAATTTGACTACACAACTCATTCCTATGAAGATACATTCAAACTCAAAAAAGGTGCTCGGCTCGGTCTAAAAATGCATTTAAAGCAATAAAAACTCAAATTGAGTGTCACGCCTAAACCAAAGGATTATGCACACACTTCAACATATATTTTGTTCAGGATGGCCTCCTGAAGCCTAAAAGAGCATTAATTTGACTACACAACTCATTCCTAAGAAGATACATTCAAAGTCAGAAAACGCGCTCAGCTCGGGCTGAAAATGCATTTAAAGCAATAAAAACTCAAATTGAGTGTCACGCCTAAACCAAAGGACTTATGCACACACTTCAACATGTATTTTGTTCAGGTTGACATCCTGAAGCCTAAATGAGCATTAATTTGACCACACAACTCATTCCTATGAAGATACATTCAAAGTCAGAAAACGCGCTCAGCTCGGGCTGAAAATGCATTTAAAGCAATAAAAACTCAAATTGAGTGTCACGCCTAAACCAAAGGACTTATGCACACACTTCAACATGTACTTAGTTCAGGATGTCCTCCTGAAGCCTAAATGAGCATTAATTTGATCACACAACTCATTCCTATGAAGATACATTCAAACTCACAAAACGTGCTCAGCTCGGCCTGAAGATGCATTTAAAGCAATAAAAACTCAAATTGAGTGTCACGCCTAAACCAAAGGACTTATGCACACACTTCAACATGTATTTTGTTCAGGTTGACATCCTGAAGCCTAAATGAGCATTAATTTGACCACACAACTCATTCCTATGAAGATACATTCAAAGTCAGAAAACGCGCTCAGCTCGGGCTGAAAATGCATTTAAAGCAATAAAAACTCAAATTGAGTGTCACGCCTAAACCAAAGGACTTATGCACACACTTCAACATGTACTTAGTTCAGGATGTCCTCCTGAAGCCTAAATGAGCATTAATTTGATCACACAACTCATTCCTATGAAGATACATTCAAACTCACAAAACGTGCTCAGCTCGGCCTGAAAATGCATTTAAAGCAATAAAAACTCAAATTGAGTGTCACACCTAAACCAAAGGACTTATGCACACACTTCAACATGTATTTTATTCAGGATGGCCTCCTGAAGCCTAAATGAGCATTAATTTTACTACACAACTCATTCCTATGAAGATACATTCAAAGTCAGAAAGCGCGCTCAGCTCGGCCTGAAAATGCATTTAAAGCAATTAAACTCAAATTGTGTGTCACTCCTAAACCAAAGGACTTATACACACACTTCAACATGTATATAGTTCAGGATGTCCTCCTGAAGCCTAAATGACAATTAATTTGACTACACAACTCATTCCTATGAAGATACATTCAAACTCAAAAAAGGTGCTCGGCTCGGTCTAAAAATGCATTTAAAGCAATAAAAACTCAAATTGAGTGTCACGCCTAAACCAAAGGATTATGCACACACTTCAACATATATTTTGTTCAGGATGGCCTCCTGAAGCCTAAAAGAGCATTAATTTGACTACACAACTCATTCCTAAGAAGATACATTCAAAGTCAGAAAACGTGCTCAGCTCGGGCTGAAAATGCATTTAAAGCAATAAAAACTCAAATTGAGTGTCACGCCTAAACCAAAGGACTTATGCACACACTTCAACATGTATTTTGTTCAGGTTGACATCCTGAAGCCTAAATGAGCATTAATTTGACCACACAACTCATTCCTATGAAGATACTTTTAAAGTCAGAAAACGCGCTCAGCTCGGGCTGAAAATGCATTTAAAGCAATAAAAACTCAAATTGAGTGTCACGCCTAAACCAAAGGACTTATGCACACACTTCAACATGTACTTAGTTCAGGATGTCCTCCTGAAGCCTAAATGAGCATTAATTTGATCACACAACTCATTCCTATGAAGATACATTCAAACTCACAAAACGTGCTCAGCTCGGGCTGAAAATGCATTTAAAGCGATAAAAACTCAAATTGAGTGTCACGCCTAAACCAAAGGACTTATGCACACACTTCAACATGCATTTTGTTAAAGATGACCACCTGAAGCCTAAATGAGCATTAATTTGACCACACAACTCATTCCTATGAAGATACATTTAAACTCACAAAACGTGCTCAGCTCGGGCTGAAAATGCATTTAAAGCAATAAAAACTCAAATTGAGTGTCACGCCTAAACCAAAGGACTTATACACACACTTCAACATGTATATAGTTCAGGATGTCCTCCTGAAGCCTAAATGACAATTAATTTGACTACACAACTCATTCCTATGAAGATACATTCAAACTCAAAAAAGGTGCTCGGCTCGGTCTAAAAATGCATTTAAAGCAATAAAAACTCAAATTGAGTGTCACGCCTAAACCAAAGGATTATGCACACACTTCAACATATATTTTGTTCAGGATGGCCTCCTGAAGCCTAAAAGAGCATTAATTTGACTACACAACTCATTCCTAAGAAGATACATTCAAAGTCAGAAAACGTGCTCAGCTCGGGCTGAAAATGCATTTAAAGCAATAAAAACTCAAATTGAGTGTCACGCCTAAACCAAAGGACTTATGCACACACTTCAACATGTATTTTGTTCAGGTTGACATCCTGAAGCCTAAATGAGCATTAATTTGACCACACAACTCATTCCTATGAAGATACTTTTAAAGTCAGAAAACGCGCTCAGCTCGGGCTGAAAATGCATTTAAAGCAATAAAAACTCAAATTGAGTGTCACGCCTAAACCAAAGGACTTATGCACACACTTCAACATGTACTTAGTTCAGGATGTCCTCCTGAAGCCTAAATGAGCATTAATTTGATCACACAACTCATTCCTATGAAGATACATTCAAACTCACAAAACGTGCTCAGCTCGGGCTGAAAATGCATTTAAAGCGATAAAAACTCAAATTGAGTGTCACGCCTAAACCAAAGGACTTATGCACACACTTCAACATGCATTTTGTTAAAGATGACCACCTGAAGCCTAAATGAGCATTAATTTGACCACACAACTCATTCCTATGAAGATACATTTAAACTCACAAAACGTGCTCAGCTCGGGCTGAAAATGCATTTAAAGCAATAAAAACTCAAATTGAGTGTCACGCCTAAACCAAAGGACTTATACACACACTTCAACATGTATATAGTTCAGGATGTCCTCCTGAAGCCTAAATGACAATTAATTTGACTACACAACTCATTCCTATGAAGATACATTCAAACTCAAAAAAGGTGCTCGGCTCGGTCTAAAAATGCATTTAAAGCAATAAAAACTCAAATTGAGTGTCACGCCTAAACCAAAGGATTATGCACACACTTCAACATATATTTTGTTCAGGATGGCCTCCTGAAGCCTAAAAGAGCATTAATTTGACTACACAACTCATTCCTAAGAAGATACATTCAAAGTCAGAAAACGCGCTCAGCTCGGGCTGAAAATGCATTTAAAGCAATAAAAACTCAAATTGAGTGTCACGCCTAAACCAAAGGACTTATGCACACACTTCAACATGTATTTTGTTCAGGTTGACATCCTGAAGCCTAAATGAGCATTAATTTGACCACACAACTCATTCCTATGAAGATACATTCAAAGTCAGAAAACGCGCTCAGCTCGGGCTGAAAATGCATTTAAAGCAATAAAAACTCAAATTGAGTGTCACGCCTAAACCAAAGGACTTATGCACACACTTCAACATGTACTTAGTTCAGGATGTCCTCCTGAAGCCTAAATGAGCATTAATTTGATCACACAACTCATTCCTATGAAGATACATTCAAACTCACAAAACGTGCTCAGCTCGGCCTGAAAATGCATTTAAAGCAATAAAAACTCAAATTGAGTGTCACGCCTAAACCAAAGGACTTATCCACACACTTCAACATGTATTTTGTTCAGGTTGACATCCTGAAGCCTAAATGAGCATTAATTTGACCACACAACTCATTCCTATGAAGATACATTCAAAGTCAGAAAACGCGCTCAGCTCGGGCTGAAAATGCATTTAAAGCAATAAAAACTCAAATTGAGTGTCACGCCTAAACCAAAGGACTTATGCACACACTTCAACATGTACTTAGTTCAGGATGTCCTCCTGAAGCCTAAATGAGCATTAATTTGATCACACAACTCATTCCTATGAAGATACATTCAAACTCACAAAACGTGCTCAGCTCGGGCTGAAAATGCATTTAAAGCGATAAAAACTCAAATTGAGTGTCATGCCTAAACCAAAGGACTTATGCACACACTTCAACATGCATTTTGTTAAAGATGACCACCTGAAGCCTAAATGAGCATTAATTTGACCACACAACTCATTCCTATGAAGATACATTTAAACTCACAAAACGTGCTCAGCTCGGGCTGAAAATGCATTTAAAGCAATAAAAACTCAAATTGAGTGTCACGCCTAAACCAAAGGACTTATGCACACACTTCAACATGTATTTTGTTCAGGATGACCTCCTGAAGCCTAAATGAGCATTAATTTGACCACACAACTCATTCCTATGAAGATACATTCAAACTCACAAAACGTGCTCAGCTCGGCCTGAAAATGCATTTAAAGCAATAAAAACTCAAATTGAGTGTCACGCCCAAACCAAGGGACCTATGCACACACTTCAACATGTACTTAATTCAGGATGTCCTCCTGAAGGCTAAATGAGCATTATTTTGATCACACAACTCATTCCTATGAAGATACATTCAAAGTCAGAAAGCGCGCTCAGCTCGGGCTGAAAATGCATTTAAAGCAATAAAAACTCAAATTGAGTGTCACGCCTAAACCAAAGGACTTATGCACACACTTCAACATGTATTTTGTTCAGGATGACCTCCTGAAGCCTAAATGAGCATTAATTTGACCACACAACTCATTCCTATGAAGATACATTCAAACTCAGAAAACGTGCTCAGCTCGGCCTGAAAATGCATTTCGCAATAAAAACTCAAATTGAGTGTCACGCCTAAACCAAAGGACTTATGCCCGCACTTGAACATGTATTTAGTTCAGGATGTCCTCCTGAAGCCTAAATGAGCATTAATTTGACCACACAACTCATTCCTATGAAGATACATTCAAACTCACAAAAACGTGCTCAGCTCGGGCTGAAAATGCATTTAAAGCAATAAAAACTCAAATTGAGTGTCACGCCTAAACCAAAGGACTCATGCACACACTTTAACATGTATTTTGTTCAGATGGCCTCCTGAAGCCTAAAAGAGCATTAATTTGACTACACAACTCATTCCTATGAAGATACATTCAAACTCACAAAACGTGCTCAGCTCGGGCTGAAAATGCATTTAAAGCAATAAAAACTCAAATTGAGTGTCACGCCTAAACCAAAGGACTTATGCACACACTTCAACATATATTTTGTTCAGGATGGCCTCCTGAAGCCTAAATGAGCATTAATTTGACTACACAACTCATTCCTATGAAGATACATTTAAAGTCAGAAAGCGCGCTCAGCTCGGCCTGAAAATTTATTTAAAGCAATTAAACTCAAATTGAGTGTCACTCCTAAACCAAAGGACTAATGCACACACTTCAACATGTATTATGTTCAGGATGACCTCCTGAAGCCTGTATGAGCATTAATTTGACTACCCAACTCATTCCTATGAAGATACATTCAAACTCAAAAATCGTGCTTGGCTCGGTCTGAAAATGCATTTTAAGCAATAAAAACTCAAGTTGAGTGTCACGCCTAAACCAAAGGACTGATGCACACACTTCAACATGTATTTTGTTCAGGATGGCCTCCTGAAGCCTAAATGAGCATTAATTTGACTACACAACTCATTCCTATGAAGATACATTCAAAGCCAGAAAGCGCGCTCAGCTCGGGCTGAAAATGCATTTAAAGCAATAAAAACTCAAATTGAGTGTCACACCTAAACCAAAGGACTTATGCACACACTTCAACATGTATTTTGTTCAGGATGACCTCCTGAAGCCTATATTCCTATGAAGATACATTCAAACTCACAAAACGTGCTCAGCTCGGGCTGAAAATGCATTTAAAGCAATAAAAACTCAAATTGAGTGTCACGCCTAAACCAAAGGACTTATGCACACACTTCAACATGTATTTTGTTCAGGATGACATCCTGAAGCCTAAATGAGCATTAATTTGACCACACAACTCATTCCTATGAAGATACAGTCAAACTCACAAAACGTGCTCAGCTCGGCCCGAAAATGCATTTAAAGCAATAAAAATTTAAATTGAGTGTCACGCCCAAACCAAGGGACTTATGCACACACTTCAACATGTACTTAGTTCAGGATTTCCTCCTGAAGCCTAAATGAGCATTAATTTGATCACACAACTCATTCCTAAGAAGATACATTCAAACTCAGAAAACGTGCTCAGCTCGGCCTGAAAATGCATTTCGCAATAAAAACTCAAATTGAGTGTCACGCCTAAACCAAAGGACTTATGCACGCACTTGAACATGTATTTAGTTCAGGATGTCCTCCTGAAGCCTAAATGAGCATTAATTTGACCACACAACTCATTCCTATGAAGATACATTCAAACTCACAAAACGTGCTCAGCTCGGGCTGAAAATGCATTTAAAGCAATAAAAACTCAAATTGAGTGTCACACCTAAACCAAAGGACTTATGCACACACTTCAACATGTATTTTGTTCAGGATGGCCTCCTGAAGCCTAAATGAGCATTAATTTGACTACACAACTCATTCCTATGAAGATACATTCAAAGTCAGAAAGCGAGCTCAGCTCGGCCTGAAAATGCATTTAAAGCAATAAAAACTCAAATTGAGTGTCACGCCCAAACCAAGGGACTTATGCACACACTTCAACATGTACTTAGTTCAGGATGTCCTCCTGAAGCCTAAATGAGCATTAATTTGAATACACAACTCATTCCTATGAAGATACATTCAAACTCAAAAAACGTGCTCAGCTTGGCAAAAAACGCATTTAAAGCAATAAAAACTCAAATTGAGTGTCACGCCTAAACCAAAGGACTGATGCACACACTTCAACATGTTTTTTGTTCAGGATGGCCTCCTGAAGACTAAATGAGCATTAATTTGACTACACAACTCATTCCTATGAAGATACATTCAAAGTCAGAAACCGCGCTGAGCTCGGGCTGAAAATGCATTTAAAGCAATAAAAACTCAAATTGAGTGTCACGCCTAAACCAAAGGACTGATGCACACACTTAAACATGTCTTTTGTTCAGGATGGCCTCCTGAAGCACAAATGAGCATTAATTTGACTACACAACTCATTCCAATGAAGATACATTCAAAGTCACAAAACATGCTCAGCTCGGCCTGAAAATGCATTTAAAGCAATAAAAACTCCAATTGAGTGTCACGCCCAAACCAAGGGACTTATGCACACACTTCAACATGTACTTAGTTCAGGATGTGTTCTGAAGCCTAAATGAGCATTAATTTGATCACACAACTCATTCCTATGAAGATACATTAAACTCACAAAACGTGCTCAGGACGGGCTGAAAATGCATTTAAAGCAATCTGAAGCCTAAATGAGCATTAATTTGATCACACAACTCATTCCTATGAAGATACATTCAAACTCACAAAACGTGCTCAGCTCGGGCTGAAAATGCATTTAAAGCAATGAAAACTCAAATTGAGTGTCACGCCTAAACCAAAGGACTGATGCACACACTTCAACATCTATTTAGTTCAGGATGTCCTCCTGAAGCCTAAATGAGCAGTAATTTGACTACACAACTCATTCCTATGAAGATACATTCAAACTCAAAAAACGAGTTTAGCTCGGCCAAAAATGCTTTCAAAGCAATAAAAACTCAAATTGAGTGTCACGCCTAAACCAAAGGACTTATGCACACACTTCAACATGTATTTTGTTCAGGATGGCCTCCTGAAGCCTAAATGAGCATTAATTTGACTACACAACTCATTCCTATGAAGATACATTCAAAGTCAGAAAGCGCGCTCAGCTCGGGCTGCAAATGCATTTAAAGCAATAAAAACTCGAATCGAGTGTCATGCCTAAACCAAAGGACTTATGCACACACTTCAACATGTATTATGTTCAGGATGACCTCCTGAAGCCTATATGAGTATTAATTTGACCACACAACTCATATCTATGAAGATACATTGAAACTCACAAAACGTGCTCAGCTGAGGCTGAAAATGCATTTAAAGCAATAAAAAATCAAATTGAGTGTCACGCCTAAAACAAAGGACTTATGCACACATGTCAACATGTATTTAGTTGAGGATGTCCTCCTGAAGCCTAAATGGGCGTTTATTTGACTACACAACTCATTCCTATGAAGATAAATTCAAACTCAGAAAACGTGCTCAGCTCGGCCTGAAAATGCATTTAAAGCAATTAAACTCAAATTGTGTGTCACTCCTAAACCAAAGGACTTATACACACACTTCAACATGTATTTAGTTCAGGATGTCCTCCTGAAGCCTAAATGACAATTAATTTCACTACACAACTCATTCCTATGAAGATACATTCAAACTCAAAAAAGGTGCTCGGCTCGGTCTAAAAATGCATTTAAAGCAATAAAAACTCAAATTGAGTGTCACGCCTAAACCAAAGGATTATGCACACACTTCAACATATATTTTGTTCAGGATGGCCTCCTGAAGCCTAAAAGAGCATTAATTTGACTACACAACTCATTCCTAAGAAGATACATTCAAAGTCAGAAAACGCGCTCAGCTCGGGCTGAAAATGCATTTAAAGCAATAAAAACTCAAATTGAGTGTCACGCCTAAACCAAAGGACTTATGCACACACTTCAACATGTATTTTGTTCAGGTTGACATCCTGAAGCCTAAATGAGCATTAATTTGACCACACAACTCATTCCTATGAAGATACATTCAAAGTCAGAAAACGTGCTCAGCTTGGGCTGAAAATGCATTTAAAGCAATAAAAACTCAAATTGAGTGTCACGCCTAAACCAAAGGACTTATGCACACACTTCAACATGTACTTAGTTCAGGATGTCCTCCTGAAGCCTAAATGAGCATTAATTTGATCACACAACTCATTCCTATGAAGATACATTCAAACTCACAAAACGTGCTCAGCTCGGCCTGAAAATGCATTTAAAGCAATAAAAACTCAAATTGAGTGTCACACCTAAACCAAAGGACTTATGCACACACTTCAACATGTATTTTGTTCAGGATGGTCTCCTGAAGCCTAAATGAGCATTAATTTGACTACACAACTCATTCCTATGAAGATACATTCAAAGTCAGAAAGCGCGCTCAGCTCGGGCTGAAAATGCATTTAAAGCAATAAAAACTCAAATTGAGTGTCACACCTAAACCAAAGGACCTATGCACACACTTTAACATGTATTTTGTTCAGGATGACCTCCTGAAGCCTATATGAGCATTAATTTGACCACACAACTCATTCCTATGAAGATACATTCAAACTCACAAAACGTGCTCAGCTCGGCCTGAAAATGCATTTAAAGCGATAAAAACTCAAATTGAGTGTCACGCCCAAACCAAGGGACTTAGCACACACATCAACATGTACTTAGTTCAGGATGTCCTCCTGAAGCCTAAATGAGCATTAATTTGATCACACAACTCATTCCTATGAAGATACATTCAAAGTCACAAAACGTGCTCAGCTCGCCCTGAAAATGCATTTAAAGCAATAAAAACTCAAATTGAGTGTCACGCCCAAACCAAGGTACTTATGCACACACTTCAACATGTACTTAATTCAGGATGTCCTCCTGAAGGCTAAATGAGCATTATTTTGATCACACAACTCATTCCTATGAAGATACATTCAAACTCACAAAACTTGCTCAGCTCGGGCTGAAAATGCATTTAAAGCAATAAAAACTCAAATTGAGTGTCACGCCTAAACCAAAGGACTTATGCACACACTTCAACATGTATTTTGTTCAGGATGACCTCGTGAAGCCTAAATGAGCATTAATTTGACCACACAACTCATTCCTATGAAGATACATTCAAACTCAGAAAACGTGCTCAGCTCGGCCTGAAAATGCATTTCGCAATAAAAACTCAAATTGAGTGTCACGCCTAAACCAAAGGACTTATGCCCGCACTTGAACATGTATTTAGTTCAGGATGTCCTCCTGAAGCCTAAATGAGCATTAATTTGACCACACAACTCATTCCTATGAAGATACATTCAAACTCACAAAACGTGCTCAGCTCGGGCTGAAAATGCATTTAAAGCAATAAAAACTCAAATTGAGTGTCACGCCTAAACCAAAGGACTTATGCACACACTTCAACATGTATTTTGTTCAGGATGGCCTCCTGAAGCCTAAATGAGCATTAATTTGACTACACAACTCATTCCTATGAAGATACATTCAAAGTCAGAAAGCGCGCTCAGCTCGGCCTGAAAATTTATTTAAAGCAATTAAACTCAAATTGAGTGTCACTCCTAAACCAAAGGACTAATGCACACACTTCAACATGTATTATGTTCAGGATGACCTCCTGAAGTCTGTATGAGCATTAATTTGACTACCCAACTCATTCCTATGAAGATACATTCAAACTCAAAAATCGTGCTTGGCTCGGTCTGAAAATGCATTTTAAGCAATAAAAACTCAAGTTGAGTGTCACGCCTAAACCAAAGGACTGATGCACACACTTCAACATGTATTTTGTTCAGGATGGCCTCCTGAAGCCTAAATGAGCATTAATTTGACTACACAACTCATTCCTATGAAGATACATTCAAAGCCAGAAAGCGCGCTCAGCTCGGGCTGAAAATGCATTTAAAGCAATAAAAACTCAAATTGAGTGTCACACCTAAACCAAAGGACTTATGCACACACTCCAACATGTATTTTGTTCAGGATGACCTCCTGAAGCCTATATTCCTATGAAGATACATTCAAACTCACAAAACGTGCTCAGCTCGGGCTGAAAATGCATTTAAAGCAATAAAAACTCAAATTGAGTGTCACGCCTAAACCAAAGGACTTATGCACACACTTCAACATGTATTTTGTTCAGGATGACATCCTGAAGCCTAAATGAGCATTAATTTGACCACACAACTCATTCCTATGAAGATACGGTCAAACTCACAAAACGTGCTCAGCTCGGCCCGAAAATGCATTTAAAGCAATAAAAACTTAAATTGAGTGTCACGCCCAAACCAAGGGACTTATGCACACACTTCAACATGTACTTAGTTCAGGATTTCCTCCTGAAGCCTAAATGAGCATTAATTTGATCACACAACTCATTCCTAAGAAGATACATTCAAACTCAGAAAACGTGCTCAGCTCGGCCTGAAAATGCATTTCGCAATAAAAACTCAAATTGAGTGTCACGCCTAAACCAAAGGACTTATGCACGCACTTGAACATGTATTTAGTTCAGGATGTCCTCCTGAAGCCTAAATGAGCATTAATTTGACCACACAACTCATTCCTATGAAGATACATTCAAACTCACAAAACGTGCTCAGCTCGGGCTGAAAATGCATTTAAAGCAATAAAAACTCAAATTGAGTGTCATGCCTAAACCATAGGACTCATGCACACACTTCAACATGTATTTTGTTCAGGATGGCCTCCTGAAGCCTAAATGAGCATTAATTTGACTACACAACTCATTCCTATAAAGATACATTCAAAGTTAGAAAGCGCGCTCAGCTCGGGCTGAAAATGCATTTAAGGCAATAAAAACTCAAATTGAGTGTCACACCTAAACCAAAGGATTTATGCACACACTTCAACATGTATTTTGTTCAGGATGACCTCCTGAAGCCTATATGAGCATTAATTTGACCACACAACTCATTCCTATGAAGATACATTCAAACTCAAAACGTGCTCAGCTCCGGCTGAAAATGCATTTAAAGCAATAAAAACTCAAATTGAGTGTCACGCCTAAACCAAAGGACTTATGCACACACTCCAACCTGTATTTTGTTCAGGATGACCTCCTGAAGCCTAAATGAGCATTAATTTGACCATAAAACTCAGTCCTATGAAGATACATTCAAACTCACAAAACGTGCTCAGCTCGGCCTGAAAATGCATTTAAAGCAATAAAAACTCAAATTGACTGTCACGCCCAAACCAAAGGACTTATGCACACACTTCAACATGTACTGAGTTCAGGATGTCCTCCTGAAGCCTAAATGAGCATTGTTTTGATCACACAACTCATTCCTATGAAGATACATTCAAATTCACAAAACGTGCTCAGCTCGGGCTGAAAATGCATTTAAAGCAATACAAACTCAAATTGAGTGTCACGCCTAAACCAAAGGACTTATGCACACACTTCAACATGTATTTAGTTCAGGATGGTCTCCTGAAGCCTAAATGAGCATTAATTTGACTACACAACTCATTCCTATGAAGATACATTCAAAGTCAGAAAGCGCGCTCAGCTCGGGCTGAAAATGCATTTAAAGCAATAAAAACTCAAATTGAGTGTCACACCTAAACCAAAGGACCTATGCACACACTTTAACATGTATTTTGTTCAGGATGACCTCCTGAAGCCTATATGAGCATTAATTTGACCACACAACTCATTCCTATGAAGATACATTCAAAGTCAGAAAGCGTGCTCAGCTCGGGCTGAAAATGCATTTAAAGCAATAAAAACTCAAATTGAGTGTCACGCCTAAACCAAAGGACTGATGCACACACTTCAACATGTCTTTTGTTCAGGATGGCCTCCTGAAGCATAAATGAGCATTAATTTGACTACACAACTCATTCCAATGAAGATACATTCAAAGTCACAAAACGCGCTCAGCTCAGCCTGAAAATGCATTTAAAGCAATAAAAACTCAAATTGAGTGTCACGCCTAAACCAAAGGACTGATGCACACACTTCAACATGTCTTTTGTTCAGGATGGCCTCCTGAAGCATAAATGAGAATTAATTTGACCACACAACTCATTCCAATGAAGATACATTCAAAGTCACAAAACGTGCTCAGCTCAGCCTGAAAATGCATTTAAAGCAATAAAAACTCAAATTGAGTGTCACGCCTAAACCAAAGGACTTATGCACACAATTCAACATGTATTTAGTTCAGGATGTCCTCCTGAAGCCTAAATGAGCAGTAATTTGACCACACAACTCATTCCTATGAAGATACATTCAAACTCACAAAACGTGCTCAGCTCGGGCTGAAAATGCATTTAAAGCAATAAAAACTCAAATTGAGTGTCACGCCTAAACCAAAGGACTTATGCACACACATCAACATGTATTTAGTTCAGGATGTCCTCCTGAAGCCTAAATGAGCAGTAATTTGACCACACAACTCATTCCTATGAAGATACATTTAACCTGTTGTAACTGTCATATGCTTGTGCAGGAGTTTTTTTGCCTCACTCAAATTATCCTCAAAATGAGGGTAGTTCGAGCGTGGGTTTTTTTTCTCCCTCTCTCCCTCCCCTGTGGTTTCTTTCTGACCTTCGGGTTGAGTGAACGCTGGCGCGTTTTGGCTGCCGCTGCTCAACCCGTATTGTTTTGTGTTTTTTGTTCTTGTAAAGTGTCCTTGGGTGTCTTGAAAGGCGCTTATAAATAAAATGTATTATTATTATTATTATTATTATTATTAACTCAAAAAACGTGCTCAGCTTGGGCAGAAAATGCATTTAAAGCAAAAAACACTCAAATTGAGTGTCACGCCTAAACCAAAGGACTTATGCACACACTTCAACATGTATTTTGTTCAGGAGGGTCTCCTGAAGCCTAAATGAGCATTAATTTGACTACACAACTCATTCCTATGAAGATACATTCAAAGTCAGAAAGCGCGCTCAGCTCGGGCTGAAAATGCATTTAAAGCAATAAAAACTCAAATTGAGTGTCACACCTAAACCAAAGGACCTATGCACACACTTTAACATGTATTTTGTTCAGGATGACCTCCTGAAGCCTATATGAGCATTAATTTGACCACACAACTCATTCCTATGAAGATACATTCAAACTCACAAAACGTGCTCAGCTCGGCCTGAAAATGCATTTAAAGCAATAAAAACTCAAATTGAGTGTCACGCCCAAACCAAGGGACTTAGCACACACATCAACATGTACTTAGTTCAGGATGTCCTCCTGAAGCCTAAATGAGCATTAATTTGATCACACAACTCATTCCTATGAAGATACATTCAAAGTCACAAAACGTGCTCAGCTCGCCCTGAAAATGCATTTAAAGCAATAAAAACTCAAATTGAGTGTCGCGCCCAAACCAAAGGACTTATGCACACACTTCAACATGTATTTTGTTCAGGATGACATCCTGAAGCCTAAATGAGAATTAATTTGACCACACAACTCATTCCTATGAAGATACATTCAAAGTCAGAAAGCGCGCTCAGCTCGGGCTGAAAATGCATTTAAAGCAATAAAAACTCAAATTGAGTGTCACGCCTAAACCAAAGGACTGATGCACACACTTCAACATGTCTTTTGTTCAGGATGGCCTCCTGAAGCATAAATGAGAATTAATTTGACCACACAACTCATTCCAATGAAGATACATTCAAAGTCACAAAACGTGCTCAGCTCAGCCTGAAAATGCATTTAAAGCAATAAAAACTCAAATTGAGTGTCACGCCTAAACCAAAGGACTTATGCACACAATTCAACATGTATTTAGTTCAGGATGTCCTCCTGAAGCCTAAATGAGCAGTAATTTGACCACACAACTCATTCCTATGAAGATACATTCAAACTCACAAAACGTGCTCAGCTCGGGCTGAAAATGCATTTAAAGCAATAAAAACTCAAATTGAGTGTCACGCCTAAACCAAAGGACTTATGCACACACATCAACATGTATTTAGTTCAGGATGTCCTCCTGAAGCCTAAATGAGCAGTAATTTGACCACACAACTCATTCCTATGAAGATACATTTAACCTGTTGTAACTGTCATATGCTTGTGCAGGAGTTTTTTTGCCTCACTCAAATTATCCTCAAAATGAGGGTAGTTCGAGCGTGGTTTTTTTTTCTCCCTCTCTCCCTCCCCTGTGGTTTCTTTCTGACCTTCGGGTTGAGTGAACGCTGGCGCGTTTTGGCTGCCGCTGCTCAACCCGTATTGTTTTGTGTTTTTTGTTCTTGTAAAGTGTCCTTGGGTGTCTTGAAAGGCGCTTATAAATAAAATGTATTATTATTATTATTATTATTATTATTAACTCAAAAAACGTGCTCAGCTTGGGCAGAAAATGCATTTAAAGCAAAAAACACTCAAATTGAGTGTCACGCCTAAACCAAAGGACTTATGCACACACTTCAACATGTATTTTGTTCAGGATGGTCTCCTGAAGCCTAAATGAGCATTAATTTGACTACACAACTCATTCCTATGAAGATACATTCAAAGTCAGAAAGCGCGCTCAGCTCGGGCTGAAAATGCATTTAAAGCAATAAAAACTCAAATTGAGTGTCACACCTAAACCAAAGGACCTATGCACACACTTTAACATGTATTTTGTTCAGGATGACCTCCTGAAGCCTATATGAGCATTAATTTGACCACACAACTCATTCCTATGAAGATACATTCAAACTCACAAAACGTGCTCAGCTCGGCCTGAAAATGCATTTAAAGCAATAAAAACTCAAATTGAGTGTCACGCCCAAACCAAGGGACTTAGCACACACATCAACATGTACTTAGTTCAGGATGTCCTCCTGAAGCCTAAATGAGCATTAATTTGATCACACAACTCATTCCTATGAAGATACATTCAAAGTCACAAAACGTGCTCAGCTCGCCCTGAAAATGCATTTAAAGCAATAAAAACTCAAATTGAGTGTCGCGCCCAAACCAAAGGACTTATGCACACACTTCAACATGTATTTTGTTCAGGATGACATCCTGAAGCCTAAATGAGAATTAATTTGACCACACAACTCATTCCTATGAAGATACATTCAAACTCACAAAACGTGCTCAGCTCGGGCTGAAAATGCATTTAAAGCAATAAAAACTCAAATTGAGTGTCATGCCTAAACCAAAGGACTCATGCACACACTTCAACATGTATTTTGTTCAGGATGGCCTCCTGAAACTAAATGAGCATTAATTTGACTACACAACTCATTCCTATGAAGATACATTCAAAGTTAGAAAGCGCGCTCAGCTCGGGCTGAAAATGCATTTAAGGCAATAAAAACTCAAATTGAGTGTCACACCTAAACCAAAGGATTTATGCACACACTTCAACATGTATTTTGTTCAGGATGACCTCCTGAAGCCTATATGAGCATTAATTTGACCACACAACTCATTCCTATGAAGATACATTCAAACTCAAAACGTGCTCAGCTCGGGCTGAAAATGCATTTAAAGCAATAAAAACTCAAATTGAGTGTCACGCCTAAACCAAAGGACTTATGCACACACTCCAACCTGTATTTTGTTCAGGATGACCTCCTGAAGCCTAAATGAGCATTAATTTGACCATAAAACTCAGTCCTATGAAGATACATTCAAACTCACAAAACGTGCTCAGCTCGGCCTGAAGATGCATTTAAAGCAATAAAAACTCAAATTGACTGTCACGCCCAAACCAAAGGACTTATGCACACACTTCAACATGTACTGAGTTCAGGATGTCCTCCTGATGCCTAAATGAGCATTGTTTTGATCACACAACTCATTCCTATGAAGATACATTCAAACTCACAAAACGTGCTCAGCTCGGGCTGAAAATGCATTTAAAGCAATACAAACTCAAATTGAGTGTCACGCCTAAACCAAAGGACTTATGCACACACTTCAACATGTATTTAGTTCAGGATGTCCTCCTGAAGCCTAAATGAGCAGTAATTTGACCACACAACTCATTCCTATGAAGATACATTTAACTCAAAAAACGTGCTCAGCTTGGGCAGAAAATGCATTTAAAGCAAAACAAACTCAAATTGACTGTCACGCCCAAACCAAAGGACTTATGCACACACTTCAACATGTACTGAGTTCAGGATGTCCTCCTGATGCCTAAATAAGCATTAATTTGACCACACAACTCATTCCTATGAAGATACATTCAAACTCAGAAAACGGGCTCAGCTCGGGCTGAAAATGCATTTAAAGCAATAAAAACTCAAATTGAGTGTCACACCTAAACCAAAGGACTTATGCACACACTTCAACCTGTATTTTGTTCAGGATGGCCTCCTGAAGCCTAAATGAGCATTAATTTGACTACACAACTCATTCCTATGAAGATACATGCAAAGTCAGAAAGCGCGCTCAGCTCGGGCTGAAAATGCATTTAAAGCAATAAAAACTCAAATTGAGTGTCACACCTAAACCAAAGGACCTATGCACACACTTTAACATGTATTTTGTTCAGGATGACCTCCTGAAGCCTATATGAGCATTAATTTGACCACACAACTCATTCCTATGAAGATACATTCGAACTCACAAAACGTGCTCAGCTCGGGCTGAAAATGCATTTAAAGCGATAAAAACTCAAATTGAGTGTCACGCCTAAACCAAAGGACTTATGCACACACTTCAACATGTATTTAGTTCAGGATGTCCTCCTGAAGCCTAAATGAGCAGTAATTTGACCACACAACTCATTCCTATGAAGATACATTCAAACTCACAAAACGTGCTCAGCTCGGCCTGAAAATGCATTTAAAGCAATAAAAACTCAAATTGAGTGTCACGCCCAAACCAAGGGACTTATGCACACACTTCAACATGTACTTAGTTCAGGATGTCCTCCTGAAGCCTATATGAGCATTAATTTGACCACAAAACTCATTCCTATGGAGAGACATTCAAACTCACAAAACGTGCTCAGCTTGGCAAAAAACGCATTTAAAGCAATAAAAACTCAAATTGAGTGTCACGCCCAAACCAAGGGACTTCTGCACAGACTTCAACATGTACTTAGTTCAGGATGTCCTCCTGAAGCCTAAATCAGCATTAATTTGATCACACAACTCATTCCTATGAAGATACATTCAAACTCAAAAAACGTGCTCAGCTTGGCAAAAAACGCATTTAAAGCAATAAAAACTCAAATTGAGTGTCACGCCCAAACCAAGGGACTTATGCACACACTTCAACATGTACTTAGTTCAGGATGTCCTCCTGAAGCCTAAATGAGCATTAATTTGATCACACAACTCATTCCTATGAAGATACATTCAAACTCACAAAACGTGCTCAGCTCGGGCTGAAAATGCATTTAAAGCAATAAAAACTCAAATTGAGTGTCACGCCTAAACCAAAGGACTTATGCACACACTTCAACATGTATTTAGTTCAGGATGTCCTCCTGAAGCCTAAATGAGCAGTAATTTGACCACACAACTCATTCCTATGAAGATACATTCAAACTCACAAAACGTGCTCAGCTCGGCCTGAAAATGCATTTAAAGCAATAAAAACTCAAATTGAGTGTCACGCCTAAACCAAGGGACTTATGCACACACTTCAACATGTACTTAGTTCAGGATGTCCTCCTGAAGCCTAAATGAGCATTAATTTGATCACACAACTCATTCCTATGAAGATACATTCAAACTCAAAAAACGTGCTCAGCTTGGCAAAAAACGCATTTAAAGCAATAAAAACTCAAATTGAGTGTCACGCCCAAACCAAGGGACTTATGCACACACTTCAACATGTACTTAGTTCAGGATGTCCTCCTGAAGCCTAAATGAGCATTAATTTGATCAAACAACTCATTCCTATGAAGATACATTCAAACTCACAAAACGTGCTCAGCTCGGGCTGAAAATGCATTTAAAGCAATAAAAACTCAAATTGAGTGTCACGCCTAAACCAAAGGACTTATGCACACACTTCAACATGTACTTAGTTCAGGATGTCCTGCTGAAGCCTAAAAGAGCATTAATTTGATCACACAACTCATTCCTATGAAGATACATTCAAACTCAAAAAACGTGCTCAGCTTGGCAAAAAACGCATTTAAAGCAATAAAAACTCAAATTGAGTGTCACGCCTAAACCAAAGGACTGATGCACACACTTCAACATGTGTTTTGTTCAGGATGGCCTCCTGAAGCCTAAATGATCATTAATTTGACTACACAACTCATTCCTATGAAGATACATTCAAAGTCAGAAAGCGAGCTCAGCTCGGGCTGAAAATGCATTTAAAGCAATAAAAACTCAAATTGAGTGTCACGCCTAAACCAAGGGACTTATGCACACACTTCAACATGTACTTAGTTCAGGATGTCCTGCTGAAGCCTAAAAGAGCATTAATTTGATCACACAACTCATTCCTATGAAGATACATTCAAACTCAAAAAACGTGCTCAGCTTGGCAAAAAACGCATTTAAAGCAATAAAAACTCAAATTGAGTGTCACGCCTAAACCAAAGGACTTATGCACACACTTGAACATGTATTTAGTTCAGGATGTCCTCCTGAAGCCTAAATAAGCATTAATTTGACCACACAACTCATTCCTATGAAGATACATTCAAACTCAGAAAACGCGCTCAGCTCGTGTTGAAAATGCATTTAAAGCAATAAAAACTCAAATTGAGTGTCACACCTAAACCAAAGGACTTATGCACGCACTTCAACATGTACTGAGTTCAGGATGTCCTCCTGAAGCCTAAATGAGCATTGTTTTGATCACACAACTCATTCCTATGAAGATACATTCAAACTCACAAAACGTGCTCAGCTCGGGCTGAAAATGCATTTAAAGCAATAAAAACTCAAATTGAGTGTCACGCCTAAACCAAAGGACTTATGCACACACTTCAACATGTACTTAATTCAGGATGTCCTCCTGAAGCCTAAATAAGCATTAATTTCACCACACAACTCATTCCTATAAAGATACATTCAAACTCAGAAAACGTGCTCAGCTCGTGCTGAAAATGCATTTAAAGCAATAAAAACTCAAATTGAGTGTCACACCTAAACCAAAGGACTTATGCACACACTTCAACATGTATTTTGTTCAGGATGGCCTCCTGAAGCCTAAATGAGCATTAATTTGATCACACAACTCATTCCTATGAAGATACATTCAAACTCCAAAAACGTGCTCAGCTTGGCAAAAAACGCATTTAAAGCAATAAAAACTCAAATTGAGTGTCACGCCTAAACCAAAGGACTGATGCACACACTTCAAGATGTGTTTTGTTCAGGATGGCCTCCTGAAGCCTAAATGAGCATTAATTTGACTACACAACTCATTCCTATGAAGATACATTCAAAGTCAGAAAGCGCGCTCAGCTCGGGCTGAAAATGCATTTAAAGCAATAAAAACTCATATTGAGTGTCATGCCTAAACCAAAGGACTGATGCACACACTTCAACATGTCTTTTGTTCAGAATGGCCTCCTGAAGCATAAATGAGCATTAATTTGACTACACAACTCATTCCAATGAAGATATATTCAAAGTCACAAAACGTGCTCAGCTCGGCCTGAAAATGCATTTAAAGCAATAAAAACTCAAATTGAGTGTCGCGCCCAAACCAAAGGACTTATGCACACACTTCAACATGTATTTAGTTCAGGATGTCCTCCTGAAGCCTAAATGAGCAGTAATTTGACCACACAACTCATTCCTATTAAGATACATTGAAACTCAAAAAACGTGCTCAGCTCGGGCTGAAAATGCATTTAAAGCAATAAAAACTTAAATTGAGTGTCACGCCTAAACCAAAGGACTTATGCCCACACTTCAACATGTATTTAGTTCAGGATGTCCTCCTAAAGCCTAAATGAGCAGTAATTTGACCACACAACTCATTCCTATGAAGATACATTCAAACTCACAAAACGTGCTCAGCTCGGCCTGAAAATGCATTTAAAGCAATAAAAACTCAAATTGAGTGTCAGGCCCAAACCAAAGGACCAATGCACACACTTCAACATGTATTTTGTTCAGGATGGCCTCCTGAAGCCTAAATGAGCATTAATTTGTCTACACAACTCATTCCTATGAAGATACATTCAAAGTCAGAAAGCGCGCTCAGGTCGGGCTGAAAATGCATTTAAAGCAATAAAAACTCAAATGAGTGTCACACCTAAACCAAAGGACTTATGCTCACACTTCAACATGTACTGAGTTCAGGATGTCCTCCTGAAGCCTAAATGAGCATTGTTTTGATCACACAACTCATTCCTATGAAGATACATTCAAACTCAAAAAACGTGCTCAGCTCAGGCTGAAAATGCATTTAAAGCAATAAAAACTCAAATTGAGTGTCACGCCTAAACCAAAGGACTTATGCACACACTTCAACATGTATTTTGTTCAGGATGACCTCCTGAAGCCTAAATGAGCATTAATTTGACCATACAACTCATTCGTATGAAGATACATTCAAACTCACAAAATGTGCTCAGCTCGGGCTGAAAATGCATTTAAAGCAATAAAAACTCAAATTGAGTGTCACACCTAAACCAAAGGACTTATGCACACATTTCAACATGTATTTTGTTCAGGATGGCCTCCTGAAGCCTAAATGAGCATTAATTTGACTACACAACTCATTCCTATGAAGATACATTCAAGGTCAGAAAGCGCGCTCAGCTCGGGCTGAAAATGCATTTAAAGCAATATAAACTCAAATTGAGTGTCACACCTAAACCAAAGGACCTATGCACACACTTTAACATGTATTTTGTTCAGGATGACCTCCTGAAGCCTATATGAGCATTCATTTGACCACACAACTCATTCCTATGAAGATACATTCAAACTCACAAAACGTGCTCAGCTCGGGCTGAAAATGCATTTAAAGCGATAAAAACTCAAATTGAGTGTCACGCCTAAACCAAAGGACTTATGCACACACTTCAACATGCATTTTGTTCAAGATGACCACCTGAAGCCTAAATGAGCATTAATTTGACCACACAACTCATTCCTATGAAGATACATTTAAACTCACAAAACGTGCTCAGCTCGGGCTGAAAATGCATTTAAAGCAATAAAAACTCAAATTGAGTGTCACGCCTAAACCAAAGGACTTATGCACACACTTCAACATGTATTTTGTTCAGGATGACCTCCTGAAGCCTAAATGAGCATTAATTTGACCACACAACTCATTCCTATGAAGATACATTCAAACTCACAAAACGTGCTCAGCTCGGCCTGAAAATGCATTTAAAGCAATAAAAACTCAAATTGAGTGTCACGCCCAAACCAAGGGACTTCTGCACACACTTCAACATGTACTTAGTTCAGGATGTCCTCCTAAAGCCTAAATGAGCAGTAATTTGATCACACAACTCATTCCTATGAAGATACATTCAAACTCAAAAAACGTGCTCAGCTTGGCAAAAAACGCATTTAAAGCAATAAAAACTCAAATTGAGTGTCACGCCTAAACCAAAGGACTGATGCACACACTTCAACATGTGTTTTGTTCAGGATGGCCTCCTGAAGCCTAAATGAGCATTAATTTGACTACTCAACTCATTCCTATGAAGATACATTCAAAGTCAGAAAGCGCGCTCAGCTCGGGCTGAAAATGCATTTAAAGCAATAAAAACTCAAATTGAGTGTCACGCCTAAACCAAAGGACTGATGCCTACACTTCAACATGTCTTTTGTTCAGGATGGCCTCCTGAAGCATAAATGAGCATTAATTTGACTACACAACTCATTCCAATGAAGATACATTCAAAGTCACAAAACGTGCTCAGCTCAGCCTGAAAATGCATTTAAAGTAATAAAAACTCAAATTGAGTGTCGCGCCCAAACCAAAGGACTTATGCACACACTTCAACATGTATTTTGTTCAGGATGACATCCTGAAGCCTAAATGAGAATTAATTTGACCACACAACTCATTCCTATGAAGATACATTCAAACTCACAAAACGTGCTCAGCTCGGCCTGAAAATGCATTTAAAGCAATAAAAACTCAAATTGAGTGTCACGCCCAAACAAGGGACTTATGCACACACTTCAACATGTACTTTGTTCAGGATGTCCTCCTGAAGCCTAAATGAGCATTAATTTGATCACACAACTCATTCCTATAAAGATACATTCAAACTCACAAAACGTGCTCAGCTTGGCAAAAAACGCATTTAAAGCAATAAAAACTCAAATTGAGTGTCACGCCTAAACCAAAGGACTGATGCACACACTTCAACATGTGTTTTGTTCAGGATGGCGTCCTGAATCTAAATGATCATTAATTTGACTACACATCTCATTCCTATGAAGATACATTCAAAGTCAGAAAGCGCGCTCAGCTCGGGCTGAAAATGCATTTAAAGCAATAAAAACTCAAATTGAGTGTCACACCTAAACCAAAGGACCTATGCACACACTTTAACATGTATTTTGTTCAGGATGACCTCCTGAAGCCTATATGAGCATTAATTTGACCACACAACTCATTCCTATGAAGATACATTCAAACTCACAAAACGTGCTCAGCTCGGGCTGAAAATGCATTTAAAGCGATAAAAACTCAAATTGAGTGTCACGCCTAAACCAAAGGACTTATGCTTACACTTCAACATGTATTTAGTTCAGGATGTCCTCCTGAAGCCTAAATGAGCAGTAATTTGACCACACAACTCATTCCTATGAAGATACATTCAAACTCACAAAACGCGCTCAGCTCGGGCTGAAAATGCATTTAAAGCAATAAAAACTCAAATTGAGTGTCACGCCTAAACCAAAGGACTTATGCACACACTTCAACATGTATTTAGTTCAGGATGTCCTCCTGAAGCCTAAATGAGCAGTAATTTGACCACACAACTCATTCCTATGAAGATACATTCAAACTCACAAAACGTGCTCAGCTCGGCCTGAAAATGCATTTAAAGTAATAAAAACTCAAATTGAGTGTCACACCCAAACATAGGGACTTATGCACACACTTCAACATGTACTTAGTTCAGGATGTCCTCCTGAAGCCTAAATGAGCATTAATTTGATCACACAACTCATTCCTATGAAGATACATTCAAACTCAAAAAACGTGCTCACCTTGGCAAAAAACGCATTTAAAGCAATAAAAACTCAAATTGAGTGTCACGCCCAAACCAAGGGACTTCTGCACAGACTTCAACATGTACTTAGTTCAGGATGTCCTCCTGAAGCCTAAATCAGCATTAATTTGATCACACAACTCATTCCTATGAAGATACATTCAAACTCAAAAAACGTGCTCAGCTTGGCAAAAAACGCATTTAAAGCAATAAAAACTCAAATTGAGTGTCACGCCTAAACCAAAGGACTTATGCACACACTTGAACATGTATTTAGTTCAGGATGTCCTCCTGAAGCCTAAATGAGCATTAATTTGACCACACAACTCATTCCTATAAAGATACATTCGAACTCACAAAACGTGCTCAGCTCGGGCTGAAAATGCATTTAAAGCAATAAAAACTCAAATTGAGTGTCACACCTAAACCAAAGGATTATGCACACACTTCAACATGTATTTTGTTCAGGATGGCCTCCTGAAGCCTAAAAGAGCATTAATTTGACTACACAACTCATTCCTATGAAGATACATTCAAACTCACAAAACGTGCTCAGCTCGGGCTGAAAATGCATTTAAAGCAATTAACTCAAATTGAGTGTCACTCCTAAACCAAAGGACTTATACACACACTTCAACCTGTATTTAGTTCAGGATGACCTCCTGAAGCCTAAATGAGCAGTAATTTGACTACACAACTCATTCCTATGAAGATACATTCAAAGTCAGAAAGCGCGCTCAGCTCGGGCTGAAAATGCATTTAAAGCAATAAAAACTCATATTGAGTGTCACGCCTAAACCAAAGGACTGATGCACACACTTCAACATGTATTTTGTTCAGGATGGCCTCCTGAAGCCTAAATGAGCATTATTTGGACTACGCAACTCATTCCTATGAAGATACATTCAAAGTCAGAAAGCGCGCTCAGCTCGGGCTGAAAATGCATTTAAAGCAATAAAAACTCAAATTGAGTGTCACGCCTAAACCAATGGACTGATGCACACACTTAAACATGTACTGAGTTCAGGATGTCCTCCTGAAGCCTAAATGAGCATTGTTTTGATCACACAACTCATTCCTATGAAGATACATTCAAACTCACAAAACGTGCTCAGCTCTGGCTGAAAATGCATTTAAAGCAATAAAAACTCAAATTGAGTGTCAGGCCTAAACCAACGGACTTATGCACACACTTCAACATGTATTTAGTTCAGGATGTCCTCCTGAAGCCTAAATGAGCAGTAATTTGACCACACAACTCATTCCTATGAAGATACATTTAACTCAAAAAACGTGCTCAGCTTGGGCAGAAAATGCATTTAAAGCAAAAAAAAACTCAAATTGAGTGTCACGCCTAAACCAAAGGACTTATGCACAGACTTGAACATGTATTTAGTTCAGGATGTCCTCCTGAAGCCTAAATAAGCATTCATTTGACCACACAACTCATTCCTATGAAGATACATTCAAACTCAGAAAACGGGCTCAGCTCGGGCTGAAAATGCATTTAAAGCAATAAAAACTCAAATTGAGTGTCACACCTAAACCAAAGGACTTATGCACACACTTCAACATGTATTTTGTTCAGGATGGCCTCCTGAAGCCTAAATGAGCATTAATTTGACTACACAACTCATTCCTATGAAGATACATTCAAAGTCAGAAAGCGTGCTCAGCTCGGCCTGAAAATGCATTTAAAGCAATAAAAACTCAAATTGAGTGTCACGCCCAAACCAAGGGACTTCTGCACACACTTCAACATGTACTTAGTTCAGGATGTCCTCCTGAAGCCTAAATGAGCATTAATTTGAATACACAACTCATTCCTATGAAGATACATTCAAACTCAAAAAACGTGCTCAGCTTGGCAAAAAACGCATTTAAAGCAATAAAAACTCAAATTGAGTGTCACGGCTAAACCAAAGGACTGATGCACACACTTCAACATGTTTTTTGTTCAGGATGGCCTCCTGAAGACTAAATGAGCATTAATTTGACTACACAACTCATTCCAATGAAGATACATTCAAAGTCACAAAACATGCTCAGCTCGGCCTGAAAATGCATTTAAAGCAATAAAAACTCAAATTGAGTGTCACGCCCAAACCAAGGGACTTATGCACACACTTCAACATGTACTTAGTTCAGGATGTCCTCCTGAAGCCTAAATGAGCATTAATTTGATCACACAACTCATTCCTATGAAGATACATTAAACTCACAAAACGTGCTCAGCTCGGGCTGAAAATGCATTTAAAGCAATCTGAAGCCTAAATTAGCATTAATTTGATCACACAACTCATTCCTATGAAGATACATTCAAACTCACAAAACGTGCTCAGCTCGGGCTGAAAATGCATTTAAAGCAATGAAAACTCAAATTGAGTGTCACGCCTAAACCAAAGGACTGATGCACACACTTCAACATGTATTTAGTTCAGGATGTCCTCCTGAAGCCTAAATGAGCAGTAATTTGACTACACAACTCATTCCTATGAAGATACATTCAAACTCAAAAAACGAGTTTAGCTCGGCCAAAAATGCATTTAAAGAAATAAAAACTCAAATTGAGTGTCACGCCTAAACCAAAGGACTGATGCACACACTTCAACATGTATTTTGTTCAGGATGGCCTCCTGAAGCCTAAATGAGCATTAATTTGACTACACAACTCATTCCTATGAAGATACATTCAAAGTCAGAAAGCGCGCTCAGCTCGGGCTGCAAATGCATTTAAAGCAATAAAAACTCGAATTGAGTGTCATGGCTAAACCAAAGGACTTATGCACACACTTCAACATGTATTATGTTCAGGATGACCTCCTGAAGCCTATATGAGTATTAATTTGACCACACAACTCATATCTATGAAGATACATTGAAACTCACAAAACGTGCTGAGCTCAGGCTGAAAATGCATTTAAAGCAATAAAAACTCAAATTGAGTGTCACGCCTAAAACAAAGGACTTATGCACACATGTCAACATGTATTTAGTTGAGGATGTCCTCCTGAAGCCTAAATGGGCATTTATTTGACTACACAACTCATTCCTATGAAGATAAATTCAAACTCAGAAAACGTGCTCAGCTCGGCCTGAAAAGGCATTTAAAGCAATTAAACTCAAATTGTGTGTCACTCCTAAACCAAAGGACTTATACACACACTTCAACATGTATTTAGTTCAGGATGTCCTACTGAAGCCTAAATTACAATTAATTTGACTACACAACTCATTCCTATGAAGATACATTCAAACTCAAAAAAGGTGCTCGGCTCGGTCTAAAAATGCATTTAAAGCAATAAAAACTCAAATTGAGTGTCACGCCTAAACCAAAGGATTATGCACACACTTCAACATATATTTTGTTCAGGATGGCCTCCTGAAGCCTAAAAGAGCATTAATTTGACTACACAACTCATTCCTAAGAAGATACATTCAAAGTCAGAAAACGCGCTCAGCTCGGGCTGAAAATGCATTTAAAGCAATAAAAACTCAAATTGAGTGTCACGCCTAAACCAAAGGACTTATGCACACACTTCGACATGTATTTTGTTCAGGTTGACATCCTGAAGCCTAAATGAGCATTAATTTGACCACACAACTCATTCCTATGAAGATACATTCAAAGTCAGAAAACGCGCTCAGCTCGGGCTGAAAATGCATTTAAAGCAATAAAAACTCAAATTGAGTGTCACGCCTAAACCAAAGGACTTATGCACACACTTCAACATGTACTTAGTTCAGGATGTCCTCCTGAAGCCTAAATGAGCATTAATTTGATCACACAACTCATTCCTATGAAGATACATTCAAACTCACAAAACGTGCTCAGCTTGGCCTGAAAATGCATTTAAAGCAATAAAAACTCAAATTGAGTGTCACACCTAAACCAAAGGACTTATGCACACACTTCAACATGTATTTTATTCAGGATGGCCTCCTGAAGCCTAAATGAGCATTAATTTGACTACACAACTCATTCCTATGAAGATACATTCAAAGTCAGAAAGCGCACTCAGCTCGGGCTGAAAATGCATTTAAAGCAATAAAAACTCAAATTGAGTGTCACACCTAAACCAAAGGACCTATGCACACACTTTAACATGTATTTTGTTCAGGATGACCTCCTGAAGCCTATATGAGCATTAATTTGACCACACAACTCATTCCTATGAAGATACATTCAAACTCACAAAACGTGCTCAGCTCGGGCTGAAAATGCATTTAAAGCGATAAAAACTCAAATTGAGTGTCACGCCTAAACCAAAGGACTTATGCACACACTTCAACATGCATTTTGTTCAGGATGACCTCCTGAAGCCTATATGAGCATTAATTTGACCACACAACTCATTCCTATGAAGATACATTCAAACTCACAAAACGTGCTCAGCTCGGGCTGAAAATGCATTTAAAGCGATAAAAACTCAAATTGAGTGTCACGCCTAAACCAAAGGACTTATGCACACACTTCAACATGCATTTTGTTAAAGATGACCACCTGAAGCCTAAATGAGCATTAATTTGACCACACAACTCATTCCTATGAAGATACATTCAAACTCACAAAACGTGCTCAGCTCGGGCTGAAAATGCATTTAAAGCAATAAAAACTCAAATTGAGTGTCACGCCTAAACCAAAGGACTTATGCACACACTTCAACATGTATTTTGTTCAGGATGGCCTCCTGAAGCCTAAATGAGCATTAATTTGACTACACAACTCATTCCTATGAAGATACATTCAAAGTCAGAAAGCGCGCTCAGCTCGGGCTGAAAATGCATTTAAAGCAATGAAAACTCAAATTGAGTGTCATGCCTAAACCAAAGTACTAATGCACACACTTCAACATGTATTATGTTCAGGATGACCTCCTGAAGCCTGTATGGGCATTAATTTGACCACACAACTCATTACTATGAAGATACATTCAAACTCACAAAACGTGCTCAGCTCGGGCTGAAAATGCATTTAAAGCAATAAAAACTCAAATTGAGTGTCACGCCTAAACCAAAGGACTGATGCACACACTTCAACATGTATTTAGTTCAGGATGTCCTCCTGAAGCCTAAATGAGCAGTAATTTGACTACACAACTCATTCCTATGAAGATACATTCAAACTCAAAAAACGAGTTTAGCTCGGCCAAAAATGCATTTAAAGCAATAAAAACTCAAATTGAGTGTCACGCCTAAACCAAAGGACTGATGCACACACTTCAACATGTATTTTGTTCAGGATGGCCTCCTGAAGCCTAAATGAGCATTAATTTGACTACACAACTCATTCCTATGAAGATACATTCAAAGTCAGAAAGCGCGCTCAGCTCGGGCTGCAAATGCATTTAAAGCAATAAAAACTCGAATTGAGTGTCATGCCTAAACCAAAGGACTTATGCACACACTTCAACATGTATTATGTTCAGGATGACCTCCTGAAGCCTATATGAGTATTAATTTGACCACACAACTCATATTTATGAAGATACATTGAAACTCACAAAACGTGCTCAGCTCAGGCTGAAAATGCATTTAAAGCAATAAAAACTCAAATTGAGTGTCACGCCTAAAACAAAGGACTTATGCACACATGTCAACATGTATTTAGTTGAGGATGTCCTCCTGAAGCCTAAATGGGCATTTATTTGACTACACAACTCATTCCTATGAAGATAAATTCAAACTCAGAAAACGTGCTCAGCTCGGCCTGAAAATGCATTTAAAGCAATTAAACTCAAATTGTGTGTCACTCCTAAACCAAAGGACTTATACACACACTTCAACATGTATATAGTTCAGGATGTCCTCCTGAAGCCTAAATGACAATTAATTTGACTACACAACTCATTCCTATGAAGATACATTCAAACTCAAAAAAGGTGCTCGGCTCGGTCTAAAAATGCATTTAAAGCAATAAAAACTCAAATTGAGTGTCACGCCTAAACCAAAGGATTATGCACACACTTCAACATATATTTTGTTCAGGATGGCCTCCTGAAGCCTAAAAGAGCATTAATTTGACTACACAACTCATTCCTAAGAAGATACATTCAAAGTCAGAAAACGCGCTCAGCTCGGGCTGAAAATGCATTTAAAGCAATAAAAACTCAAATTGAGTGTCACGCCTAAACCAAAGGACTTATGCACACACCTCAACATGTATTTTGTTCAGGTTGACATCCTGAAGCCTAAATGAGCATTAATTTGACCACACAACTCATTCCTATGAAGATACATTCAAAGTCAGAAAACGCGCTCAGCTCGGGCTGAAAATGCATTTAAAGCAATAAAAACTCAAATTGAGTGTCACGCCTAAACCAAACGACTTATGCACACACTTCAACATGTACTTAGTTCAGGATGTCCTCCTGAAGCCTAAATGAGTATTAATTTGATCACACAACTCATTCCTATGAAGATACATTCAAACTCACAAAACGTGCTCAGCTCGGCCTGAAAATGCATTTAAAGCAATAAAAACTCAAATTGAGTGTCACACCTAAACCAAAGGACTTATGCACACACTTCAACATGTATTTTATTCAGGATGGCCTCCTGAAGCCTAAATGAGCATTAATTTGACTACACAACTCATTCCTATGAAGATACATTCAAAGTCAGAAAGCGTGCTCAGCTCGGGCTGAAAATGCATTTAAAGCAATAAAAACTCAAATTGAGTGTCACACCTAAACCAAAGGACCTATGCACACACTTTAACATGTATTTTGTTCAGGATGACCTCCTGAAGCCTATATGAGCATTAATTTGACCACACAACTCATTCCTATGAAGATACATTCAAACTCACAAAACGTGCTCAGCTCGGGCTGAAAATGCATTTAAAGCGATAAAAACTCAAATTGAGTGTCACGCCTAAACCAAAGGACTTATGCACACACTTCAACATGCATTTTGTTAAAGATGACCACCTGAAGCCTAAATGAGCATTAATTTGACCACACAACTCATTCCTATGAAGATACATTTAAACTCACAAAACGTGCTCAGCTCGGGCTGAAAATGCATTTAAAGCAATAAAAACTCAAATTGAGTGTCACGCCTAAACCAAAGGACTTATGCACACACTTCAACATGTATTTTGTTCAGGATGACCACCTGAAGCCTAAATGAGCAATAATTTGACCACACAACTAATTCCTATGAAGATACATTCAAACTCACAAAACGTGCTCAGCTCGGGCTGAAAATGCATTTAAAGCAATAAACACTCAAACTGAGTGTCACACCTAAACCAAAGGACTTATGCACACACTTCAACATGTATTTTGTTTAGGATGACCTCCTGAAGCCTAAATGAGCAATAATTTGACCACACAACTCATTCCTATGAAGATACATTTAAACTCACAAAACGTGCTCTGCTCGGGCTGAAAATGCATTTAAAGCAATAAAAACTCAAATTGAGTGTCACGCCTAAACCAAAGGACTTATGCACCACTTCAACATGTATTTTGTTCAGGATGGCCTCCTGAAGGCTAAATGAGCATTATTTTGATCACACAACTCATTCCTATGAAGATACATTCAAACTCACAAAACTTGCTCAGCTCGGGCTGAAAATGCATTTAAAGCAATAAAAACTCAAATTGAGTGTCACGCCTAAACCAAAGGACTTATGCACACACTTCAACATGTATTTTGTTCAGGATGACCTCCTGAAGCCTAAATGAGCATTAATTTGACCACACAACTCATTCCTATGAAGATACATTCAAACTCAGAAAACGTGCTCAGCTCGGCCTGAAAATGCATTTCGCAATAAAAACTCAAATTGAGTGTCACGCCTAAACCAAAGGACTTATGCCCGCACTTGAACATGTATTTAGTTCAGGATGTCCTCCTGAAGCCTAAATGAGCATTAATTTGACCACACAACTCATTCCTATGAAGATACATTCAAACTCACAAAACGTGCTCAGCTCGGGCTGAAAATGCATTTAAAGCAATAAAAACTCAAATTGAGTGTCACGCCTAAACCAAAGGACTCATGCACACACTTCAACATGTATTTTGTTCAGATGGCCTCCTGAAGCCTAAAAGAGCATTAATTTGACTACACAACTCATTCCTATGAAGATACATTCAAACTCACAAAACGTGCTCAGCTCGGGCTGAAAATGCATTTAAAGCAATAAAAACTCAAATTGAGTGTCACACCTAAACCAAAGGACTTATGCACACACTTCAACATGTATTTTATTCAGGATGGCCTCCTGAAGCCTAAATGAGCATTAATTTGACTACACAACTCATTCCTATGAAGATACATTCAAAGTCAGAAAGCGCGCTCAGCTCGGGCTGAAAATGCATTTAAAGCAATAAAAACTCAAATTGAGTGTCACACCTAAACCAAAGGACCTATGCACACACTTTAACATGTATTTTGTTCAGGATGACCTCCTGAAGCCTATATGAGCATTAATTTGACCACACAACTCATTCCTATGAAGATACATTCAAACTCACAAAACGTGCTCAGCTCGGGCTGAAAATGCATTTAAAGCGATAAAAACTCAAATTGAGTGTCACGCCTAAACCAAAGGACTTATGCACACACTTCAACATGCATTTTGTTAAAGATGACCACCTGAAGCCTAAATGAGCATTAATTTGACCACACAACTCATTCCTATGAAGATACATTTAAACTCACAAAACGTGCTCAGCTCGGGCTGAAAATGCATTTAAAGCAATAAAAACTCAAATTGAGTGTCATGCCTAAACCAAAGGACTTATGCACACACTTCAACATGTATTTTGTTCAGGATGACCACCTGAAGCCTAAATGAGCAATAATTTGACCACACAACTCATTCCTATGAAGATACATTTAAACTCACAAAACGTGCTCTGCTCGGGCTGAAAATGCATTTAAAGCAATAAAAACTCAAATTGAGTGTCACGCCTAAACCAAAGGACTTATGCACCACTTCAACATGTATTTTGTTCAGGATGGCCTCCTGAAGGCTAAATGAGCATTATTTTGATCACACAACTCATTCCTATGAAGATACATTCAAACTCACAAAACTTGCTCAGCTCGGGCTGAAAATGCATTTAAAGCAATAAAAACTCAAATTGAGTGTCACGCCTAAACCAAAGGACTTATGCACACACTTCAACATGTATTTTGTTCAGGATGACCTCCTGAAGCCTAAATGAGCATTAATTTGACCACACAACTCATTCCTATGAAGATACATTCAAACTCAAAAAACGTGCTCAGCTCGGCCTGAAAATGCATTTCGCAATAAAAACTCAAATTGAGTGTCACGCCTAAACCAAAGGACTTATGCCCGCACTTGAACATGTATTTAGTTCAGGATGTCCTCCTGAAGCCTAAATGAGCATTAATTTGACCACACAACTCATTCCTATGAAGATACATTCAAACTCACAAAACGTGCTCAGCTCGGGCTGAAAATGCATTTAAAGCAATAAAAACTCAAATTGAGTGTCACGCCTAAACCAAAGGACTCATGCACACACTTCAACATGTATTTTGTTCAGATGGCCTCCTGAAGCCTAAAAGAGCATTAATTTGACTACACAACTCATTCCTATGAAGATACATTCAAACTCACAAAACGTGCTCAGCTCGGGCTGAAAATGCATTTAAAGCAATAAAAACTCAAATTGAGTGTCACGCCTAAACCAAAGGACTTATGCACACACTTCAACATGTATTTTGTTCAGGATGGCCTCCTGAAGCCTAAATGAGCATTAATTTGACTACACAACTCATTCCTATGAAGATACATTCAAAGTCAGAAAGCGCGCTCAGCTCGGCCTGAAAATTTATTTAAAGCAATTAAACTCAAATTGAGTGTCACTCCTAAACCAAAGGACTAATGCACACACTTCAACATGTATTATGTTCAGGATGACCTCCTGAAGCCTGTATGAGCATTAATTTGACTACCCAACTCATTCCTATGAAGATACATTCAAACTCAAAAATCGTGCTTGGCTCGGTCTGAAAATGCATTTTAAGCAATAAAAACTCAAGTTGAGTGTCACGCCTAAACCAAAGGACTGATGCACACACTTCAACATGTATTTTGTTCAGGATGGCCTCCTGAAGCCTAAATGAGCATTAATTTGACTACACAACTCATTCCTATGAAGATACATTCAAAGCCAGAAAGCGTGCTCAGCTCGGGCTGAAAATGCATTTAAAGCAATAAAAACTCAAATTGAGTGTCACACCTAAACCAAAGGACTTATGCACACACTTCAACATGTATTTTGTTCAGGATGACCTCCTGAAGCCTATATTCCTATGAAGATACATTCAAACTCACAAAACGTGCTCAGCTCGGGCTGAAAATGCATTTAAAGCAATATAAAACTCAAATTGAGTGTCACGCCTAAACCAAAGGACTTATGCACACACTTCAACATGTATTTTGTTCAGGATGACATCCTGAAGCCTAAATGAGCATTAATTTGACCACACAACTCATTCCTATGAAGATACAGTCAAACTCACAAAACGTGCTCAGCTCGGCCCGAAAATGCATTTAAAGCAATAATAATTTAAATTGAGTGTCACGCCCAAACCAAGGGACTTATGCACACACTTCAACATGTACTTAGTTCAGGATTTCCTCCTGAAGCCTAAATGAGCATTAATTTGATCACACAACTCATTCCTAAGAAGATACATTCAAACTCAGAAAACGTGCTCAGCTCGGCCTGAAAATGCATTTCGCAATAAAAACTCAAATTGAGTGTCACGCCTAAACCAAAGGACTTATGCACGCACTTGAACATGTATTTAGTTCAGGATGTCCTCCTGAAGCCTAAATGAGCATTAATTTGACCACACAACTCATTCCTATGAAGATACATTCAAACTCACAAAACGTGCTCAGCTCGGGCTGAAAATGCATTTAAAGCAATAAAAACTCAAATTGAGTGTCACACCTAAACCAAAGGACTTATGCACACACTTCAACATGTATTTTGTTCAGGATGGCCTCCTGAAGCCTAAATGAGCATTAATTTGACTACACAACTCATTCCTATGAAGATACATTCAAAGTCAGAAAGCGTGCTCAGCTCGGCCTGAAAATGCATTTAAAGCAATAAAAACTCAAATTGAGTGTCACGCCCAAACCAAGGGACTTATGCACACACTTCAACATGTACTTAGTTCAGGATGTCCTCCTGAAGCCTAAATGAGCATTAATTTGAATACACAACTCATTCCTATGAAGATACATTCAAACTCAAAAAACGTGCTCAGCTTGGCAAAAAACGCATTTAAAGCAATAAAAACTCAAATTGAGTGTCACGCCTAAACCAAAGGACTGATGCACACACTTCAACATGTTTTTTGTTCAGGATGGCCTCCTGAAGACTAAATGAGCATTAATTTGACTACACAACTCATTCCTATGAAGATACATTCAAAGTCAGAAACCGCGCTCAGCTCGGGCTGAAAATGCATTTAAAGCAATAAAAACTCAAATTGATTGTCACGCCTAAACCAAAGGACTGATGCACACACTTAAACATGTCTTTTGTTCAGGATGGCCTCCTGAAGCACAAATGAGCATTAATTTGACTACACAACTCATTCCAATGAAGATACATTCAAAGTCACAAAACATGCTCAGCTCAGCCTGAAAATGCATTTAAAGCAATAAAAACTCAAATTGAGTGTCACGCCCAAACCAAGGGACTTATGCACACACTTCAACATGTACTTAGTTCAGGATGTCCTCCTGAAGCCTAAATGAGCATTCATTTGATCACACAACTCATTCCTATGAAGATACATTAAACTCACAAAACGTGCTCAGGACGGGCTGAAAATGCATTTAAAGCAATCTGAAGCCTAAATGAGCATTAATTTGATTACACAACTCATTCCTATGAAGATACATTCAAACTCACAAAACGTGCTCAGCTCGGGCTGAAAATGCATTTAAAGCAATGAAAACTCAAATTGAGTGTCACGCCTAAACCAAAGGACTGATGCACACACTTCAACATGTATTTAGTTCAGGATGTCCTCCTGAAGCCTAAATGAGCAGTAATTTGACTACACAACTCATTCCTATGAAGATACATTCAAACTCAAAAAACCGAGTTTAGCTCGGCCAAAAATGCATTCAAAGCAATAAAAACTCAAATTGAGTGTCACGCCTAAACCAAAGGACTTATGCACACACTTCAACATGTATTTTGTTCAGGATGGCCTCCTGAAATCTAAATGAGCATTAATTTGACTACACAACTCATTCCTATGAAGATACATTCAAAGTCAGAAAGCGCGCTCAGCTCGGGCTGCAAATGCATTTAAAGCAATAAAAACTCGAATCGAGTGTCATGCCTAAACCAAAGGACTTATGCACACACTTCAACATGTATTATGTTCAGGATGACCTCCTGAAGCCTATATGAGTATTAATTTGACCACACAACTCATATCTATGAAGATACATTGAAACTCACAAAACGTGCTCAGCTCAGGCTGAAAATGCATTTAAAGCAATAAAAAATCAAATTGAGTGTCACGCCTAAAACAAAGGACTTATGCACACATGTCAACATGTATTTAGTTGAGGATGTCCTCCTGAAGCCTAAATGGGCATTTATTTGACTACACAACTCATTCCTATGAAGATAAATTCAAACTCAGAAAACGTGCTCAGCTCGGCCTGAAAATGCATTTAAAGCAATTAAACTCAAATTGTGTGTCACTCCTAAACCAAAGGACTTATACACACACTTCAACATGTATTTAGTTCAGGATGTCCTCCTGAAGCCTAAATGACAATTAATTTGACTACACAACTCATTCCTATGAAGATACATTCAAACTCAAAAAAGGTGCTCGGCTCGGTCTAAAAATGCATTTAAAGCAATAAAAACTCAAATTGAGTGTCACGCCTAAACCAAAGGATTATGCACACACTTCAACATATATTTTGTTCAGGATGGCCTCCTGAAGCCTAAAAGAGCATTAATTTGACTACACAACTCATTTTTAAGAAGATACATTCAAAGTCAGAAAACGCGCTCAGCTCGGGCTGAAAATGCATTTAAAGCAATAAAAACTCAAATTGAGTGTCACGCCTAAACCAAAGGACTTATGCACACACTTCAACATGTATTTTGTTCAGGTTGACATCCTGAAGCCTAAATGAGCATTAATTTGACCACACAACTTATTCCTATGAAGATACATTCAAAGTCAGAAAACGCGCTCAGCTCGGGCTGAAAATGCATTTAAAGCAATAAAAACTCAAATTGAGTGTCACGCCTAAACCAAAGGACTTATGCACACACTTCAACATGTACTTAGTTCAGGATGTCCTCCTGAAGCCTAAATGAGCATTAATTTGATCACACAACTCATTCCTATGAAGATACATTCAAACTCACAAAACGTGCTCAGCTCGGCCTGAAAATGCATTTAAAGCAATAAAAACTCAAATTGAGTGTCACACCTAAACCAAAGGACTTATGCACACACTTCAACATGTATTTTATTCAGGATGGCCTCCTGAAGCCTAAATGAGCATTAATTTGACTACACAACTCATTCCTATGAAGATACATTCAAAGTCAGAAAGCGCGCTCAGCTCGGGCTGAAAATGCATTTAAAGCAATAAAAACTCAAATTGAGTGTCACACCTAAACCAAAGGACCTATGCACACACTTTAACATGTATTTTGTTCAGGATGACCTCCTGAAGCCTATATGAGCATTAATTTGACCACACAACTCATTCCTATGAAGATACATTCAAACTCACAAAACGTGCTCAGCTCGGGCTGAAAATACATTTAAAGCGATAAAAACTCAAATTGAGTGTCACGCCTAAACCAAAGGACTTATGCACACACTTCAACATGCATTTTGTTCAGGATGACCTCCTGAAGCCTAAATGAGCATTAATTTGACCACACAACTCATTCCTATGAAGATACATTCAAACTCACAAAACGTGCTCAGCTCGGCCTGAAAATGCATTTAAAGCAATAAAAACTCAAATTGAGTGTCACGCCCAAACCAAGGGACTTATGCACACACTTCAACATGTACTTAATTCAGGATGTCCTCCTGAAGGCTAAATGAGCATTATTTTGATCACACAACTCATTCCTATGAAGATACATTCAAACTCACAAAACTTGCTCAGCTCGGGCTGAAAATGCATTTAAAGCAATAAAAACTCAAATTGAGTGTCACGCCTAAACCAAAGGACTTATGCACACACTTCAACATGTATTTTGTTCAGGATGACCTCCTGAAGCCTAAATGAGCATTAATTTGACCACACAACTCATTCCTATGAAGATACATTCAAACTCAGAAAACGTGCTCAGCTCGGCCTGAAAATGCATTTCGCAATAAAAACTCAAATTGAGTGTCACGCCTAAACCAAAGGACTTATGCACACACTTGAACATGTATTTAGTTCAGGATGTCCTCCTGAAGCCTAAATAAGCATTAATTTGACCACACAACTCATTCCTATGAAGATACATTCAAACTCAGAAAACGTGCTCAGCTCGTGCTGAACATGCATTTAAAGCAATAAAAACTCAAATTGAGTGTCACACCTAAACCAAAGGACTTATGCACACACTTCAACATGTATTTTGTTCAGGATGGCCTCCTGAAGCCTAAATGAGCATTAATTTGACTACACAACTCATTCCTATGAAGATACATTCAAAGTCAGAAAGCGCGCTCAGCTCGGGCTGAAAAATGCATTTAAAGCAATAAAAACTCAAATTGAGTGTCACGCCTAAACCAAAGGACCTATGCACACACTTTAACATGTATTTTGTTTAGGATGACCTCCTGAAGCCTATATGAGCATTAATTTGACCACACAACTCATTCCTATGAAGATACATTCAAACTCACAAAACGTGCTCAGCTTGGGCTGAAAATGCATTTAAAGCGATAAAAACTCAAATTGAGTGTCACGCCTAAACCAAAGGACTTATGCACACACTTCAACATGCATTTTGTTCAAGATGACCACCTGAAGCCTAAATGAGCATTAATTTGACCACACAACTCATTCCTATGAAGATACATTTAAACGCACAAAACGTGCTCAGCTCGGGCTGAAAATGCATTTAAAGCGATAAAAACTCAAATTGAGTGTCACGCCTAAACCAAAGGACTTATGCACACACTTCAACATGCATTTTGTTCAAGATGACCACCTGAAGCCTAAATGAGCATTAATTTGACCACACAACTCATTCCTATGAAGATACATTTAAACTCACAAAACGTGCTCAGCTCAGGCTGAAAATGCATTTAAAGCAATAAAAACTCAAATTGAGTGTCACGCCTAAACCAAAGGACTTATGCACACACTTCAACATGTATTTTGTTCAGGATGACCTCCTGAAGCCTAAATGAGCATTAATTTGACCACACAACTCATTCCTATGAAGATACATTCAAACTCACAAAACGTGCTCAGCTCGGCCTGAAAATGCATTTAAAGCAATAAAAACTCAAATTGAGTGTCACGCCCAAACCAAGGGACTTATGCACACACTTCAACATGTACTTAGTTCAGGATGTCCTCCTGAAGCCTAAATGAGCATTAATTTGATCACACAACTCATTCCTATGAAGATACATTCAAACTCAAAAAACGTGCTCAGCTTGGCAAAAAACGCATTTAAAGCAATAAAAACTCAAATTGAGTGTCACGCCTAAACCAAAGGACTGATGCACACACTTCAACATGTGTTTTGTTCAGGATGGCCTCCTGAAGCCTAAATGAGCATTAATTTGACCACACTACTCATTCCTATGAAGATACATTCAAACTCACAAAACGTGCTCAGCTCGGGCTGAAAATGCATTTAAAGCAATAAAAACTCAAATTGAGTGTCACGCCTAAACCAAAGGACTTATGCACACACTTCAACATGTATTTAGTTCAGGATGTCCCCCTGAAGCCTAAATGAGCAGTAATTTGACCACACAACTCATTCCTATGAAGATACATTCAAACTCAAAAAACGTGCTCAGCTCGGGCTGAAAATGCATTTAAAGCAATAAAAACTCAAATTGAGTGTCACGCCTAAACCAAAGGACTTATGCACACACTTCAACATGTATTTTGTTCAGGATGTCCTCCTGAAGCCTAAATGAGCATTAATTTGAACACACAACTCATTCCTATGTAGATACATTCAAACTCACAAAATGTGCTCAGCTTGGGCTCAAATAGCATTTAAAGCAATAAAAACTCAAATTGAGTGTCACGCCTAAACCAAAGAACTTATTTACACACTTCAACATGTATTTTGTTCAGGATGACCTCCTGAAGCCTAAATGAGCATTAATTTGACCACACAACTCATTCCTATGAAGATACATTCAAACTCACAAAACGTGCTCAGCTCGGGCTGAAAATGCATTTAAAGCAATAAAAACTCAAATTGAGTGTCACACCTAAACCAAAGGACTTATGCACACACTTCAACATGAATTTTGTTCAGGATGACCACCTGAAGCCTAAATGAGCATTAATTTGACCACACAACTCATTCCTATGAAGATACATTCAAACTCAAAACGTGCTCAGCTCGGGCTGAAAATGCATTTAAAGCAATAAAAACTCAAATTGAGTGTCACGCCTAAACCAAAGGACTTATGCACACACTCCAACCTGTATTTTGTTCAGGATGACCTCCTGAAGCCTAAATGAGCATTAATTTGACCATAAAACTCAGTCCTATGAAGATACATTCAAACTCACAAAACGTGCTCAGCTCGGCCTGAAAATGCATTTAAAGCAATAAAAACTCAAATTGAGTGTCACGCCCAAACCAAGGGACTTATGCACACACTTCAACATGTACTTAGTTCAGGATGTCCTCCTGAAGCCTAAATGAGCATTAATTTGATCACACAACTCATTCCTATGAAGATACATTCAAACTCAAAAAACGTGCTCAGCTTGGCAAAAAACGCATTTAAAGCAATAAAAACTCAAATTGAGTGTCACGCCTAAACCAAAGGACTGATGCACACACTTCAACATGTGTTTTGTTCAGGATGGCCTCCTGAAGCCTAAATGAGCATTAATTTGACCACACTACTCATTCCTATGAAGATACATTCAAACTCACAAAACGTGCTCAGCTCGGGCTGAAAATGCATTTAAAGCAATAAAAACTCAAATTGAGTGTCACGCCTAAACCAAAGGACTTATGCACACACTTCAACATGTATTTAGTTCAGGATGTCCCCCTGAAGCCTAAATGAGCAGTAATTTGACCACACAACTCATTCCTATGAAGATACATTCAAACTCAAAAAACGTGCTCAGCTCGGGCTGAAAATGCATTTAAAGCAATAAAAACTCAAATTGAGTGTCACGCCTAAACCAAAGGACTTATGCACACACTTCAACATGTATTTTGTTCAGGATGTCCTCCTGAAGCCTAAATGAGCATTAATTTGAACACACAACTCATTCCTATGTAGATACATTCAAACTCACAAAATGTGCTCAGCTTGGGCTCAAATAGCATTTAAAGCAATAAAAACTCAAATTGAGTGTCACGCCTAAACCAAAGAACTTATTTACACACTTCAACATGTATTTTGTTCAGGATGACCTCCTGAAGCCTAAATGAGCATTAATTTGACCACACAACTCATTCCTATGAAGATACATTCAAACTCACAAAACGTGCTCAGCTCGGGCTGAAAATGCATTTAAAGCAATAAAAACTCAAATTGAGTGTCACACCTAAACCAAAGGACTTATGCACACACTTCAACATGAATTTTGTTCAGGATGACCACCTGAAGCCTAAATGAGCATTAATTTGACCACACAACTCATTCCTATGAAGATACATTCAAAGTCAGAAAGCGCGCTCAGCTCGGGCTGAAAATGCATTTAAGGCAATAAAAACTCAAATTGAGTGTCACACCTAAACCAAAGGATTTATGCACACACTTCAACATGTATTTTGTTCAGGATGACCTCCTGAAGCCTATATGAGCATTAATTTGACCACACAACTCATTCCTATGAAGATACATTCAAACTCAAAACGTGCTCAGCTCGGGCTGAAAATGCATTTAAAGCAATAAAAACTCAAATTGAGTGTCACGCCTAAACCAAAGGACTTATGCACACACTCCAACCTGTATTTTGTTCAGGATGACCTCCTGAAGCCTAAATGAGCATTAATTTGACCATAAAACTCAGTCCTATGAAGATACATTCAAACTCACAAAACGTGCTCAGCTCGGCCTGAAAATGCATTTAAAGCAATAAAAACTCAAATTGACTGTCACGCCCAAACCAAAGGACTTATGCACACACTTCAACATGTACTGAGTTCAGGATGTCCTCCTGAAGCCTAAATGAGCATTGTTTTGATCACACAACTCATTCCTATGAAGATACATTCAAACTCACAAAACGTGCTCAGCTCGGGCTGAAAATGCATTTAAAGCAATACAAACTCAAATTGAGTGTCACGCCTAAACCAAAGGACTTATGCACACACTTCAACATGTATTTAGTTCAGGATGTCCTCCTGAAGCCTAAATGAGCAGTAATTTGACCACACAACTCATTCCTATGAAGATACATTTAACTCAAAAAACGTGCTCAGCTTGGGCAGAAAATGCATTTAAAGCAAAACAAACTCAAATTGAGTGTCAAGCCTAAACCAAAGGACTTATGCACACACTTGAACATGTATTTAGTTCAGGATGTCCTCCTGAAGCCTAAATAAGCATTAATTTGACCACACAACTCATTCCTATGAAGATACATTCAAACTCAGAAAACGGGCTCAGCTCGGGCTGAAAATGCATTTAAAGCAATAAAAACTCAAATTGAGTGTCACACCTAAACCAAAGGACTTATGCACACACTTCAACCTGTATTTTGTTCAGGATGGCCTCCTGAAGCCTAAATGAGCATTAATTTGACTACACAACTCATTCCTATGAAGATACATTCAAAGTCAGAAAGCGTGCTCAGCTCGGCCTGAAAATGCATTTAAAGCAATAAAAACTCAAATTGAGTGTCACGCCCAAACCAAGGGACTTATGCACACACTTCAACATGTACTTAGTTCAGGATGTCCTCCTGAAGCCTAAATGAGCATTAATTTGAATACACAACTCATTCCTATGAAGATACATTCAAACTCAAAAAACGTGCTCAGCTTGGCAAAAAACGCATTTAAAGCAATAAAAACTCAAATTGAGTGTCACGCCTAAACCAAAGGACTGATGCACACACTTCAACATGTTTTTTGTTCAGGATGGCCTCCTGAAGACTAAATGAGCATTAATTTGACTACACAACTCATTCCTATGAAGATACATTCAAAGTCAGAAACCGCGCTCAGCTCGGGCTGAAAATGCATTTAAAGCAATAAAAACTCAAATTGAGTGTCACGCCTAAACCAAAGGACTGATGCACACACTTAAACATGTCTTTTGTTCAGGATGGCCTCCTGAAGCACAAATGAGCATTAATTTGACTACACAACTCATTCCAATGAAGATACATTCAAACTCAAAAAACGAGTTTAGCTCGGCCAAAAATGCATTTAAAGCAATAAAAACTCAAATTGAGTGTCACGCCTAAACCAAAGGACTGATGCACACACTTCAACATGTATTTTGTTCAGGATGGCCTCCTGAAGCCTAAATGAGCATTAATTTGACTACACAACTCATTCCTATGAAGATACATTCAAAGTCACAAAACATGCTCAGCTCGGCCTGAAAATGCATTTAAAGCAATAAAAACTCAAATTGAGTGTCACGCCCAAACCAAGGGACTTATGCACACACTTCAACATGTACTTAGTTCAGGATGTCCTCCTGAAGCCTAAATGAGCATTAATTTGATCACACAACTCATTCCTATGAAGATACATTAAACTCACAAAACGTGCTCAGCTCGGGCTGAAAATGCATTTAAAGCAATCTGAAGCCTAAATGAGCATTAATTTGATCACACAACTCATTCCTATGAAGATACATTCAAACTCACAAAACGTGCTCAGCTCGGGCTGAAAATGCATTTAAAGCAATGAAAACTCAAATTGAGTGTCACGGCTAAACCAAAGGACTGATGCACACACTTCAACATGTATTTAGTTCAGGATGTCCTCCTGAAGCCCAAATGAGCAGTAATTTGACTACACAACTCATTCCTATGAAGATACATTCAAACTCAAAAAACGAGTTTAGCTCGGCCAAAAATGCATTTAAAGCAATAAAAACTCAAATTGAGTGTCACGCCTAAACCAAAGGACTGATGCACACACTTCAACATGTATTTTGTTCAGGATGGCCTCCTGAAGCCTAAATGAGCATTAATTTGACTACACAACTCATTCCTATGAAGATACATTCAAAGTCAGAAAGCGCGCTCAGCTCGGGCTGCAAATGCATTTAAAGCAATAAAAACTCGAATTGAGTGTCATGCCTAAACCAAAGGACTTATGCACACACTTCAACATGTATTATGTTCAGGATGACCTCCTGAAGCCTATATGAGTATTAATTTGACCACACAACTCATATCTATGAAGATACATTGAAACTCACAAAACGTGCTCAGCTCAGGCTGAAAATGCATTTAAAGCAATAAAAACTCAAATTGAGTGTCACGCCTAAAACAAAGGACTTATGCACACATGTCAACATGTATTTAGTTGAGGATGTCCTCCTGAAGCCTAAATGGGCATTTATTTGACTACACAACTCATTCCTATGAAGATAAATTCAAACTCAGAAAACGTGCTCAGCTCGGCCTGAAAATGCATTTAAAGCAAATAAACTCAAATTGTGTGTCACTCCTAAACCAAAGGACTTATACACACACTTCAACATGTATTTAGTTCAGGATGTCCTCCTGAAGCATAAATGACAATTAATTTGACTACACAACTCATTCCTAAGAAGATACATTCAAAGTCAGAAAACGCGCTCAGCTCGGGCTGAAAATGCATTTAAAGCAATAAAAACTCAAATTGAGTGTCACGCCTAAACCAAAGGACTTATGCACACACTTCAACATGTATTCTGTTCAGGTTGACATCCTGAAGCCTAAATGAGCATTAATTTGACCACACAACTCATTCCTATGAAGATACATTCAAAGTCAGAAAACGCGCTCAGCTCGGGCTGAAAATGAATTTTAAAGCAATAAAAACTCAAATTGAGTGTCACGCCTAAACCAAAGGACTTATGCACACACTTCAACATGTACTTAGTTCAGGATGTCCTCCTGAAGCCTAAATGAGCATTAATTTGATCACACAACTCATTCCTATGAAGATACATTCAAACTCACAAAACGTGCTCAGCTCGGCCTGAAAATGCATTTAAAGCAATAAAAACTCAAATTGAGTGTCACACCTAAACCAAAGGACTTATGCACACACTTCAACATGTATTTTATTCAGGATGGCCTCCTGAAGCCTAAATGAGCATTAATTTGACTACACAACTCATTCCTATGAAGATACATTCAAAGTCAGAAAACGCGCTCAGCTCGGGCTGAAAATGCATTTAAAGCAATAAAAACTCAAATTGAGTGTCACACCTAAACCAAAGGACCTATGCACACACTTTAACATGTATTTTGTTCAGGATGGCCTCCTGAAGCCTAAATGAGCATTAATTTGACTACACAACTCATTCCTATGAAGATACATTCAAAGTCAGAAAGCGCGCTCAGCTCGGGCTGCAAATGCATTTAAAGCAATAAAAACTCGAATTGAGTGTCATGCCTAAACCAAAGGACTTATGCACACACTTCAACATGTATTATGTTCAGGATGACCTCCTGAAGCCTATATGAGTATTAATTTGACCACACAACTCATATCTATGAAGATACATTGAAACTCACAAAACGTGCTCAGCTCAGGCTGAAAATGCATTTAAAGCAATAAAAACTCAAATTGAGTGTCACGCCTAAACCAAAGGACTTATGCACACACTTCAACATGTACTTAGTTCAGGATGTCCTCCTGAAGCCTAAATGAGCATTAATTTGATCACACAACTCATTCCTATGAAGATACATTCAAACTCACAAAACGTGCTCAGCTCGGCCTGAAAATGCATTTAAAGCAATAAAAACTCAAATTGAGTGTCACACCTAAACCAAAGGACTTATGCACACACTTCAACATGTATTTTATTCAGGATGGCCTCCTGAAGCCTAAATGAGCATTAATTTGACTACACAACTCATTCCTATGAAGATACATTCAAAGTCAGAAAGCGCGCTCAGCTCGGGCTGAAAATGCATTTAAAGCAATAAAAACTCAAATTGAGTGTCACGCCTAAACCAAAGGACTTATGCACACACTTCAACATGTATTTTGTTCAGGATGGCCTCCTGAAGCCTAAATGAGCATTAATTTGACTACACAACTCATTCCTATGAAGATAAATTCAAACTCAGAAAACGTGCTCAGCTCGGCCTGAAAATGCATTTAAAGCAATTAAACTCAAATTGTGTGTCACTCCTAAACCAAAGGACTTATACACACACTTCAACATGTATTTAGTTCAGGATGTCCTCCTGAATCCTAAATGACAATTAATTTGACTACACAACTCATTCCTATGAAGATACATTCAAACTCAAAAAAGGTGCTCGGCTCGGTCTAAAAATGCATTTAAAGCAATAAAAACTCAAATTGAGTGTCACGCCTAAACCAAAGGACTTATGCACACACTTCAACATGTATTTTGTTCAGGTTGACATCCTGAAGCTTAAATGAGCATTAATTTGACCACACAACTCATTCCTATGAAGATACATTCAAAGTCAGAAAACGCGCTCAGCTCGGGCTGAAAATGCATTTAAAGCAATAAAAACTCAAATTGAGTGTCACGCCTAAACCAAAGGACTTATGCACACACTTCAACATGTACTTAGTTCAGGATGTCCTCCTGAAGCCTAAATGAGCATTAATTATAATCACACAACTCATTCCTATGAAGATACATTCAAACTCACAAAACATGCTCAGCTCGGCCTGAAAATGCATTTAAAGCAATAAAAACTCAAATTGAGTGTCACACCTAAACCAAAGGACTTATGCACACACTTCAACATGTATTTTATTCAGGATGGCCTCCTGAAGCCTAAATGAGCATTAATTTGACCACACAACTCATTCCTATGAAGATACATTCAAAGTCAGAAAGCGCGCTCAGCTCGGGCTGAAAATGCATTTAAAGCAATAAAAACTCAAATTGAGTGTCACACCTAAACCAAAGGACTTATGCACACACTTCAACATGTATTTTATTCAGGATGGCCTCCTGAAGCCTAAATGAGCATTAATTTGACCACACAACTCATTCCTATGAAGATACATTCAAACTCACAAAACGTGCTCAGCTCGGGCTGAAAATGCATTTAAAGCGATAAAAACTCAAATTGAGTGTCACGCCTAAACTAAAGGACTTATGCACACACTTCAACATGCATTTTGTTAAAGATGACCACCTGAAGCCTAAATGAGCATTAATTTGACCACACAACTCATTCCTATGAAGATACATTCAAACTCACAAAACGTGCTCAGCTCGGCCTGAAAATGCATTTAAAGCAATAAAAACTCAAATTGAGTGTCACGCCCAAACCAAGGGACTTATGCACACACTTCAACATGTACTTAATTCAGGATGTCCTCCTGAAGGCTAAATGAGCATTATTTTGATCACACAACTCATTCCTATGAAGATACATTCAAACTCACAAAACTTGCTCAGCTCGGGCTGAAAATGCATTTAAAGCAATAAAAACTCAAATTGAGTGTCACGCCTAAACCAAAGGATTTATGCACACACTTCAACATGTATTTTGTTCAGGATGACCTCCTGAAGCCTAAATGAGCATTAATTTGACCACACAACTCATTCCTATGAAGATACATTCAAACTCAGAAAAAGTGCTCAGCTCGGCCTGAAAATGCATTTCGCAATAAAAACTCAAATTGAGTGTCACGCCTAAACCAAAGGACTTATGCCCGCACTTGAACATGTATTTAGTTCAGGATGTCTTCCTGAAGCCTAAATGAGCATTAATTTGACCACACAACTCATTCCTATGAAGATACATTCAAACTCACAAAACGTGCTCAGCTCGGGCTGAAAATGCATTTAAAGCAATAAAAACTCAAATTGAGTGTCACGCCTAAACCAAAGGACTCATGCACACACTTCAACATGTATTTTGTTCAGATGGCCTCCTGAAGCCTAAAAGAGCATTAATTTGACTACACAACTCATTCCTATGAAGATACATTCAAACTCACAAAACGTGCTCAGCTCGGGCTGAAAATGCAATTAAAGCAATAAAAACTCAAATTGAGTGTCATGCCTAAACCAAAGGACTAATGCACACACTTCAACATGTATTTAGTTGAGGATGTCCTCCTGAAGCCCAAATGGGCATTCATTTGACTACATAACTCATTCCTATGAAGATACATTCAAACTCAGAAAAAGTGCTCAGCTCGGCCTGAAAATTTATTTAAAGCAATTAAACTCAAATTGAGTGTCACTCCTAAACCAAAGGACTTATGCACACACTTCAACATGTATTTAGTTCAGTATGTCCTCCTGAAGCCTAAATGACAATTAATTTGACTACCCAACTCATTCCTATGAAGATACATTCAAACTCAAAAATCGTGCTTGGCTCGGTCTGAAAATGCATTTTAAGCAATAAAAACTCAAGTTGAGTGTCACGCCTAAACCAAAGGACTGATGCACACACTTCAACATGTATTTTGTTCAGGATGGCCTCCTGAAGCCTAAATGAGCATTAATTTGACTACACAACTCATTCCTATGAAGATACATTCAAAGCCAGAAAGCGCGCTCAGCTCGGGCTGAAAATGCATTTAAAGCAATAAAAACTCAAATTGAGTGTCACACCTAAACCAAAGGACTTATGCACACACTTCAACATGTATTTTGTTCAGGATGACCTCCTGAAGCCTATATTCCTATGAAGATACATTCAAACTCACAAAACGTGCTCAGCTCGGGCTGAAAATGCATTTAAAGCAATAAAAACTCAAATTGAGTGTCACGCCTAAACCAAAGGACTTATGCACACACTTCAACATGTATTTTGTTCAGGATGACATCCTGAAGCCTAAATGAGCATTAATTTGACCACACAACTCATTCCTATGAAGATACAGTCAAACTCACAAAACGTGCTCAGCTCGGCCCGAAAATGCATTTAAAGCAATAAAAACTTAAATTGAGTGTCACGCCCAAACCAAGGGACTTATGCACACACTTCAACATGTACTTAGTTCAGGATTTCCTCCTGAAGCCTAAATGAGCATTAATTTGACTACACAACTCATTCCTATAAAGATACATTCAAAGTTAGAAAGCGCGCTCAGCTCGGGCTGAAAATGCATTTAAGGCAATAAAAACTCAAATTGAGTGTCACACCTAAACCAAAGGATTTATGCACACACTTCAACATGTATTTTGTTCAGGATGTCCTCCTGAAGGCTAAATGAGCATTATTTTGATCACACAACTCATTCCTATGAAGATACATTCAAACTCACAAAACTTGCTCAGCTCGGGCTGAAAATGCATTTAAAGCAATAAAAACTCAAATTGAGTGTCACGCCTAAACCAAAGGACTCATGCACACACTTCAACATGTATTTTGTTCAGATGGCCTCCTGAAGCCTAAAAGAGCATTAATTTGACTACACAACTCATTCCTAAGAAGATACATTCAAAGTCAGAAAACGTGCTCAGCTCGGCCTGAAAATGCATTTCGCAATAAAAACTCAAATTGAGTGTCACGCCTAAACCAAAGGACTTATGCACGCACTTGAACATGTATTTAGTTCAGGATGTCCTCCTGAAGCCTAAATGAGCATTAATTTGACCACACAACTCATTCCTATGAAGATACATTCAAACTCACAAACGTGCTCAGCTCGGGCTGAAAATGCATTTAAAGCAATAAAAACTCAAATTGAGTATCATGCCTAAACCAAAGGACTCATGCACACACTTCAACATGTATTTTGTTCAGGATGGCCTCCTGAAGCCTAAATGAGCATTAATTTGACTACACAACTCATTCCTATGAAGATACATTCAAAGCCAGAAAGCGCGCTCAGCTCGGGCTGAAAATGCATTTAAAGCAATAAAAACTCAAATTGAGTGTCACACCTAAACCAAAGGACTTATGCACACACTTCAACATGTATTTTGTTCAGGATGACCTCCTGAAGCCTATATTCCTATGAAGATACATTCAAACTCACAAAACGTGCTCAGCTCGGGCTGAAAATGCATTTAAAGCAATAAAAACTCAAATTGAGTGTCACGCCTAAACCAAAGGACTTATGCACACACTTCAACATGTATTTTGTTCAGGATGACATCCTGAAGCCTAAATGAGCATTAATTTGACCACACAACTCATTCCTATGAAGATACAGTCAAACTCACAAAACGTGCTCAGCTCGGCCCGAAAATGCATTTAAAGCAATAAAAACTTAAATTGAGTGTCACGCCCAAACCAAGGGACTTATGCACACACTTCAACATGTACTTAGTTCAGGATTTCCTCCTGAAGCCTAAATGAGCATTAATTTGACTACACAACTCATTCCTATAAAGATACATTCAAAGTTAGAAAGCGCGCTCAGCTCGGGCTGAAAATGCATTTAAGGCAATAAAAACTCAAATTGAGTGTCACACCTAAACCAAAGGATTTATGCACACACTTCAACATGTATTTTGTTCAGGATGTCCTCCTGAAGGCTAAATGAGCATTATTTTGATCACACAACTCATTCCTATGAAGATACATTCAAACTCACAAAACTTGCTCAGCTCGGGCTGAAAATGCATTTAAAGCAATAAAAATTCAAATTGAGTGTCACGCCTAAACCAAAGGACTCATGCACACACTTCAACATGTATTTTGTTCAGATGGCCACCTGAAGCCTAAAAGAGCATTAATTTGACTACACAACTCATTCCTAAGAAGATACTTTCAAACTCAGAAAACGTGCTCAGCTCGGCCTGAAAATGCATTTCGCAATAAAAACTCAAATTGAGTGTCACGCCTAAACCAAAGGACTTATGCACGCACTTGAACATGTATTTAGTTCAGGATGTCCTCCTGAAGCCTAAATGAGCATTAATTTGACCACACAACTCATTCCTATGAAGATACATTCAAACTCACAAAACGTGCTCAGCTCGGGCTGAAAATGCATTTAAAGCAATAAAAACTCAAATTGAGTGTCATGCCTAAACCAAAGGACTCATGCACACACTTCAACATGTATTTTGTTCAGGATGGCCTCCTGAAGCCTAAATGAGCATTAATTTGACTACACAACTCATTCCTATAAAGATACATTCAAAGTTAGAAAGCTCGCTCAGCTCGGGCTGAAAATGCATTTAAGGCAATAAAAACTCAAATTGAGTGTCACACCTAAACCAAAGGATTTATGCACACACTTCAACATGTATTTTGTTCAGGATGACCTCCTGAAGCCTATATGAGCATTAATTTGACTACACAACTCATTCCTATAAAGATACATTCAAAGTTAGAAAGCGCGCTCAGCTCGGGCTGAAAATGCATTTAAGGCAATAAAAACTCAAATTGAGTGTCACACCTAAACCAAAGGATTTATGCACACACTTCAACATGTATTTTGTTCAGGATGGCCTCCTGAAGCCTAAATGAGCATTAATTTGACTACACAACTCATTCCTATGAAGATACATTCAAAGCCAGAAAGCGCGCTCAGCTCGGGCTGAAAATGCATTTAAAGCAATAAAAACTCAAATTGAGTATCATGCCTAAACCAAAGGACTCATGCACACACTTCAACATGTATTTTGTTCAGGATGGCCTCCTGAAGCCTAAATGAGCATTAATTTGACTACACAACTCATTCCTATGAAGATACATTCAAAGCCAGAAAGCGCGCTCAGCTCGGGCTGAAAATGCATTTAAAGCAATAAAAACTCAAATTGAGTGTCACACCTAAACCAAAGGACTTATGCACACACTTCAACATGTATTTTGTTCAGGATGACCTCCTGAAGCCTATATTCCTATGAAGATACATTCAAACTCACAAAACGTGCTCAGCTCGGGCTGAAAATGCATTTAAAGCAATAAAAACTCAAATTGAGTGTCACGCCTAAACCAAAGGACTTATGCACACACTTCAACATGTATTTTGTTCAGGATGACATCCTGAAGCCTAAATGAGCATTAATTTGACCACACAACTCATTCCTATGAAGATACAGTCAAACTCACAAAACGTGCTCAGCTCGGCCCGAAAATGCATTTAAAGCAATAAAAACTTAAATTGAGTGTCACGCCCAAACCAAGGGACTTATGCACACACTTCAACATGTACTTAGTTCAGGATTTCCTCCTGAAGCCTAAATGAGCATTAATTTGACTACACAACTCATTCCTATAAAGATACATTCAAAGTTAGAAAGCGCGCTCAGCTCGGGCTGAAAATGCATTTAAGGCAATAAAAACTCAAATTGAGTGTCACACCTAAACCAAAGGATTTATGCACACACTTCAACATGTATTTTGTTCAGGATGTCCTCCTGAAGGCTAAATGAGCATTATTTTGATCACACAACTCATTCCTATGAAGATACATTCAAACTCACAAAACTTGCTCAGCTCGGGCTGAAAATGCATTTAAAGCAATAAAAACTCAAATTGAGTGTCACGCCTAAACCAAAGGACTCATGCACACACTTCAACATGTATTTTGTTCAGATGGCCTCCTGAAGCCTAAAAGAGCATTAATTTGACTACACAACTCATTCCTAAGAAGATACATTCAAAGTCAGAAAACGTGCTCAGCTCGGCCTGAAAATGCATTTCGCAATAAAAACTCAAATTGAGTGTCACGCCTAAACCAAAGGACTTATGCACGCACTTGAACATGTATTTAGTTCAGGATGTCCTCCTGAAGCCTAAATGAGCATTAATTTGACCACACAACTCATTCCTATGAAGATACATTCAAACTCACAAAACGTGCTCAGCTCGGGCTGAAAATGCATTTAAAGCAATAAAAACTCAAATTGAGTATCATGCCTAAACCAAAGGACTCATGCACACACTTCAACATGTATTTTGTTCAGGATGGCCTCCTGAAGCCTAAATGAGCATTAATTTGACTACACAACTCATTCCTATGAAGATACATTCAAAGCCAGAAAGCGCGCTCAGCTCGGGCTGAAAATGCATTTAAAGCAATAAAAACTCAAATTGAGTGTCACACCTAAACCAAAGGACTTATGCACACACTTCAACATGTATTTTGTTCAGGATGACCTCCTGAAGCCTATATTCCTATGAAGATACATTCAAACTCACAAAACGTGCTCAGCTCGGGCTGAAAATGCATTTAAAGCAATAAAAACTCAAATTGAGTGTCACGCCTAAACCAAAGGACTTATGCACACACTTCAACATGTATTTTGTTCAGGATGACATCCTGAAGCCTAAATGAGCATTAATTTGACCACACAACTCATTCCTATGAAGATACAGTCAAACTCACAAAACGTGCTCAGCTCGGCCCGAAAATGCATTTAAAGCAATAAAAACTTAAATTGAGTGTCACGCCCAAACCAAGGGACTTATGCACACACTTCAACATGTACTTAGTTCAGGATTTCCTCCTGAAGCCTAAATGAGCATTAATTTGACTACACAACTCATTCCTATAAAGATACATTCAAAGTTAGAAAGCGCGCTCAGCTCGGGCTGAAAATGCATTTAAGGCAATAAAAACTCAAATTGAGTGTCACACCTAAACCAAAGGATTTATGCACACACTTCAACATGTATTTTGTTCAGGATGTCCTCCTGAAGGCTAAATGAGCATTATTTTGATCACACAACTCATTCCTATGAAGATACATTCAAACTCACAAAACTTGCTCAGCTCGGGCTGAAAATGCATTTAAAGCAATAAAAATTCAAATTGAGTGTCACGCCTAAACCAAAGGACTCATGCACACACTTCAACATGTATTTTGTTCAGATGGCCACCTGAAGCCTAAAAGAGCATTAATTTGACTACACAACTCATTCCTAAGAAGATACTTTCAAACTCAGAAAACGTGCTCAGCTCGGCCTGAAAATGCATTTCGCAATAAAAACTCAAATTGAGTGTCACGCCTAAACCAAAGGACTTATGCACGCACTTGAACATGTATTTAGTTCAGGATGTCCTCCTGAAGCCTAAATGAGCATTAATTTGACCACACAACTCATTCCTATGAAGATACATTCAAACTCACAAAACGTGCTCAGCTCGGGCTGAAAATGCATTTAAAGCAATAAAAACTCAAATTGAGTGTCATGCCTAAACCAAAGGACTCATGCACACACTTCATAATGTATTTTGTTCAGGATGGCCTCCTGAAGCCTAAATGAGCATTAATTTGACTACACAACTCATTCCTATAAAGATACATTCAAAGTTAGAAAGCTCGCTCAGCTCGGGCTGAAAATGCATTTAAGGCAATAAAAACTCAAATTGAGTGTCACACCTAAACCAAAGGATTTATGCACACACTTCAACATGTATTTTGTTCAGGATGACCTCCTGAAGCCTATATGAGCATTAATTTGACTACACAACTCATTCCTATAAAGATACATTCAAAGTTAGAAAGCGCGCTCAGCTCGGGCTGAAAATGCATTTAAGGCAATAAAAACTCAAATTGAGTGTCACACCTAAACCAAAGGATTTATGCACACACTTCAACATGTATTTTGTTCAGGATGTCCTCCTGAAGGCTAAATGAGCATTATTTTGATCACACAACTCATTCCTATGAAGATACATTCAAACTCACAAAACTTGCTCAGCTCGGGCTGAAAATGCATTTAAAGCAATAAAAACTCAAATTGAGTGTCACGCCTAAACCAAAGGACTCATGCACACACTTCAACATGTATTTTGTTCAGATGGCCTCCTGAAGCCTAAAAGAGCATTAATTTGACTACACAACTCATTCCTAAGAAGATACATTCAAACTCAGAAAACGTGCTCAGCTCGGCCTGAAAATGCATTTCGCAATAAAAACTCAAATTGAGTGTCACGCCTAAACCAAAGGACTTATGCACGCACTTGAACATGTATTTAGTTCAGGATGTCCTCCTGAAGCCTAAATGAGCATTAATTTGACCAAACAACTCATTCCTATGAAGATACATTCAAACTCACAAAACGTGCTCAGCTCGGGCTGAAAATGCATTTAAAGCAATAAAAACTCAAATTGAGTGTCATGCCTAAACCAAAGGACTCATGCATACACTTCAACATGTATTTTGTTCAGGATGGCCTCCTGAAGCCTAAATGAGCATTAATTTGACTACACAACTCATTCCTATAAAGATACATTCAAAGTTAGAAAGCGCGCTCAGCTCGGGCTGAAAATGCATTTAAGGCAATAAAAACTCAAATTGAGTGTCACACCTAAACCAAAGGATTTATGCACACACTTCAACATGTATTTTGTTCAGGATGGCCTCCTGAAGCCTAAAAGAGCATTAATTTGACTACACAACTCATTCCTAAGAAGATACATTCAAACTCAGAAAACGTGCTCAGCTCGGCCTGAAAATGCATTTCGCAATAAAAACTCAAATTGAGTGTCACGCCTAAACCAAAGGACTTATGCACGCACTTGAACATGTATTTAGTTCAGGATGTCCTCCTGAAGCCTAAATGAGCATTAATTTGACCACACAACTCATTCCTATGAAGATACATTCAAACTCACAAAACGTGCTCAGCTCGGGCTGAAAATGCATTTAAAGCAATAAAAACTCAAATTGAGTGTCATGCCTAAACCAAAGGACTCATGCACACACTTCAACATGTATTTTGTTCAGGATGGCCTCCTGAAGCCTAAATGAGCATTAATTTGACTACACAACTCATTCCTATAAAGATACATTCAAAGTTAGAAAGCGCGCTCAGCTCGGGCTGAAAATGCTTTTAAGGCAATAAAAACTCAAATTGAGTGTCACACCTAAACCAAAGGATTTATGCACACACTTCAACATGAATTTTGGTCAGGATGACCTCCTGAAGCCTATATGAGCATTAATTTGACCACACAACTCATTCCTATGAAGATACATTCAAACTCAAAACGTGCTCAGCTCGGGCTGAAAATGCATTTAAAGCAATAAAAACTCAAATTGAGTGTCACGCCTAAACCAAAGGACTTATGCACACACTCCAACCTGTATTTTGTTCAGGATGACCTCCTGAAGCCTAAATGAGCATTAATTTGACCATAAAACTCAGTCCTATGAAGATACATTCAAACTCACAAAACGTGCTCAGCTCGGCCTGAAAATGCATTTAAAGCAATAAAAACTCAAATTGACTGTCACGCCCAAACCAAAGGACTTATGCACACACTTCAACATGTACTGAGTTCAGGATGTCCTCCTGAAGCCTAAATGAGCATTGTTTTGATCACACAACTCATTCCTATGAAGATACATTCAAACTCACAAAACGTGCTCAGCTCGGGCTGAAAATGCATTTAAAGCAATACAAACTCAAATTGAGTGTCACGCCTAAACCAAAGGACTTATGCACACACTTCAACATGTATTGTGTTCAGGATGGCCTCCTGAAGCCTAAATAAGCATTAATTTGACCACACAACTCATTCCTATGAAGATACATTCAAAGTCAGAAAGCGCGCTCAGCTCGGGCTGAAAAATGCATTTAAAGCAATAAAAACTCAAATTGAGTGTCGCACCTAAACCAAAGGACCTATGCACACACTTTAACATGTATTTTGTTTAGGATGACCTCCTGAAGCCTATATGAGCATTAATTTGACCACACAACTCATTCCTATGAAGATACATTCAAACTCACAAAACGTGCTCAGCTTGGGCTGAAAATGCATTTAAAGCGATAAAAACTCAAATTGAGTGTCACGCCTAAACCAAAGGACTTATGCACACACTTCAACATGTATTTAGTTCAGGATGTCCTCCTGAAGCCTAAATGAGCAGTAATTTGACCACACAACTCATTCCTATGAAGATACATTCAAACACAAAAAACGTGCTCACCTCGGGCTGAAAATGCATTTAAAGCAATAAAAACTCAAATTGAGTGTCACGCCTAAACCAAAGGACTTATGCACACACTTCAACATGTATTTTGTTCAGGATGTCCTCCTGAAGCCTAAATGAGCAGTAATTTGACCACACAACTCATTCCTATGAAGATACATTCAAACTCACAAAACGTGCTAAGCTTGGGCTCAAAATGTATTTAAAGCAATAAAAACTCAAATTGAGTGTCACACCTAAACCAAAGGACTTATGCACACACTTCAACATGTATTTTGTTCAGGATGACCACCTGAAGCTTAAATGAGCAATAATTTGACCACACAACTCATTCCTATGAAGATACATTTAAACTCACAAAACGTGCTCAGCTCAAAATGCATTTAAAGCAATAAAAACTCAAAATGAGTGTCACGCCTAAACCAAAGGACTTACGCACACACTTCAACATGTATTTTGTTCAGGATGACCACCTGAAGCCTAAATGAGCATTAATTTGACCACACAACTCATTCCTATGTAGATACATTCAAACTCACAAAATGTGCTCAGCTTGGGCTCAAAATGCATTTAAAGCAATAAAAACTCAAATTGAGTGTCATGCCTAAACCAAAGGACTCATGCACACACTTCAACATGTATTTTGTTCAGGATGGCCTCCTGAAGCCTAAATGAGCATTAATTTGACTACACAACTCATTCCTATGAAGATACATTCAAAGTTAGAAAGCGCGCTCAGCTCGGGCTGAAAATGCATTTAAGGCAATAAAAACTCAAATTGAGTGTCACACCTAAACCAAAGGACTTATGCACACACTTCAACATGTATTTAGTTCAGGATGTCCTCCTGAAGCCTAAATGAGCAGTAATTTGACCACACAACTCATTCCTATGAAGATACATTCAAACTCAAAAAACGTGCTCAGCTCGGGCTGAAAATGCATTTAAAGCAATAAAAACTCAAATTGAGTGTCACGCCTAAACCAAAGGACTTATGCACACACTTCAACATGTATTTTGTTCAGGATGTCCTCCTGAAGCCTAAATGAGCAGTAATTTGACCACACAACTCATTCCTATGAAGATACATTCAAACTCACAAAACGTGCTAAGCTTGGGCTCAAAATGCATTTAAAGCAATAAAAACTCAAATTGAGTGTCACGCCTAAACCAAAGGACTTATGCACACACTTCAACATGTATTTTGTTCAGGATGACCACCTGAAGCTTAAATGAGCAATAATTTGACCACACAACTCATTCCTATGAAGATAAATTTAAACTCACAAAACGTGCTCAGCTCAAAATGCATTTAAAGCAATAAAAACTCAAAATGAGTGTCACGCCTAAACCAAAGGACTTACGCACACACTTCAACATGTATTTTGTTCAGGATGACCACCTGAAGCCTAAATGAGCATTAATTTGACCACACAACTCATTCCTATGTAGATACATTCAAACTCACAAAATGTGCTCAGCTTGGGCTCAAAATGCATTTAAAGCAATAAAAACTCAAATTGAGTGTCATGCCTAAACCAAAGGACTCATGCACACACTTCAACATGTATTTTGTTCAGGATGGCCTCCTGAAGCCTAAATGAGCATTAATTTGACTACACAACTCATTCCTATGAAGATACATTCAAAGTTAGAAAGCGCGCTCAGCTCGGGCTGAAAATGCATTTAAGGCAATAAAAACTCAAATTGAGTGTCACACCTAAACCAAAGGATTTATGCACACACTTCAACATGTATTTTGTTCAGGATGACCTCCTGAAGCCTATATGAGCATTAATTTGACCACACAACTCATTCCTATGAAGATACATTCAAACTCAAAACGTGCTCAGTTCGGGCTGAAAATGCATTTAAAGCAATAAAAACTCAAATTGAGTGTCACGCCTAAACCAAAGGACTTATGCACACACTCCAACCTGTATTTTGTTCAGGATGACCTCCTGAAGCCTAAATGAGCATTAATTTGACCATAAAACTCAGTCCTATGAAGATACATTCAAACTCACAAAACGTGCTCAGCTCGGCCTGAAAATGCATTTAAAGCAATAAAAACTCAAATTGACTGTCACGCCCAAACCAAAGGACTTATGCACACACTTAAACATGTACTGAGTTCAGGATGTCCTCCTGAAGCCTAAATGAGCATTGTTTTGATCACACAACTCATTCCTATGAAGATACATTCAAACTCACAAAACGTGCTCAGCTCGGGCTGAAAATGCATTTAAAGCAATACAAACTCAAATTGAGTGTCACGCCTAAACCAAAGGACTTATGCACACACTTCAACATGTATTTAGTTCAGGATGTCCTCCTGAAGCCTAAATGAGCAGTAATTTGACCACACAACTCATTCCTATGAAGATACATTTAACTCAAAAAACGTGCTCAGCTTGGGCAGATATGCATTTAAAGCAAAACAAACTCAAATTGAGTGTCAAGCCTAAACCAAAGGACTTATGCACACACTTGAACATGTATTTAGTTCAGGATGTCCTCCTGAAGCCTAAATAAGCATTAATTTGACCAAACAACTCATTCCTATGAAGATACATTCAAACTCAGAAAACGTGCTCAGCTCGTGCTGAAAATGCATTTAAAGCAATAAAAACTCAAATTGAGTGTCACACCTAAACCACAGGACTTATGCACACACTTCAACATGTATTTTGTTCAGGATGGCCTCCTGAAGCCTAAATGAGCATTAATTTGACTACACAACTCATTCCTATGAAGATACATTCAAAGTCAGAAAGCGCGCTCAGCTCAAAATGCATTTAAAGCAATAAAAACTCTAATTGGCGGCCCGGTAGTCCAGTGGTTAGCACGTCGGCTTCACAGTGCAGAGGTACCGGGTTCGATTCCAGCTCCGGCCTCCCTGTGTGGAGTTTGCATGTTCTCCCCGGGCCTGCGTGGGTTTTCTCCGGGTGCTCCGGTTTCCTCCCACATTCCAAAAACATGCATGGCAGGCTGATTGGATGCTCTAAATTGTCCCTAGGTGTGAGTGTGGGCGTGGATGGTTGTTCGTCTCTGTGTGCCCTGCGATTGGCTGGCAACTGATTCAGGGTGTCCCCCGCCTACTGCCCGGAGACGGCTGGGATAGGCTCCAGCACCCCCCGCGACCCTAGTGAGGGTCAAGCGGTTCGGAAATTGGATGGATGGATTGGAACTCGTTCCTATGAAGATACATTCAAACTCACAAAACGTGCTCAGCTCGGGCTGAAAATGCATTTAAAGCAATAAAAACTCAAATTGAGTGTCACGCCTAAACCAAAGGACTTATGCACACACTTCAACATGTATTTTGTTCAGGATGACCTCCTGAAGCCTAAATGAGCAATAATTTGACCACACAACTCATTCCTATGAAGATACATTCAAAGTTAGAAAGCGCGCTCAGCTCGGGCTGAAAATGCATTTAAGGCAATAAAACCTCAAATTGAGTGTCACACCTAAACCAAAGGATTTATGCACACACTTCAACATGTATTTTGTTCAGGATGACCTCCTGAAGCCTATATGAGCATTAATTTGACCACAAAACTCATTCCTATGAAGATACATTCAAACTCAAAACGTGCTCAGCTCGGGCTGAAAATGCATTTAAAGCAATAAAAACTCAAATTGAGTGTCATGCCTAAACCAAAGGACTTATGCCCACACTTCAACATGTATTAGGTTCAGGATGTCCTCCTGAAGCCTAAATGAGCAGTAATTTGACCACACAACTCATTACTATGAAGATACATTCAAACTCACAAAACGTGCTCAGCTTGGGCAGAAAATGCATTTAAAGCAAAAAAAAACTCAAATTGAGTGTCACGCCTAAACCAAAGGACTTATGCACACACTTGAACATGTATTTAGTTCAGGATGGCCCCCTCTAGCCCAAATGAGCATTAATTTGACTACACAACTCATTCCTATAAAGATACATTCAAACTCACAAAACGTGCTCAGCTCGGGCAGAAAATGCATTTAAAGCAATAAAAACTCAAATTGAGTGTCACGCCTAAACCAAAGGACTTATGCACACACTTCAACATGTATTTTGTTCAGGATGGCCTCCTGAAGCCTAAATGAGCATTAATTTGACTACACAACTCATTCCTATGAAGATACATTCAAAGTCAGAAAGCGCGCTCAGCTCGGGCTGAAAATGCATTTAAAGCAATAAAAACTGAAATTGAGTGTCATGCCTAAACCAAAGGACTAATGCACACACTTCAACATGTATTATGTTCAGGATGACCTCCTGAAGCCTATATGAGCATTAATTTGACCACACAACTCATTACTATGAAGATACATTCAAACTCACAAAAAGTGCTCAGCTCGGCCTGAAAATGCATTTAAAGCAATTAAACTCAAATTGAGTGTCACTCCTAAACCAAAGGACTTATGCACACACTTCAACATGTATTTAGTTCAGTATGTCCTCCTGAAGCCTAAATGACAATTAATTTGACTACACAACTCATTCCTATGAAGATACATTCAAACTCAAAAAACGTGCTCGGCTCGGTCTGAAAATGCATTTATAGCAATAAAAACTCAAATTGAGTGTCACGCCTAAACCAAAGGACTTATGCACGCACTTCAACATGTACTGAGTTCAGGATGTCCTCCTGAAGCCTAAATGAGCATTGTTTTGATCACACAACTCATTCCTATGAAGATACATTCACACTCAAAAAACGTGCTCAGCTCGGGCTGAAAATGCTAAAGCAATAAAAACTCAAATTGAGTGTCACGCCTAAACCAAAGGACTTATGCACACATTTCAACATGTATTTTGTTCAGGATGACCTCCTGAAGCCTAAATGAGCATTAATTTGACCATACAACTCATTCCTATGAAGATACATTCAAACTCACAAAACGTGCTCAGCTCGGCCTGAAAATGCATTTAAAGCAATAAAAACTCAAATTGACTGTCACGCCCAAACCAAAGGACTTATGCACACACTTCAACATGTACTGAGTTCAGGATGTCCTCCTGAAGCCTAAATGAGCATTGTTTTGATCACACAACTCATTCCTATGAAGATACATTCAAACTCACAAAATGTGCTCAGCTCGCGCTGAAAATGCATTTAAAGCAATAAAAACTCAAATTGAGTGTCACGCCTAAACCAAAGGACTTATGCACGCACTTCAACATGTACTAAGTTAGGATGTCCTCCTGAAGCCTAAATGAGCATTGTTTTGATCACACAACTCATTCCTATGAAGATACATTCAAACTCACAAAACGTGCTCAGCTCGGGCTGAAAATGCATTTAAAGCAATAAAAACTCAAATTGAGTGTCACGCCTAAACCAAAGGACTTATGCACACACTTCAACATGTATTTAGTTCAGGATGACCACCTGAAGCCTAAATGAGCATTAATTTGACCACACAACTCATTCCTATGAAGATCTATTCAAACTCACAAAACGTGCTCAGCTCGGGCTGAAAATGCATTTAAAGCAATAAAAACTCAAATTGAGTGTCACGCCTAAACCAAAGGACTTATGCACACACTTCAACATGTATTTTGTTCAGGATGACCTCCTGAAGCCTAAATGAGCAATAATTTGACCACAAAACTCATTTCTATGAAGATACATTCAAACTCAGAAAGCGCGCTCAGCTCGGGCTGAAAATGCATTTAAAGCAATAAAAACTCAAATTGAGTCTCACGCCTAAACCAAAGGACTTATGCACACACGTCAACATGTATTTAGTTCAGGATGACCACCTGAAGCCTAAATGAGCATTAATTTGACCACACAACTCATTCCTATGAAGATACATTCAAACTCACAAAACGTGCTCAGCTCAGGCTGAAAATGCATTTAAAGCAATAAAAACTCAAATTGAGTGTCACACCTAAACCAAAGGACTTATGCACACACTTCAACATGTATTTTGTTCAGGATGACCTCCTGAAGCCTAAATGAGCATTAATTTGACCATACAACTCAGTCCTATGAAGATACATTCAAACTCACAAAACGTGCTCAGCTCGGCCTGAAAATGCATTTAAAACAATAAAAACTCAAATTGACTGTCACGCCCAAACCAAAGGACTTATGCACACACTTCAACATGTACTGAGTTCAGGATGTCCTCCTGAAGCCTAAATGAGCATTGTTTTGATCACACAACTCATTCCTATGAAGATACATTCAAACTCACAAAATGTGCTCAGCTTGGGCAGAAAATGCATTTAAAGCAAAAAAAAACTCAAATTGAGTGTCACGCCTAAACCAAAGGACTTATGCACACACTTCAACATGTATTTTGTTCAGGATGGTCTCCTGAAGCCTAAATGAGCATTAATTTGACTACACAACTCATTCCTATGAAGATACATTCAAACTCACAAAACGTGCTCAGCTCGGGCTGAAAATGCATTTAAAGCAATAAAAACTCAAATTGAGTGTCACGCCTAAACCAAAGGACTTATGCACACACTTCAACATGTACTGAGTTCAGGATGTCCCCCTGAAGCCTAAATGAGCCTTGTTTTGATCACACAACTCATTCCTATGAAGATACATTCAAACTCACAAAACGTGCTCAGCTCGGGCTGAAAATGCTAAAGCAATAAAAACTCAAATTGAGTGTCACGCCTAAACCAAAGGACTTATGCACACATTTCAACATGTATTTTGTTCAGGATGACCTCCTGAAGCCTAAATGAGCATTAATTTGACCATACAACTCAGTCCTATGAAGATACATTCAAACTCACAAAACGTGCTCAGCTCGGCCTGAAAATGCATTTAAAACAATAAAAACTCAAATTGACTGTCACGCCCAAACCAAAGGACTTATGCACACACTTCAACATGTACTGAGTTCAGGATGTCCTCCTGAAGCCTAAATGAGCATTGTTTTGATCACACAACTCATTCCTATGAAGATACATTCAAACTCACAAAATGTGCTCAGCTCGCGCTGAAAATGCATTTAAAGCAATAAAAACTCAAATTGAGTGTCACGCCTAAACCAAAGGACTTATGCACGCACTTCAACATGTACTAAGTTAGGATGTCCTCCTGAAGCCTAAATGAGCATTGTTTTGATCACACAACTCATTCCTATGAAGATACATTCAAACTCACAAAACGTGCTCAGCTCGGGCTGAAAATGCATTTAAAGCAATAAAAACTCAAATTGAGTGTCACGCCTAAACCAAAGGACTTATGCACACACTTCAACATGTATTTAGTTCAGGATGACCACCTGAAGCCTAAATGAGCATTAATTTGACCACACAACTCATTCCTATGAAGATCTATTCAAACTCACAAAACGTGCTCAGCTCGGGCTGAAAATGCATTTAAAGCAATAGAAACTCAAATTGAGTGTCACGCCTAAACCAAAGGACTTATGCACACACTTCAACATGTATTTTGTTCAGGATGACCTCCTGAAGCCTAAATGAGCAATAATTTGACCACACAACTCATTTCTATGAAGATACATTCAAACTCAGAAAGCGCGCTCAGCTCGGGCTGAAAATGCATTTAAAGCAATAAAAACTCAAATTGAGTCTCACGCCTAAACCAAAGGACTTATGCACACACGTCAACATGTATTTAGTTCAGGATGACCACCTGAAGCCTAAATGAGCATTAATTTGACCACACAACTCATTCCTATGAAGATACATTCAAACTCACAAAACGTGCTCAGCTCAGGCTGAAAATGCATTTAAAGCAATAAAAACTCAAATTGAGTGTCACGCCTAAACCAAAGGACTTATGCACACACTTCAACATGTATTTTGTTCAGGATGGTCTCCTGAAGCCTAAATGAGCATTAATTTGACTACACAACTCATTCCTATGAAGATACATTCAAAGTCAGAAAGCGCGCTCAGCTCGGGCTGAAAATGCATTTAGAGCAATAAAAACGCAAATTGAGTGTCACACCTAAACCAAAGGACCTATGCACACACTTTAACATGTAGTTTGTTCAGGATGACCTCCTGAAGCCTATATGAGCATTAATTTGACCACACAACTCATTCCTATGAAGATACATTCAAACTCACAAAACGTGCTCAGCTCGGGCTGAAAATGCATTTAAAGTGATAAAAACTCAAATTGAGTGTCACGCCTAAACCAAAGGATTTATGCTTACACTTCAACATGTATTTAGTTCAGGATGTCCTCCTGAAGCCTAAATGAGCAGTAATTTGACCAAACAACTCATTCCTATGAAGATACATTCAAACTCACAAAACGTGCTCAGCTCGGGCTGAAAATGCATTTAAAGCAATAAAAACTCAAATTGAGTGTCACGCCTAAACCAAAGGACTTATGCACACACTTCAACATGTATTTAGTTCAGGATGTCCTCCTGAAGCCTAAATGAGCAGTAATTTGACCAAACAACTCATTCCTATGAAGATACATTCAAACTCACAAAACGTGCTCAGCTCGGCCTGAAAATGCATTTAAAGCAATAAAAACTCAAATTGAGTGTCACGCCTAAACCAAAGGACTGATGCACACACTTCAACATGTGTTTTGTTCAGGATGGCCTCCTGAAGCCTAAATGATCATTAATTTGACTACACAACTCATTCCTATGAAGATACATTCAAAGTCAGAAAGCGCGCTCAGCTCGGGCTTAAAATGCATTTAAAGCAATAAAAACTCAAATTGAGTGTCACGCCTAAACCAAAGGACTTATGCACACACTTCAACATGTATTTAGTTCAGGATGTCCTCCTGAAGCCTAAATGAGCACTAATTTGACCACACAACTCATTCCTATGAAGATACATTCAAACTCACAAAACGTGCTCAGCTCGGCCTGAAAATGCATTTAAAGCAATAAAAACTCAAATTGAGTGTCACGCCCAAACCAAGGGACTTATGCACACACTTCAACATGTACTTAGTTCAGGATGTCCTCCTGAAGCCTAAATGAGCATTAATTTGATCACACAACTCATTCCTATGAAGATACATTCAAACTCAAAAAACGTGCTCAGCTTGGCAAAAAACGCATTTAAAGCAATAAAAACTCAAATTGAGTTTCAAGCCTAAACCAAAGGACTGTTGCACACACTTCAACATGTGTTTTGTTCAGGATGGCCTCCTGAAGCCTAAATGATCATTAATTTGACTACACAACTCATTCCTATGAAGATACATTCAAAGTCAGAAAGCACGCTCAGCTCGGGCTGAAAATGCATTTAAAGCAATAAAAACTCAAATTGAGTGTCACGCCTAAACCAAAGGACTGATGCACACACTTCAACATGTCTTTTGTTCAGGATGGCCTCCTGAAGCATAAATGAGCATTAATTTGACTACACAACTCATTCCAATGAAGATACATTCAAAGTCACAAAACGTGCTCAGCTCGGGCTGAAAATGCATTTAAAGCAATAAAAACTCAAATTGAGTGTCGCGCCCAAACCAAAGGACTTATGCACACACTTCAACATGTATTTTGTTCAGGATGACATCCTGAACTCTAAATGAGCAATAATTTGACCACACAACTCATTCCTATGAAGATACATTCAAAGTCAGAAAGCGCGCTCAGCTCGGGCTGAAAATGCATTTAAAGCAATAAAAACTCAAATTGAGTGTCACGCCTAAACCAAAGGACTTATGCACACACTTCAACATGTATTTTGTTCAGGATTACCTCCTGAAGCCTAAATGAGCAATAATTTGACCACACAACTCATTCCTATGAAGATACATTCAAAGTCAGAAAGCGCGCTCAGCTCGGGCTGGAAATGCATTTAAAGCAATAAAAACTCAAATTGAGTGTCACGCCTAAACCAAAGGCCTTATGCACACACTTCAACATGTATTTTGTTCAGGATGACCTCCTGAAGCCTAAATGTGCAATAATTTGACCACACAACTCATTCCTATGAAGATACATTCAAAGTCAGAAAGCGCGCTCAGCTCGGGCTGAAAATGCATTTAAAGCAATAAAAACTCAAATTGAGTGTCACGCCTAAACCAAAGGACTTATGCACACACTTCAACATGTATTTAGTTCAGGATGACCACCTGAACCCTAAATGAGCATTAATTTGACCACACAACTCATTCCTATGAAGATCTATTCAAACTCACAAAACAGGCTCAGCTCGGGCTGAAAATGCGTTTAAAGCAATAAAAACTCAAATTGAGTGTCACGCCTAAACCAAAGGACTTATGCACACACTTCAACATGTATTTTGTTCAAGATGACCTCCTGAAGCCTAAATGAGCATTAATTTGACCACACAACTCATTCCTATGAAGATCTATTCAAACTCACAAAACAGGCTCAGCTCGGGCTGAAAATGCGTTTAAAGCAATAAAAACTCAAATTGAGTGTCACACCTAACCCAAAGGACTTATTCACACACTTCAACATGTATTTTGTTCAGGATGACCACCTGAACCCTAAATGAGCATTAATTTGACCACACAACTCATTCCTATGAAGATCTATTCAAACTCACAAAACAGGCTCAGCTCGGGCTGAAAATGCGTTTAAAGCAATAAAAACTCAAATTGAGTGTCACGCCTAAACCAAAGGACTTATGCACACACTTCAACATGTATTTAGTTCAGGATGACCACCTGAACCCTAAATGAGCATTAATTTGACCACACAACTCATTCCTATTAAGATACATTCAAACTCACAAAACGTGCTCAGCTTGGGCTGAAAATGCATTTAAAGCAATAAAAACTCAAATTGAGTGTCACACCTAAACCAAAGGACTTATTCACACACTTCAACATGTATTTTGTTCAGGATGACCACCTGAACCCTAAATGAGCATTAATTTGACCACACAACTCATTCCTATGAAGATCTATTCAAACTCACAAAACAGGCTCAGCTCGGGCTGAAAATGCGTTTAAAGCAATAAAAACTCAAATTGAGTGTCACGCCTAAACCAAAGGACTTATGCACACACTTCAACATGTATTTTGTTCAAGATGACCTCCTGAAGCCTAAATGCGCAATAATTTGACCACACAACTCATTCCTATGAAGATACATTCAAAGTCAGAAAGCGCGCTCAGCTCGGGCTGAAAATGCATTTAAAGCAATAAAACCTCAAATTGAGTGTCACGCCTAAACCAAAGGACTTATGCACACACTTCAACATGTATTTAGTTCAGGATGACCACCTGAAGCCTAAATGAGCATTAATTTGACCACACAACTCATTCCTATTAAGATACATTCAAACTCACAAAACGTGCTCAGCTTGGGCTGAAAATGCATTTAAAGCAATAAAAACTCAAATTGAGTGTCACACCTAAACCAAAGGACTTATGCACACACTTCAACATGTATTTTGTTCAGGATGACCTCCTGAAGCCTAAATGAGCAATATTTGACCACACAACTCATTTCTATGAAGATACATTCAAAGTCAGAAAGCGTGCTCAGCTCGGGCTGAAAATGCATTTAAAGCAATAAAAACTCAAATTGAGTGTCACGCCTAAACCAAAGGACTTATGCACACACGTCAACATGTATTTAGTTCAGGATGACCTCCTGAAGCCTATATGAGCATTAATTTGACCACACAACACATTCCTATTAAGATACATTCAAACTCACAAAACGTGCTCAGCTCGGGCTGAAAATGCATTTAAGGCAATAAAAACTCATAATGAGTGTCACACCTAAACCAAAGGATTATGCACACACTTCAACATGTATTTTGTTCAGGATGACCTCCTGAAGCCTAAATGAGCATTAATTTGACCACACAACTCATTCCTTTGAAGATACATTCAAACTCACAAAACGTGCTCAGCTCGGCCTGAAAATGCATTTAAAGCAGTAAAAACTCAAATTGAGTGTCACGCCTAAACCAAAGGACTTATGCACACACTTCAACATTTATTTAGTTCAGGATGACCACCTGAAGCCTAAATGAGCATTAATTTGACCACACAACTCATTCCTATGAAGATACATTCAAACTCACAAAACGTGCTCAGATCGGGCTGCAAATGCATTTAAAGCAATAAAAACTCAAATTGAGTGGCATGCCTAAACCAAAGGACTTATGGACACACTTCAACATGTATTTTGTTCAGGATGACCTCCTGAAGCCTAAATGGGCATTAATTTGATTACACAACTCATTCCTAAGAAGATACATTCAAAGTCAGAAAACGCGTTCAGCTCGGGCTGAAAATGCATTTTAAAGCAATAAAAACTCAAATTGAGTCTCACGCCTAAAAAAGGACTTATGCACACACTTCAACATGTATTTTGTTCAGGATGATCACCTGAAGCCTAGATGAGCAGTAATATGACCACACAACTCATTCCTATGAAGATACATTCAAACTCAGAAAACGTGCTCAGCTCGGCCTGAAAATGCATTTCGCAATAAAAACTCAAATTGAGTGTCACTCCTAAACCAAAGGGCTTATGCACACACTTTAACATGTACTTAGTTCAGGATTTCCTCCTGAAGCCTAAATGAGCATTATTTTGATCACACAACTCATTCCTATGAAGATACATTCAAACTCATAAAACGTGCTCAGCATGGGCTGAAAATGCATTTAAAGCAGTAAAAACTCAAATTGAGTGACACGCCTAAACCAAAGGACTTATGCACACACTTCAACATGTATTTTGTTCAGGATGACCTCCTGAAGCCTTAATGAGCATTAATATGACAACACAACTCATTCCTATGAAGATACATTCAAACTCAGAAAACGTGCTCAGCTCGGCCTGAAAATGCATTTCGCAATAAAAACTCAAATTGAGTGTCACGCCTAAACCAAAGGGCTTATGCACACACTTCAACATGTATTTTGTTCAGGATGTCCTCCTGACGCCTAAATGGGCATTAATTTGACTACACAACTCATTCCTAAGAAGATACATTCAAAGTCAGAAAACGCGCTCAGCTCGGGCTGAAAATGCATTTTAAAGCAATAAAAACTCAAATTGAGTGTCACGCCTAAACCAAAGGACTTATGCACACGCTCCAACATGTATTTTGTTCAAGATGTCCTCCTGAAGCCTAAATGAGCATTATTTTGATCACACAACTCATTCCTATGAAGATACATTCAAACTCACAAAACGTGCTCAGCTCGGGCTGAAAATGCATTTAAAGCAATAAAAACTCAAATTGAGTGTCACGCCTAAACCAAAGGACTTATGCACACACTTCAACATGTATTTTGTTCACGATGACCTCCTGAAGCCTTGATGAGCATTAATTTGACCACACAACTCATTCCTATGAAGATACATTCAAACTCACAAAACGCGCTCAGCTCGGCCTGAAAATGCATTTCGCAATAAAAACTCAAATTGAGTGTCACGCCTAAACCAAAGGACTTATGCACACACTTCAACATGTATTTTGTTCAGGATGGCCTCCTGAAGCCTAAATGAGCATTCATTTGACTACACAACTCATTCCTATGAAGATACATTCAAAGTTAAAAGCGCGCTCAGCTCGGGCTGAAAATGCATTTAAAGCAATAAAACCTCAAATTGAGTGTCACACCTAAACCAAAGGCCTCATCCACACATTTCAACATGTATTATGTTCAGCATTACCCCCTGAAGCCTATATGAGCATGAATTTGACCACACATCTCATTCCTATGAAGATACATTCAAACTCACAAAACATGCTCAGCTCGGGCTGAAAATGCATTTAAAGCAATAAAAACTCAAATTGAGTGTCACGCCTAAACCAAAGGACTTATGCACACACTTGAACATGTATTTAGTTCAGGATGTCCTCCTGAAGCCTAAATGAGCATTAATTTGACCACGCAACTCATTCCTATGAAGATACATTCAAACTCACAAAACGTGCTCAGCTTGGGCTGAAAATGCATTTAAACCAATAAAAACTCAAATATAGTGTCACGCCTAAACTAAAGGACTTATGCACACACTTCAACATGTATTTAGTTCAGGATGTCCTCCTGAAGCCTAAATGAGCATTAATTTGACTACACAACTCATTCCTATGAAGATACATTCAAAGTTAAAAGCGCGCTCAGCTCGGGCTGAAAATGCATTTAAAGCAATAAAAACTGAAATTGAGTGTCATGCCTAAACCAAAGGACTAATGCACACACTTCAACATGTACTTACTTCAGGATGTCCTCCTGAAGCCTAAATGAGCATTAATTTGACCACACAACTCATTCCTATGAAGATACATTCAAACTCAGAAAACGTGCTCAGCTCGGGCTGAAAATGCATTTAAAGCAATAAAAACTCAAATTGAGTGTCACGCCTAAACCAAATGACTTATGCACACACTTCAACATGTATTTTGTTAAGGATGTCCTCCTGAAGCCTAAATGAGCAGTAATTTGACCACACAACTCATTCCTATGAAGATACATTCAAACTCACAAAACGTGCTCAGCTCGGGCTGAAAATGCATTTAAAGCAATAAAAACTCAAATTGAGTGTCACGCCTAAACCAAAGGACTTATGCACACACTTCAACATGTATTTTGTTCAGGATGTCCTCCTGAAGCCTAAATGAGCAATAATTTGACCACACAACTCATTCCTATGAAGATACATTCAAACTCAGAAAACGCGCTCAGCTCGGCCTGAAAATGCATTTCGCAATAAAAACTCAAATTGAGTGTCACGCCTAAACCAAAGGACTTATGCACACACTTCAACATGTATTTTGTTCAGGATGACCTCCTGAAGCCTAAATGAGCAATAATTTGACCACACAACTCATTCCTATGAAGATACATTCAAAGTCAGAAAGCGCGCTCAGCTCGGGCTGAAAATGCATTTAAAGCAATAAAAACTCAAATTGAGTGTCACGCCTAAACCAAAGGACTTATGCACACACTTCAACATGTATTTAGTTCAGGATGACCATCTGAAGCCTAAAGAGCATTAATTTGACCACACAACTCATTCTTATGAAGATACATTCAAACTCACAAAACGTGCTCAGCTCGGGCTGAAAATGCATTTAAAGCAATAAAAACTCAAATTGAGTGTCACGCCCAAACCAAAGGACTTATGCACACACTTCAACATGTACTTAGTTCAGGATGTCCTCCTGAAGCCTAAATGAGCATTAATTTGACCACACAACTCATTCCTATGAAGATACATTCAAAGTCAGAAAGCGCGCTCAGCTCGGGCTGAAAATGCATTTAAAGCAATAAAAACTCAAATTGAGTGTCACGCCCAAACCAAAGGACTTTTGCACACACTTCAACATGTATTTTGTTCAGGATGGCCTCCTGAAGCCTATATGAGCATTAATTTGACCACACAACTCATTCCTATGAAGATACATTCAAACTCACAAAACGTGCTCAGCTCGGGCTGAAAATGCATTTAAAGCAATTAAAACTCAAATTGAGTGTCACGCCTAAACCAAAGGACTTATGCACACACTTCAACATGTATTTTGTTCAGGATGGCCTCCTGAAGCCTAAATGAGCATTAATTTGACTACACAACTCATTCCTATGAAGATACATTCAAAGTTAGAAAGCGCGCTCAGCTCGGGCTGAAAATGCATTTAACGCAATAAAAACTCAAATTGAGTGTCACGCCTAAACCAAAGGACTTATGCACACACTTCAACATGTATTTTGTTCAAGATGACCTCCTGAAGCCTATATGAGCATTAATTTGACCACACAACTCATTCCTATGAAGATACATTCAAACTCACAAAACGTGCTCAGCTCGGGCTGAAAATGCATTTAAAGCAATAAAAACTCAAATTGAGTGTCACGCCTAAACCAAAGGACTTATGCACACACTTCAACATGTATTTAGTTCAGGATGTCCTCCTGAAGCCTAAATGAGCAGTAATTTGACCACACAACTCATTCCTATGAAGATACATTCAAACTCACAAAACGTGCTCAGCTCGGGCTGAAAATGCATTTAAAGCAATTAAAACTCAAATTGAGTGTCACGCCTAAACCAAAGGACTTATGCACACACTTCAACATGTATTTTGTTCAGGATGGCCTCCTGAAGCCTAAATGAGCATTAATTTGACTACACAACTCATTCCTATGAAGATACATTCAAAGTTAGAAAGCGCGCTCAGCTCGGGCTGAAAATGCATTTAACGCAATAAAAACTCAAATTGAGTGTCACGCCTAAACCAAAGGACTTATGCACACACTTCAACATGTATTTTGTTCAAGATGACCTCCTGAAGCCTATATGAGCATTAATTTGACCACACAACTCATTCCTATGAAGATACATTCAAACTCACAAAACGTGCTCAGCTCGGGCTATAAATGCATTTAAAGCAATAAAAACTCAAATTGAGTGTCACGCCTAAACCAAAGGACTTATGCACCACTTCAATATGTATTTTGTTCAGGATGGCCTCCTGAAGCCTATATGAGCATTAATTTGACCAAACAACTCATTCCTATGGAGATACATTCAAACTCACAAAACGTGCTCAGCTCGGGCTGAAAATGCATTTAAAGCAATTAAAACTCAAATTGAGTGTCACGCCTAAACCAAAGGACTTATGCACACACTTCAACATGTATTTTGTTCAGGATGGCCTCCTGAAGCCTAAATGAGCATTAATTTGACTACACAACTCATTCCTATGAAGATACATTCAAAGTTAGAAAGCGCGCTCAGCTCGGGCTGAAAATGCATTTAACGCAATAAAAACTCAAATTGAGTGTCACGCCTAAACCAAAGGACTTATGCACACACTTCAACATGTATTTTGTTCAAGATGTCCTCCTGAAGCCTATATGAGCATTAATTTGACCACACAACTCATTCCTATGAAGATACATTCAAACTCAAAACGTGCTCAGCTCGGGCTGAAAATGCATTTAAAGCAATAAAAACTCAAATTGAGTGTCACGCCTAAACCAAAGGACTTATGCCCACACTTCAACATGTATTTAGTTCAGGATGTCCTCCTGAAGCCTAAATGAGCAGTAATTTGACCACACAACTCATTCCTATAAAGCTACATTCAAACTCAAAAAACGTGCTCAGCTCGGCAAAAAATGCATTTAAAGCAATAAAAACTCAAATAGAGTGTCACGCCTAAACCAAAGGACTGATGCACACACTTCAACATGTATTTTGTTCAGGATGGCCTCCTGAAGCCTAATTGAGCATTAATTTGTCTGCACAACTCATTCCTATGAAGATACATTCAAAGTCAGAAAGCGCGCTCAGGTCGGGCTGAAAATGCATTTAAAGCAATAAAAACTCAAATTGAGTGTCACGCCTAAACCAAAGGACTTATGCACACACTTCAACATGTATTTTGTTCAGGATGACCACCTGAAGCCTAAATGAGCATTAATTTGACCACACAACTAATTCCTATGAAGATACATTCAAACTCACAAAACGTGCTCAGCTCGGGCTGAAAATGCATTTAAAGCAATAAACACTCAAATTGAGTGTCACACCTAAACCAAAGGACTTATGCACACACTTCAACATGTATTTTGTTCAGGATGACCTCCTGAAGCCTAAATGAGCAATAATTTGACCACACAACTCATTCCTATGAAGATACATTTAAACTCACAAAACGTGCTCTGCTCGGGCTGAAAATGCATTTAAAGCAATAAAAACTCAAATTGAGTGTCACGCCTAAACCAAAGGACTTATGCACCACTTCAACATGTATTTTGTTCAGGATGGCCTCCTGAAGCCTAAATGAGCATTAATTTGACTACACAACTCATTCCTATGAAGATACATTCAAAGTCAGAAAGCGCACTCAGCTCGGGCTGAAAATGCATTTAAAGCAATAAAAACTCGAATTGTGTGTCACGCCTAAATGCACACACTTCAACATGTATTTTGTTCAGGATGGCCTCCTGAAGCCTATATGAGCATTAATTTGACCACACAACTCATTCCTATGGAGATACATTTAAACTCACAAAACGTGCTGAGGTCGGGCTGAAAATGCATTTAAAGCAATTAAAACTCAAATTGAGTGTCACGCCTAAACCAAAGGACTTATGCACACACTTCAACATGTATTTTGTTCAGGATGGCCTCCTGAAGCCTAAATGAGCATTAATTTGACTACACAACTCATTCCTATGAAGATACATTCAAAGTTAGAAAGCGCGCTCAGCTCGGGCTGAAAATGCATTTAAGGCAATAAAAACTCAAATTGAGTGTCACACCTAAACCAAAGCACTTATGCACACACTTCAACATGTATTTTGTTCAAGATGACCTCCTGAAGCCTATATGAGCATTAATTTGACCACACAACTCATTCCTATGAAGATACATTCAAACTCAAAACGTGCTCAGCTCAGGCTGAAAATGCATTTAAAGCAATAAAAACTCAAATTGAGTGTCACGCCTAAACCAAAGGACTTATGCCCACACTTCAACATGTATTTAGTTCAGGATGTCCTCCTGAAGCCTAAATGAGCAGTAATTTGACCATACAACTCATTCCTATGAAGATACATTCAAACTCACAAAACGTGCTCAGCTCGGCCTGAAAATGCATTTAAAGCAATAAAAACTCAAATTGAGTGTCACGCCCAAACCAAAGGACCTTTGCACACACTTCAACATGTATTTAGTTCAGGATGTCGTCCTGAAGCCTAAATGAGCAGTAATTTGACTACACAACTCATTCCTATAAAGATACATTCAAACTCAAAAAACGTGCTCAGCTCGGCAAAAAATGCATTTAAAGCAATAAAAACTCAAATTGAGTGTCACGCCTAAACCAAAGGACTTATGCACACACTTCAACATGTATTTTGTTCAGGATGACCTCCTGAAGCCTAAATGAGCATTAATTTGACCATACAACTCATTCCTATGAAGATACATTCAAACTCACAAAACGTGCTCAGCTCGGGCTGAAAATGCATTTAAAGCAATAAAAACTCAAATTGAGTGTCACGCCCAAACCAAAGGACTTATGCACACACTTCAACATGTACTGAACTCAGGATGTCCTCCTGAAGCCTAAATGAGCATTGTTTTGATCACACAACACATTCCTATGAAGATACATTCAAACTCACAAAACGTGCTCAGCTCGGGCTGAAAATGCATTTAAAGCAATAAAAATTCAAATTGAGTGTCACGCCTAAACCAAAGGACTTATGCACACACGTCAACATGTATTTAGTTCAGGATGTCCTCCTGAAGCCTAAATGAGCAGTAATTTGACCATACAACTCATTCCTATGAAGATACATTCAAACTCACAAAACGTGCTCAGCTCGGCCTGAAAATGCATTTAAAGCAATAAAAACTCAAATTGAGTGTCACGCCCAAACCAAAGGACCTTTGCACACACTTCAACATGTATTTAGTTCAGGATGTCGTCCTGAAGCCTAAATGAGCAGTAATTTGACTACACAACTCATTCCTATAAAGATACATTCAAACTCAAAAAACGTGCTCAGCTCGGCAAAAAATGCATTTAAAGCAATAAAAACTCAAATTGAGTGTCACGCCTAAACCAAAGGACTTATGCACACACTTCAACATGTATTTTGTTCAGGATGACCTCCTGAAGCCTAAATGAGCATTAATTTGACCATACAACTCATTCCTATGAAGATACATTCAAACTCACAAAACGTGCTCAGCTCGGGCTGAAAATGCATTTAAAGCAATAAAAACTCAAATTGAGTGTCACGCCCAAACCAAAGGACTTATGCACACACTTCAACATGTACTGAACTCAGGATGTCCTCCTGAAGCCTAAATGAGCATTGTTTTGATCACACAACACATTCCTATGAAGATACATTCAAACTCACAAAACGTGCTCAGCTCGGGCTGAAAATGCATTTAAAGCAATAAAAATTCAAATTGAGTGTCACGCCTAAACCAAAGGACTTATGCACACACGTCAACATGTATTTAGTTCAGGATATCCTCCTGAAGCCTAAATGAGCAGTAATTTGACCACACAACTCGTTCCTATGAAGATACATTCAAACTCACAAAACGTGCTCAGCTCGGGCTGAAAATGCATTGAAAGCAATAAAAACTCAAATTGAGTGTCACGCCTAAACCAAAGGACTTATGCACACACTTTAACATGTATTTAGTTCAGGATGTCCTCCTGAAGCCTAAATGAGCAGTAATTTGACCACACAACTCATTCCTATGAAGATACATTTAACTCAAAAAACGTGCTCAGCTTGGGCAGAAAATGCATTTAAAGCAAAAAAAAATCAAATTGAGTGTCACGCCTAAACCAAAGGACTTATGCACACACTTGAACATGTATTTAGTTCAGGATGTCCTCCTGAAGCCTAAATAAGCATTAATTTGACCACACAACTTATTCCTCTGAAGATACATTCAAACTCAGAAAACTTGCTCAGCTCGGGCTGAAAATGCATTTAAAGCAATAAAAACTCAAATTGAGTGTCACACCTAAACCAAAGGACTTATGCACACATTTCAACATGTATTTTGTTCAGGATGGCCTCCTGAAGCCTAAATAAGCATTAATTTGACTACACAACTCATTCCTATGAAGATACATTCAAGGTCAGAAAGCGCGCTCAGCTCGGGCTGAAAATGCTTTTAAAGCAATAAAAACTCAAATTGAGTGTCACACCTAAACCAAAGGACCTATGCACACACTTTAACATGTATTTTGTTCAGGATGACCTCCTGAAGCCTATATGAGCATTAATTTGACCACACAACTCATTCCTATGAAGATACATTCAAACTCACAAAACGTGCTCAGCTCGGGCTGAAAATGCATTTAAAGCGATAAAAACTCAAATTGAGTGTCACGCCTAAACCAAAGGACTTATGCACACACTTCAACATGCATTTTGTTCAAGATGACCACCTGAAGCCTAAATGAGCATTAATTTGACCACACAACTCATTCCTATGAAGATACATTTAAACTCACAAAACGTGCTCAGCTTGGGCCGAAAATGCATTTAAAGCAATAAAAACTCAAATTTAGTGTCACGCCTAAACCAAAGGACTTATGCACACACTTCAACATGTATTTTGTTCAGGATGACCTCCTGAAGCCTAAATGAGCATTAATTTGACCACACAACTCATTCCTATGAAGATACATTCAAACTCACAAAATGTGCTCAGCTCGGCCTGAAAATGCATTTAAAGCAATAAAAACTCAAATTGAGTGTCACGCCCAAACCAAGGGACTTCTGCACACACTTCAACATGTACTTAGTTCAGGATGTCCTCCTGAAGCCTAAATGAGCATTAATTTGATCACACAACTCATTCCTATGAAGATACATTCAAACACAAAAAACGTGCTCAGCTTGGCAAAAAACGTATTTAAAGCAATAAAAACTCAAATTGAGTGTCACGCCTAAACCAAAGGACTGATGCACACACTTCAACATGTGTTTTGTTCAGGATGGCCTCCTGAAGCCTAAATGAGAATTAATTTGACCACACAACTCATTCCTATGAAGATACATTCAAAGTCAGAAAGCGCGCTCAGCTCGGGCTGAAAATGCATTTAAAGCAATAAAAACTCAAATTGAGTGTCACGCCTAAACCAAAGGACTTATGCACACACTTCAACATGTATTTAGTTCAGGATGACATCCTGAAGCCTAAATGAGAATTAATTTGACCACACAACTCATTCCTATGAAGATACATTCAAAGTCAGAAAGCGCGCTCAGCTCGGGCTGAAAATGCATTTAAAGCAATAAAAACTCAAATTGAGTGTCACGCCTAAACCAAAGGACTGATGCACACACTTAAACATGTATTTTGTTCAGGATGACCTCCTGAAGCCCATATGAGCATTAATTTGACCACACAACTCATTCCTATGAAGATACATTCAAATTCAGAAAGCGCGCTCAGCTCGGGCTTAAAATGCATTTAAAGCAATAAAAACTCAAATTGAGTGTCACGCCTAAACCAAAGGACTTATGCACACACTTCAACATGTATTTAGTTCAGGATGACCACCTGAAGCCTAAATGAGCATTAATTTGACCACACAACACATTCCTATGAAGATCTATTCAAACTCACAAAACAGGCTCAGCTCGGGCTGAAAATGCATTTAAAGCAATAAAAACTCAAATTGAGTGTCACGCCTAAACCAAAGGACTTATGCACACACTTCAACATGTATTTTGTTCAGGATGACCTCCTGAAGCCTATATGAGCATTAATTTGACCACACAACACATTCCTATGAAGATACATTCAAACTCACAAAACGTGCTCAGCTCGGACTGAAAATGCATTTAAAGCAATAAAAACTCATATTGAGTCTCACGCCTAAACCAAAGGACTGATGCACACACTTCAACATGTATTTTGTTCAGGATGACCTCCTGAAGCCCATATGAGCATTAATTTGACCACACAACTCATTCCTATGAAGATACATTCAAATTCAGAAAGCGCGCTCAGCTCGGGCTGAAAATGCATTTAAAGCAATAAAAACTCAAATTGAGTGTCACGCCTAAACCAAAGGACTGATGCACACACTTCAACATGTATTTTGTTCAGGATGACCTCCTGAAGCCCATATGAGCATTAATTTGACCACACAACTCATTCCTATGAAGATCTATTCAAACTCACAAAACAGGCTCAGCTCGGGCTGAAAATGCATTTAAAGCAATAAAAACTCAAATTGAGTGTCACGCCTAAACCAAAGGACTTATGCACACACTTCAACATGTATTTTGTTCAGGATGACCTCCTGAAGCCTAAATGAGCAATAATTTGACCACACAACTCATTTCTATGAAGATACATTCAAAGTCAGAAAGCGTGCTCAGCTCGGGCTGAAAATGCATTTAAAGCAATAAAAACTCAAATTGAGTGTCACGCCTAAACCAAAGGACTTATGCACACACTTCAACATGTATTTTGTTCAGGATGACCTCCTGAAGCCTATATGAGCATTAATTTGACCACACAACACATTCCTATGAAGATACATTCAAACTCACAAAACGTGCTCAGCTCGGGCTGAAAATGCATTTAAAGCAATAAAAAGTCAAATTGAGTATCACACCTAAACCAAAGGACTTATGCACACACTTCAACATGTATTTTGTTCAGGATGACCTCCTGAAGCCTATATGAGCATTAATTTGACCACACAACCTATTCCTATGAAGATACATTCAAACTCACAAAACGTGCTCAGCTCGGGCTGAAAATGCATTTAAAGCAATAAAAACTCAAATTGGCGGCCCGGTAGTCCAGTGGTTAGCACGTCGGCTTCACAGTGCAGAGGTACCGGGTTCGATTCCAGCTCCGGCCTCCCTGTGTGGAGTTTGCATGTTCTCCCCGGGCCTGCGTGGGTTTTCTCCGGGTGCTCCGGTTTCCTCCCACATTCCAAAAACATGCATGGCAGGCTGATTGGATGCTCTAAATTGTCCCGAGGTGTGAGTGTGGGCGTGGATGGTTGTTCGTCTCTGTGTGCCCTGCGATTGGCTGGCAACTGATTCAGGGTGTCCCCCGCCTACTGCCCGGAGACGGCTGGGATAGGCTCCAGCACCCCCCGCGACCCTAGTGAGGATCAAGCGGTTCGGAAAATGGATGGATGGATGGATGGAAAACTCAAATTGAGTGTCACACCTAAACCAAAGGATTATGCACACACTTCAACACGTATTTTCTTCAGGATGACCTCCTGAAGCCTATATGAGCATTAATTTGACCACACAACTCATTCCTATGAAGATACATTCAAACTCAAAAAATGTGCTCAGCTCGGGCTGAAAATGCATTTAAAGCAATAAAAACTCAAATTGAGTGTCACACCTAAACCAAAGGACCTATGCACACACTTTAACATGTATTTTGTTCAGGATGACCTCCTGAAGCCTATATGAGCATTAATTTGACCACACAACTCATTCCTATGAAGATACATTCAAACTCACAAAACGTGCTCAGCTCAGGCTGAAAATGCATTTAAAGCGATAAAAACTCAAATTGAGTGTCACGCCTAAACCAAAGGACTTATGCACACACTTCAACATGCATTTTGTTCAAGATGACCACCTGAAGCCTAAATGAGCATTAATTTGACCACACAACTCATTCCTATGAAGATACATTTAAACTCACAAAACGTGCTCAGCTCGGGCTGAAAATGCATTTAAAGCAATAAAAACTCAAATTGAGTGTCACGCCTAAACCAAAGGACTTATGCACACACTTCAACATGTATTTTGTTCAGGATGACCTCCTGAAGCCTAAATGAGCATTAATTTGACCACACAACTCATTCCTATGAAGATACATTCAAACTCACAAAATGTGCTCAGCACGGCCTGAAAATGCATTTAAAGCAATAAAAACTCAAATTGAGTGTCACTCCCAAACCAAGGGACTTCTGCACACACTTCAACATGTACTTAGTTCAGGATGTCCTCCTGAAGCCTAAATGAGCATTAATTTGATCACACAACTCATTCCTATGAAGATACATTCAAACTCAAAAAACGTGCTCAGCTTGGCAAAAAACGTATTTAAAGCAATAAAAACTCAAATTGAGTGTCACTTCTAAACCAAAGGACTGATGCACACACTTCAACATGTGTTTTGTTCAGGATGACCTCCTGAAGCCTAAATGAGCATTAATTTGACTACACAACTCATTCCTATGAAGATACATTCAAAGTCAGAGAGCGCGCTCAGCTCGGGCTGAAAATGCATTTAAAGCAATAAAAACTCATATTGAGTGTCACGCCTAAACCAAAGGACTGATGCACACACTTCAACATGTCGTTTGTTCAGGATGACCTCCTGAAGCCCATATGAGCATTAATTTGACCACACAACTCATTCCTATGAAGATACATTCAAATTCAGAAAGCGCGCTCAGCTCGGGCTGAAAATGCATTTAAAGCAATAAAAACTCAAATTGAGTGTCACGCCTAAACCAAAGGACTTATGCACACACTTCAACATGTATTTAGTTCAGGATGACCACCTGAAGCCTAAATGAGCATTAATTTGACCACACAACTCATTCCTATGAAGATACATTCAAACTCACAAAACGTGCTCAGCTCGGGCTGAAAATGCATTTAAAGCAATAAAAACTCAAATTGAGTGTCACGCCTAAACCAAAGGACTTATGCACACACTTCAACATGTATTTTGTTCAGGATGACCTCCTGAAGCCTAATGAGCAATAATTTGACCACACAACTCATTCCTATGAAGATACATTCAAAGTCAGAAAGCTCGCTCAGCTCGGGCTGAAAATGCATTTAAAGCAATAAAAACTCAAATTGAGTGTCACGCCTAAACCAAAGGACTTATGCACACACTTCAACATGTATTTAGTTCAGGATGACCACCTGAAGCCTAAATGAGCATTAATTTGACCACACAACTCATTCCTATGAAGATACATTCTAACTCACAAAACGTGCTCAGCTCGGGCTGAAAATGCATTTAAAGCAAAAAAAAACTCAAATTGAGTGTCACGCCCAAACCAAAGGACTTATGCACACACTTCAACATGTACTTAGTTCAGGATGACCTCCTGAAGCCCATATGAGCATTAATTTGACCACACAACTCATTCCTATGAAGATACATTCAAAGTCAGATAGCGCGCTCAGTTCGGGCTGAAAATGCATTTAAAGCAATAAAAACTCAAATTGAGTGTCACGCCTAAACCAAAGGACTTATGCACACACTTCAACATGTATTTAGTTCAGGATGACCTCCTGAAGCCTATATGAGCATTAATTTGACCACACAACCTATTCCTATGAAGATACATTCAAACTCACAAAACGTGCTCAGCTCGGGCTGAAAATGCATTTAAAGCAATAAAAACTCTAATTGGCGGCCCGGTAGTCCAGTGGTTAGCACGTCGGCTTCACAGTGCAGAGGTACCGGGTTCGATTCCAGCTCCGGCCTCCCTGTGTGGAGTTTGCATGTTCTCCCCGGGCCTGCGTGGGTTTTCTCCGGGTGCTCCGGTTTCCTCCCACATTCCAAAAACATGCATGGCAGGCTGATTGGATGCTCTAAATTGTCCCGAGGTGTGAGTGTGGGCGTGGATGGTTGTTCGTCTCTGTGTGCCCTGCGATTGGCTGGCAACTGATTCAGGGTGTCCCCCGCCTACTGCCCGGAGACGGCTGGGATAGGCTCCAGCACCCCCCGCGACCCTAGTGAGGATCAAGCGGTTCGGAAAATGGATGGATGGATGGATGGAAAACTCAAATTGAGTGTCACACCTAAACCAAAGGATTATGCACACACTTCAACACGTATTTTCTTCAGGATGACCTCCTGAAGCCTATATGAGCATTAATTTGACCACACAACTCATTCCTATGAAGATACATTCAAAGTCAGAAAGCGCGCTCAGCTCGGGCTGAAAATGCATTTAAAGCAATAAAAACTCAAATTGAGTGTCACGCCTAAACCAAAGGACTTATGCACACACTTCAACATGTATTTTGTTCAGGATGACCTCCTGAAGCCTAAATGAGCATTAATTTGACTACACAACTCATTCCTATGAAGATACATTCAAAGTCAGAGAGCGCGCTCAGCTCGGGCTGAAAATGCATTTAAAGCAATAAAAACTCATATTGAGTGTCACGCCTAAACCAAAGGACTGATGCACACACTTCAACATGTCGTTTGTTCAGGATGACCTCCTGAAGCCCATATGAGCATTAATTTGACCACACAACTCATTCCTATGAAGATACATTCAAATTCAGAAAGCGCGCTCAGCTCGGGCTGAAAATGCATTTAAAGCAATAAAAACTCAAATTGAGTGTCACGCCTAAACCAAAGGACTTATGCACACACTTCAACATGTATTTAGTTCAGGATGACCACCTGAAGCCTAAATGAGCATTAATTTGACCACACAACTCATTCCTATGAAGATACATTCAAACTCACAAAACGTGCTCAGCTCGGGCTGAAAATGCATTTAAAGCAATAAAAACTCAAATTGAGTGTCACGCCTAAACCAAAGGACTTATGCACACACTTCAACATGTATTTAGTTCAGGATGACCACCTGAAGCCTAAATGAGCATTAATTTGACCACACAACTCATTCCTATGAAGATACATTCTAACTCACAAAACGTGCTCAGCTCGGGCTGAAAATGCATTTAAAGCAAAAAAAAACTCAAATTGAGTGTCACGCCCAAACCAAAGGACTTATGCACACACTTCAACATGTACTTAGTTCAGGATGACCTCCTGAAGCCCATATGAGCATTAATTTGACCACACAACTCATTCCTATGAAGATACATTCAAAGTCAGATAGCGCGCTCAGTTCGGGCTGAAAATGCATTTAAAGCAATAAAAACTCAAATTGAGTGTCACGCCTAAACCAAAGGACTTATGCACACACTTCAACATGTATTTAGTTCAGGATGACCTCCTGAAGCCTATATGAGCATTAATTTGACCACACAACCTATTCCTATGAAGATACATTCAAACTCACAAAACGTGCTCAGCTCGGGCTGAAAATGCATTTAAAGCAATAAAAACTCAAATTGGCGGCCCGGTAGTCCAGTGGTTAGCACGTCGGCTTCACAGTGCAGAGGTACCGGGTTCGATTCCAGCTCCGGCCTCCCTGTGTGGAGTTTGCATGTTCTCCCCGGGCCTGCGTGGGTTTTCTCCGGGTGCTCCGGTTTCCTCCCACATTCCAAAAACATGCATGGCAGGCTGATTGGATGCTCTAAATTGTCCCGAGGTGTGAGTGTGGGCGTGGATGGTTGTTCGTCTCTGTGTGCCCTGCGATTGGCTGGCAACTGATTCAGGGTGTCCCCCGCCTACTGCCCGGAGACGGCTGGGATAGGCTCCAGCACCCCCCGCGACCCTAGTGAGGATCAAGCGGTTCGGAAAATGGATGGATGGATGGATGGAAAACTCAAATTGAGTGTCACACCTAAACCAAAGGATTATGCACACACTTCAACACGTATTTTCTTCAGGATGACCTCCTGAAGCCTATATGAGCATTAATTTGACCACACAACTCATTCCTATGAAGATACATTCAAAGTCAGAAAGCGCGCTCAGCTCGGGCTGAAAATGCATTTAAAGCAATAAAAACTCAAATTGAGTGTCACGCCTAAACCAAAGGACTTATGCACACACTTCAACATGTATTTTGTTCAGGATGACCTCCTGAAGCCTAAATGAGCATTAATTTGACTACACAACTCATTCCTATGAAGATACATTCAAAGTCAGAGAGCGCGCTCAGCTCGGGCTGAAAATGCATTTAAAGCAATAAAAACTCATATTGAGTGTCACGCCTAAACCAAAGGACTGATGCACACACTTCAACATGTCGTTTGTTCAGGATGACCTCCTGAAGCCCATATGAGCATTAATTAGACCACACAACTCATTCCTATGAAGATACATTCAAAGTCAGATAACGCGCTCAGTTCGGGCTGAAAATGCATTTAAAGCAATAAAAACTCAAATTGAGTGTCACGCCTAAAGCAAAGGACTTATGCACACACTTCAACATGTATTTAGTTCAGGATGACCACCTGAAGCCTAAATGAGCATTAATTTGACCACACAACTCATTCCTATGAAGATACATTCAAACTCACAAAACGTGCTCAGCTCGGGCTGAAAATGCATTTAAAGCAATAAAACTCAAATTGAGTGTCACGCCTAAACCAAAGGACTTATGCACACACGTCAACATGTATTTTGTTCAGGATGACCTCCTGAAGCCTAAATGAGCAATAATTTGACCACACAACTCATTCCTATGAAGATACATTCAAAGTCAGAAAGCGCGCTCAGCTCGGGCTGAAAATGCATTTAAAGCAATAAAAACTCAAATTGAGTGTCACGCCTAAACCAAAGGACTTATGCACACACTTCAACATGTATTTAGTTCAGGATGACCACCTGAAGCCTAAATGAGCATTAATTTGACCACACAACTCATTCCTATGAAGATACATTCTAACTCACAAAACGTGCTCAGCTCGGGCTGAAAATGCATTTAAAGCAAAAAAAACTCAAATTGAGTGTCACGCCCAAACCAAAGGACTTATGCACACACTTCAACATGTACTTAGTTCAGGATGTCCTCCTGAAGCCTAAATGAGCAGTAATTTGACCACACAACTCATTCCTATGAAGATACATTCAAACTCACAAAACGTGCTCAGCTCGGCCTGAAAATGCATTTAAAGCAATAAAAACTCAAATTGAGTGTCACGCCCAAACCAAGGGACTTATGCACCTACTTCAACATGTACTTAGTTCAGGATGTCCTCCTGAAGCCTATATGAGCATTAATTTGACCACAAAACTCATTCCTATGGAGAGACATTCAAACTCACAAAACGTGCTCAGCTTGGCAAAAAACGCATTTAAAGCAATAAAAACTCAAATTGAGTGTCACGCCCAAACCAAGGGACTTCTGCACAGACTTCAACATGTACTTAGTTCAGGATGTCCTCCTGAAGCCTAAATCAGCATTAATTTGATCACACAACTCATTCCTATGAAGATACATCCATCCATCCATCCATTTTCCAAACCGCTTGATCCTCACTAGGGTCGCGGGGGGTGCTGGAGCCTATCCCAGCCATCTCCGGGCAGTAGGCGGGGGACACCCTGAATCAGTTGCCAGCCAATCGCAGGGCACACAGAGACGAACAACCATCCACGCCCACACTCACACCTAGGGACAATTTAGAGCGTCCAATCAGCCTGACATGCATGTTTTTGGAATGTGGGAGGAAACCGGAGCACCCGGAGAAAACCCACGCAGGCCCGGGGAGAACATGCAAACTCCACACAGGGAGGCCGGAGCTGGAATCGAACCCGGTACCTCTGCACTGTGAAGCCGACGTGCTAACCACTGGACTACCGGGCCGCCCACTATGAAGATACATTCAAACTCAAAAAACGTGCTCAGCTTGGCAAAAAACGCATTTAAAGCAATAAAAACTCAAATTGAGTGTCACGCCTAAACCAAAGGACTTATGCACACACTTGAACATGTATTTAGTTCAGGATGTCCTCCTGAAGCCTAAATGAGCATTAATTTGACCACACAACTCATTCCTATAAAGATACATTCAAACTCAAAAAACGTGCTCAGCTTGGCAAAAAACGCATTTAAAGCAATAAAAACTCAAATTGAGTGTCACGCCCAAACCAAGGGACTTATGCACACACTTCAACATGTACTTAGTTCAGGATGTCCTCCTGAAGCCTAAATGAGCATTAATTTGATCACACAACTCATTCCTATGAAGATACATTCAAACTCACAAAACGTGCTCAGCTCGGGCTGAAAATGCATTTAAAGCAATAAAAACTCAAATTGAGTGTCACGCCTAAACCAAAGGACTTATGCACACACTTCAACATGTATTTAGTTCAGGATGTCCTCCTGAAGCCTAAATGAGCAGTAATTTGACCACACAACTCATTCCTATGAAGATACATTCAAACTCACAAAACGTGCTCAGCTCGGCCTGAAAATGCATTTAAAGCAATAAAAACTCAAATTGAGTGTCACGCCTAAACCAAAGGACTGATGCACACACTTCAACATGTGTTTTGTTCAGGATGGCCTCCTGAAGCCTAAATGATCATTAATTTGACTACACAACTCATTCCTATGAAGATACATTCAAAGTCAGAAAGCGCGCTCAGCTCGGGCTTAAAATGCATTTAAAGCAATAAAAACTCAAATTGAGTGTCATGCCTAAACCAAAGGACTTATGCACACACTTCAACATGTATTTAGTTCAGGATGTCCTCCTGAAGCCTAAATGAGCACTAATTTGACCACACAACTCATTCCTATGAAGATACATTCAAACTCACAAAACGTGCTCAGCTCGGCCTGAAAATGCATTTAAAGCAATAAAAACTCAAATTGAGTGTCACGCCCAAACCAAGGGACTTATGCACACACTTCAACATGTACTTAGTTCAGGATGTCCTCCTGAAGCCTAAATGAGCATTAATTTGATCACACAACTCATTCCTATGAAGATACATTCAAACTCAAAAAACGTGCTCAGCTTGGCAAAAAACGCATTTAAAGCAATAAAAATTCAAATTGAGTGTCAAGCCTAAACCAAAGGACTGTTGCACACACTTCAACATGTGTTTTGTTCAGGATGGCCTCCTGAAGCCTAAATGATCATTAATTTGACTACACAACTCATTCCTATGAAGATACATTCAAAGTCAGAAAGCACGCTCAGCTCGGGCTGAAAATGCATTTAAAGCAATAAAAACTCAAATTGAGTGTCACGCCTAAACCAAAGGACTGATGCACACACTTCAACATGTCTTTTGTTCAGGATGGCCTCCTGAAGCATAAATGAGCATTAATTTGACTACACAACTCATTCCAATGAAGATACATTCAAAGTCACAAAACGTGCTCAGCTCGGGCTGAAAATGCATTTAAAGCAATAAAAACTCAAATTGAGTGTCGCGCCCAAACCAAAGGACTTATGCACACACTTCAACATGTATTTTGTTCAGGATGACATCCTGAACTCTAAATGAGCAATAATTTGACCACACAACTCATTCCTATGAAGATACATTCAAAGTCAGAAAGCGCGCTCAGCTCGGGCTGAAAATGCATTTAAAGCAATAAAAACTCAAATTGAGTGTCACGCCTAAACCAAAGGACTTATGCACACACTTCAACATGTATTTTGTTCAGGATTACATCCTGAAGCCTAAATGAGCAATAATTTGACCACACAACTCATTCCTATGAAGATACATTCAAAGTCAGAAAGCGCGCTCAGCTCGGGCTGAAAATGCATTTAAAGCAATAAAAACTCAAATTGAGTGTCACGCCTAAACCAAAGGACTGATGCACACACTTCAACATGTCTTTTGTTCAGGATGGCCTCCTGAAGCATAAATGAGCATTAATTTGACTACACAACTCATTCCAATGAAGATACATTCAAAGTCACAAAACGTGCTCAGCTCAGCCTGAAAATGCATTTAAAGCAATAAAAACTCAAATTGAGTGTCGCGCCTAAACCAAAGGACTGATGCACACCCTTCAACATGTATTTTGTTCAGGATTACCTCCTGAAGCCTATATGAGCATTAATTTGACCACACAACTCATTCCTATGAAGATACATTCAAAGTCACAAAACGTGCTCAGCTCAGCCTGAAAATGCATTTAAAGCAATAAAAACTCAAATTGAGTGTCGCGCCTAAACCAAAGGACTGATGCACACCCTTCAACATGTATTTTGTTCAGGATTACCTCCTGAAGCCTATATGAGCATTAATTTGACCACACAACTCATTCCTATGAAGATACATTCAAAGTCAGAAAGCGCGCTCAGCTCGGGCTTAAAATGCATTTAAAGCAATAAAAACTCAAATTGAGTGTCATGCCTAAACCAAAGGACTTATGCACACACTTCAACATGTATTTAGTTCAGGATGTCCTCCTGAAGCCTAAATGAGCACTAATTTGACCACACAACTCATTCCTATGAAGATACATTCAAACTCACAAAACGTGCTCAGCTCGGCCTGAAAATGCATTTAAAGCAATAAAAACTCAAATTGAGTGTCACGCCCAAACCAAGGGACTTATGCACACACTTCAACATGTACTTAGTTCAGGATGTCCTCCTGAAGCCTAAATGAGCATTAATTTGATCACACAACTCATTCCTATGAAGATACATTCAAACTCAAAAAACGTGCTCAGCTTGGCAAAAAACGCATTTAAAGCAATAAAAATTCAAATTGAGTGTCAAGCCTAAACCAAAGGACTGTTGCACACACTTCAACATGTGTTTTGTTCAGGATGGCCTCCTGAAGCCTAAATGATCATTAATTTGACTACACAACTCATTCCTATGAAGATACATTCAAAGTCAGAAAGCACGCTCAGCTCGGGCTGAAAATGCATTTAAAGCAATAAAAACTCAAATTGAGTGTCACGCCTAAACCAAAGGACTGATGCACACACTTCAACATGTCTTTTGTTCAGGATGGCCTCCTGAAGCATAAATGAGCATTAATTTGACTACACAACTCATTCCAATGAAGATACATTCAAAGTCACAAAACGTGCTCAGCTCGGGCTGAAAATGCATTTAAAGCAATAAAAACTCAAATTGAGTGTCGCGCCCAAACCAAAGGACTTATGCACACACTTCAACATGTGTTTTGTTCAGGATGGCCTCCTGAAGCCTAAATGATCATTAATTTGACTACACAACTCATTCCTATGAAGATACATTCAAAGTCAGAAAGCACGCTCAGCTCGGGCTGAAAATGCATTTAAAGCAATAAAAACTCAAATTGAGTGTCACGCCTAAACCAAAGGACTGATGCACACACTTCAACATGTCTTTTGTTCAGGATGGCCTCCTGAAGCATAAATGAGCAATAATTTGACCACACAACTCATTCCTATGAAGATACATTCAAACTCACAAAACGTGCTCAGCTCGTTCTGAAAATGCATTTAAAGCAATAAAAACTCAAATTGAGTGTCACGCCTAAACCAAAGGACTTATGCACACACTTCAACATGTATTTAGTTCAGGATGTCCTCCTGAAGCCTAAATGAGCAGTAATTTGACCACACAACTCATTCCTATGAAGATACATTCAAACTCACAAAACGTGCTCAGCTTGGCAAAAAACGCATTTAAAGCAATAAAAACTCAAATTGAGTGTCACGCCTAAACCAAAGGACTAATGCACACACTTCAACATGTATTTTGTTCAGGATGACATCCTGAAGCCTAAATGAGAATTAATTTGACCACACAACTCATTCCTATGAAGATACATTCAAACTCAAAAAATGAGTTTAGCTCGGCAAAAAATGCATTTAAAGCAATAAAAACTCAAATTGAGTGTTACGCCTAAACCAAAGGACTGATGCACACCCTTCAACATGTATTTTGTTCAGGATTACCTCCTGAAGCCTATATGAGCATTAATTTGAGCACACAACTCATTCCTATGAAGATACATTCAAACTCACAAAACATGCTCAGCTCGGGCTGAAAATGCATTTAAAGCAATAAAAACTCAAATGGAGTGTCACGCCTAAACCAAAGGACTTATGCACACACTTCAACATGTATTTAGTTCAGGATGACCACCTGAAGCCTAAATGAGCATTAATTTGACCACACAACTCATTCCTATGAAGATACATTCAAACTCACAAAACGTGCTCAGCTTGGCAAAAAACGCATTTAAAGCAATAAAAACTCAAATTGAGTGTCACGCCTAAACCAAAGGACTGATGCACACACTTCAACATGTATTTTGTTCAGGATGACATCCTGAAGCCTAAATGAGAATTAATTTGACCACACAACTCATTCCTATGAAGATACATTCAAACTCAAAAAATGAGTTTAGCTCGGCAAAAAATGCATTTAAAGCAATAAAAACTCAAATTGAGTGTTACGCCTAAACCAAAGGACTGATGCACACCCTTCAACATGTATTTTGTTCAGGATTACCTCCTGAAGCCTATATGAGCATTAATTTGACCACACAACTCATTCCTATGAAGATACATTCAAACTCACAAAACATGCTCAGCTCGGGCTGAAAATGCATTTAAAGCAATAAAAACTCAAATGGAGTGTCACGCCTAAACCAAAGGACTTATGCACACACTTCAACATGTATTTAGTTCAGGATGACCACCTGAAGCCTAAATGAGCATTAATTTGACCACACAACTAATTCCTATGAAGATACATTCAAAGTCAGAAAGCGCTCTCAGCTTGGGCTGAAAATGCATTTAAAGCAATAAAAACTCAAATTGAGTGTCACGCCCAAACCAAGGGACTTATGCACACACTTCAACATGTACTTAGTTCAGGATGTCCTCCTGAAGCCTAAATGAGCATTAATTTGATCACACAACTCATTCCTATGAAGATACATTCAAACTCACAAAACGTGCTCAGCTCGGGCTGAAAATGCATTTAAAGCAATAAAAACTCAAATTGAGTGTAACGCCTAAACCAAAGGACTTATGCACACACTTCAACATGTATTTAGTTCAGGATGTCCTAAAGAAGCCTAAATGAACAGTAATTTGACCACACAATTCATTCCTATGAAGATACATTCAAACTCACAAAACGTGCTCAGCTCGGCCTGAAAATGCATTTAAAGCAATAAAAACTCAAATTGAGTGTCACGCCCAAACCAAGGGACTTATGCACCTACTTCAACATGTACTTAGTTCAGGATGTCCTCCTGAAGCCTATATGAGCATTAATTTGACCACAAAACTCATTCCTATGGAGAGACATTCAAACTCACAAAACGTGCTCAGCTCGGCCTGAAAATGCATTTAAAGCAATAAAAACTCAAATTGAGTGTCACGCCTAAACCAAGGGACTTATGCACACACTTCAACATGTACTTAGTTCAGGATGTCCTCCTGAAGCCTAAATGAGCATTAATTTGATCACACAACTCATTCCTATGAAGATACATTCAAACTCAAAAAACGTGCTCAGCTTGGCAAAAAACGCATTTAAAGCAATAAAAACTCAAATTGAGTGTCACGCCCAAACCAAGGGACTTATGCACACACTTCAACATGTACTTAGTTCAGGATGTCCTCCTGAAGCCTAAATGAGCATTAATTTGATCAAACAACTCATTCCTATGAAGATACATTCAAACTCACAAAACGTGCTCAGCTCGGGCTGAAAATGCATTTAAAGCAATAAAAACTCAAATTGAGTGTCACGCCTAAACCAAAGGACTTATGCACACACTTCAACATGTATTTAGTTCAGGATGTCCTCCTGAAGCCTAAATGAGCAGTAATTTGACCACACAACTCATTCCTATGAAGATACATTCAAACTCACAAAACGTGCTCAGCTCGGCCTGAAAATGCATTTAAAGCAATAAAAACTCAAATTGAGTGTCACGCCCAAACCAAGGGACTTATGCACCTACTTCAACATGTACTTAGTTCAGGATGTCCTCCTGAAGCCTATATGAGCATTAATTTGACCACAAAACTCATTCCTATGGAGAGACATTCAAACTCACAAAACGTGCTCAGCTTGGCAAAAAACGCATTTAAAGCAATAAAAACTCAAATTGAGTGTCACGCCCAAACCAAGGGACTTCTGCACAGACTTCAACATGTACTTAGTTCAGGATGTCCTCCTGAAGCCTAAATCAGCATTAATTTGATCACACAACTCATTCCTATGAAGATACATCCATCCATCCATCCATTTTCCAAACCGCTTGATCCTCACTAGGGTCGCGGGGGGTGCTGGAGCCTATCCCAGCCATCTCCGGGCAGTAGGCGGGGGACACCCTGAATCAGTTGCCAGCCAATCGCAGGGCACACAGAGACGAACAACCATCCACGCCCACACTCACACCTAGGGACAATTTAGAGCGTCCAATCAGCCTGACATGCATGTTTTTGGAATGTGGGAGGAAACCGGAGCACCCGGAGAAAACCCACGCAGGCCCGGGGAGAACATGCAAACTCCACACAGGGAGGCCGGAGCTGGAATCGAACCCGGTACCTCTGCACTGTGAAGCCGACGTGCTAACCACTGGACTACCGGGCCGCCCACTATGAAGATACATTCAAACTCAAAAAACGTGCTCAGCTTGGCAAAAAACGCATTTAAAGCAATAAAAACTCAAATTGAGTGTCACGCCTAAACCAAAGGACTTATGCACACACTTGAACATGTATTTAGTTCAGGATGTCCTCCTGAAGCCTAAATGAGCATTAATTTGACCACACAACTCATTCCTATAAAGATACATTCAAACTCAAAAAACGTGCTCAGCTTGGCAAAAAACGCATTTAAAGCAATAAAAACTCAAATTGAGTGTCACGCCCAAACCAAGGGACTTATGCACACACTTCAACATGTACTTAGTTCAGGATGTCCTCCTGAAGCCTAAATGAGCATTAATTTGATCACACAACTCATTCCTATGAAGATACATTCAAACTCACAAAACGTGCTCAGCTCGGGCTGAAAATGCATTTAAAGCAATAAAAACTCAAATTGAGTGTCACGCCTAAACCAAAGGACTTATGCACACACTTCAACATGTATTTAGTTCAGGATGTCCTCCTGAAGCCTAAATGAGCAGTAATTTGACCACACAACTCATTCCTATGAAGATACATTCAAACTCACAAAACGTGCTCAGCTCGGCCTGAAAATGCATTTAAAGCAATAAAAACTCAAATTGAGTGTCACGCCTAAACCAAAGGACTGATGCACACACTTCAACATGTGTTTTGTTCAGGATGGCCTCCTGAAGCCTAAATGATCATTAATTTGACTACACAACTCATTCCTATGAAGATACATTCAAAGTCAGAAAGCGCGCTCAGCTCGGGCTTAAAATGCATTTAAAGCAATAAAAACTCAAATTGAGTGTCATGCCTAAACCAAAGGACTTATGCACACACTTCAACATGTATTTAGTTCAGGATGTCCTCCTGAAGCCTAAATGAGCACTAATTTGACCACACAACTCATTCCTATGAAGATACATTCAAACTCACAAAACGTGCTCAGCTCGGCCTGAAAATGCATTTAAAGCAATAAAAACTCAAATTGAGTGTCACGCCCAAACCAAGGGACTTATGCACACACTTCAACATGTACTTAGTTCAGGATGTCCTCCTGAAGCCTAAATGAGCATTAATTTGATCACACAACTCATTCCTATGAAGATACATTCAAACTCAAAAAACGTGCTCAGCTTGGCAAAAAACGCATTTAAAGCAATAAAAATTCAAATTGAGTGTCAAGCCTAAACCAAAGGACTGTTGCACACACTTCAACATGTGTTTTGTTCAGGATGGCCTCCTGAAGCCTAAATGATCATTAATTTGACTACACAACTCATTCCTATGAAGATACATTCAAAGTCAGAAAGCACGCTCAGCTCGGGCTGAAAATGCATTTAAAGCAATAAAAACTCAAATTGAGTGTCACGCCTAAACCAAAGGACTGATGCACACACTTCAACATGTCTTTTGTTCAGGATGGCCTCCTGAAGCATAAATGAGCATTAATTTGACTACACAACTCATTCCAATGAAGATACATTCAAAGTCACAAAACGTGCTCAGCTCGGGCTGAAAATGCATTTAAAGCAATAAAAACTCAAATTGAGTGTCGCGCCCAAACCAAAGGACTGATGCACACCCTTCAACATGTATTTTGTTCAGGATTACCTCCTGAAGCCTATATGAGCATTAATTTGACCACACAACTCATTCCTATGAAGATACATTCAAAGGCAGAAAGCGCGCTCAGCTCGGGCTGAAAATGCATTTAAAGCAATAAAAACTCAAATTGAGTGTCACGCCTAAACCAAAGGACTTATGCACACACTTCAACATGTATTTTGTTCAGGATTACATCCTGAAGCCTAAATGAGCAATAATTTGACCACACAACTCATTCCTATGAAGATACATTCAAAGTCAGAAAGCGCGCTCAGCTCGGGCTGAAAATGCATTTAAAGCAATAAAAACTCAAATTGAGTGTCACGCCTAAACCAAAGGACTGATGCACACACTTCAACATGTCTTTTGTTCAGGATGGCCTCCTGAAGCATAAATGAGCATTAATTTGACTACACAACTCATTCCAATGAAGATACATTCAAAGTCACAAAACGTGCTCAGCTCAGCCTGAAAATGCATTTAAAGCAATAAAAACTCAAATTGAGTGTCGCGCCTAAACCAAAGGACTGATGCACACCCTTCAACATGTATTTTGTTCAGGATTACCTCCTGAAGCCTATATGAGCATTAATTTGACCACACAACTCATTCCTATGAAGATACATTCAAAGTCACAAAACGTGCTCAGCTCAGCCTGAAAATGCATTTAAAGCAATAAAAACTCAAATTGAGTGTCGCGCCTAAACCAAAGGACTGATGCACACCCTTCAACATGTATTTTGTTCAGGATTACCTCCTGAAGCCTATATGAGCATTAATTTGACCACACAACTCATTCCTATGAAGATACATTCAAAGTCAGAAAGCGCGCTCAGCTCGGGCTTAAAATGCATTTAAAGCAATAAAAACTCAAATTGAGTGTCATGCCTAAACCAAAGGACTTATGCACACACTTCAACATGTATTTAGTTCAGGATGTCCTCCTGAAGCCTAAATGAGCACTAATTTGACCACACAACTCATTCCTATGAAGATACATTCAAACTCACAAAACGTGCTCAGCTCGGCCTGAAAATGCATTTAAAGCAATAAAAACTCAAATTGAGTGTCACGCCCAAACCAAGGGACTTATGCACACACTTCAACATGTACTTAGTTCAGGATGTCCTCCTGAAGCCTAAATGAGCATTAATTTGATCACACAACTCATTCCTATGAAGATACATTCAAACTCAAAAAACGTGCTCAGCTTGGCAAAAAACGCATTTAAAGCAATAAAAATTCAAATTGAGTGTCAAGCCTAAACCAAAGGACTGTTGCACACACTTCAACATGTGTTTTGTTCAGGATGGCCTCCTGAAGCCTAAATGATCATTAATTTGACTACACAACTCATTCCTATGAAGATACATTCAAAGTCAGAAAGCACGCTCAGCTCGGGCTGAAAATGCATTTAAAGCAATAAAAACTCAAATTGAGTGTCACGCCTAAACCAAAGGACTGATGCACACACTTCAACATGTCTTTTGTTCAGGATGGCCTCCTGAAGCATAAATGAGCATTAATTTGACTACACAACTCATTCCAATGAAGATACATTCAAAGTCACAAAACGTGCTCAGCTCGGGCTGAAAATGCATTTAAAGCAATAAAAACTCAAATTGAGTGTCGCGCCCAAACCAAAGGACTTATGCACACACTTCAACATGTGTTTTGTTCAGGATGGCCTCCTGAAGCCTAAATGATCATTAATTTGACTACACAACTCATTCCTATGAAGATACATTCAAAGTCAGAAAGCACGCTCAGCTCGGGCTGAAAATGCATTTAAAGCAATAAAAACTCAAATTGAGTGTCACGCCTAAACCAAAGGACTGATGCACACACTTCAACATGTCTTTTGTTCAGGATGGCCTCCTGAAGCATAAATGAGCAATAATTTGACCACACAACTCATTCCTATGAAGATACATTCAAACTCACAAAACGTGCTCAGCTCGTTCTGAAAATGCATTTAAAGCAATAAAAACTCAAATTGAGTGTCACGCCTAAACCAAAGGACTTATGCACACACTTCAACATGTATTTAGTTCAGGATGTCCTCCTGAAGCCTAAATGAGCAGTAATTTGACCACACAACTCATTCCTATGAAGATACATTCAAACTCACAAAACGTGCTCAGCTTGGCAAAAAACGCATTTAAAGCAATAAAAACTCAAATTGAGTGTCACGCCTAAACCAAAGGACTAATGCACACACTTCAACATGTATTTTGTTCAGGATGACATCCTGAAGCCTAAATGAGAATTAATTTGACCACACAACTCATTCCTATGAAGATACATTCAAACTCAAAAAATGAGTTTAGCTCGGCAAAAAATGCATTTAAAGCAATAAAAACTCAAATTGAGTGTTACGCCTAAACCAAAGGACTGATGCACACCCTTCAACATGTATTTTGTTCAGGATTACCTCCTGAAGCCTATATGAGCATTAATTTGAGCACACAACTCATTCCTATGAAGATACATTCAAACTCACAAAACATGCTCAGCTCGGGCTGAAAATGCATTTAAAGCAATAAAAACTCAAATGGAGTGTCACGCCTAAACCAAAGGACTTATGCACACACTTCAACATGTATTTAGTTCAGGATGACCACCTGAAGCCTAAATGAGCATTAATTTGACCACACAACTCATTCCTATGAAGATACATTCAAACTCACAAAACGTGCTCAGCTTGGCAAAAAACGCATTTAAAGCAATAAAAACTCAAATTGAGTGTCACGCCTAAACCAAAGGACTGATGCACACACTTCAACATGTATTTTGTTCAGGATGACATCCTGAAGCCTAAATGAGAATTAATTTGACCACACAACTCATTCCTATGAAGATACATTCAAACTCAAAAAATGAGTTTAGCTCGGCAAAAAATGCATTTAAAGCAATAAAAACTCAAATTGAGTGTTACGCCTAAACCAAAGGACTGATGCACACCCTTCAACATGTATTTTGTTCAGGATTACCTCCTGAAGCCTATATGAGCATTAATTTGACCACACAACTCATTCCTATGAAGATACATTCAAACTCACAAAACATGCTCAGCTCGGGCTGAAAATGCATTTAAAGCAATAAAAACTCAAATGGAGTGTCACGCCTAAACCAAAGGACTTATGCACACACTTCAACATGTATTTAGTTCAGGATGACCACCTGAAGCCTAAATGAGCATTAATTTGACCACACAACTAATTCCTATGAAGATACATTCAAAGTCAGAAAGCGCTCTCAGCTTGGGCTGAAAATGCATTTAAAGCAATAAAAACTCAAATTGAGTGTCACGCCCAAACCAAGGGACTTATGCACACACTTCAACATGTACTTAGTTCAGGATGTCCTCCTGAAGCCTAAATGAGCATTAATTTGATCACACAACTCATTCCTATGAAGATACATTCAAACTCACAAAACGTGCTCAGCTCGGGCTGAAAATGCATTTAAAGCAATAAAAACTCAAATTGAGTGTAACGCCTAAACCAAAGGACTTATGCACACACTTCAACATGTATTTAGTTCAGGATGTCCTAAAGAAGCCTAAATGAACAGTAATTTGACCACACAATTCATTCCTATGAAGATACATTCAAACTCACAAAACGTGCTCAGCTCGGCCTGAAAATGCATTTAAAGCAATAAAAACTCAAATTGAGTGTCACGCCCAAACCAAGGGACTTATGCACCTACTTCAACATGTACTTAGTTCAGGATGTCCTCCTGAAGCCTATATGAGCATTAATTTGACCACAAAACTCATTCCTATGGAGAGACATTCAAACTCACAAAACGTGCTCAGCTCGGCCTGAAAATGCATTTAAAGCAATAAAAACTCAAATTGAGTGTCACGCCTAAACCAAGGGACTTATGCACACACTTCAACATGTACTTAGTTCAGGATGTCCTCCTGAAGCCTAAATGAGCATTAATTTGATCACACAACTCATTCCTATGAAGATACATTCAAACTCAAAAAACGTGCTCAGCTTGGCAAAAAACGCATTTAAAGCAATAAAAACTCAAATTGAGTGTCACGCCCAAACCAAGGGACTTATGCACACACTTCAACATGTACTTAGTTCAGGATGTCCTCCTGAAGCCTAAATGAGCATTAATTTGATCAAACAACTCATTCCTATGAAGATACATTCAAACTCACAAAACGTGCTCAGCTCGGGCTGAAAATGCATTTAAAGCAATAAAAACTCAAATTGAGTGTCACGCCTAAACCAAAGGACTTATGCACACACTTCAACATGTATTTAGTTCAGGATGTCCTCCTGAAGCCTAAATGAGCAGTAATTTGACCACACAACTCATTCCTATGAAGATACATTCAAACTCACAAAACGTGCTCAGCTCGGCCTGAAAATGCATTTAAAGCAATAAAAACTCAAATTGAGTGTCACGCCCAAACCAAGGGACTTATGCACCTACTTCAACATGTACTTAGTTCAGGATGTCCTCCTGAAGCCTATATGAGCATTAATTTGACCACAAAACTCATTCCTATGGAGAGACATTCAAACTCACAAAACGTGCTCAGCTTGGCAAAAAACGCATTTAAAGCAATAAAAACTCAAATTGAGTGTCACGCCCAAACCAAGGGACTTCTGCACAGACTTCAACATGTACTTAGTTCAGGATGTCCTCCTGAAGCCTAAATCAGCATTAATTTGATCACACAACTCATTCCTATGAAGATACATCCATCCATCCATCCATTTTCCAAACCGCTTGATCCTCACTAGGGTCGCGGGGGGTGCTGGAGCCTATCCCAGCCATCTCCGGGCAGTAGGCGGGGGACACCCTGAATCAGTTGCCAGCCAATCGCAGGGCACACAGAGACGAACAACCATCCACGCCCACACTCACACCTAGGGACAATTTAGAGCGTCCAATCAGCCTGACATGCATGTTTTTGGAATGTGGGAGGAAACCGGAGCACCCGGAGAAAACCCACGCAGGCCCGGGGAGAACATGCAAACTCCACACAGGGAGGCCGGAGCTGGAATCGAACCCGGTACCTCTGCACTGTGAAGCCGACGTGCTAACCACTGGACTACCGGGCCGCCCACTATGAAGATACATTCAAACTCAAAAAACGTGCTCAGCTTGGCAAAAAACGCATTTAAAGCAATAAAAACTCAAATTGAGTGTCACGCCTAAACCAAAGGACTTATGCACACACTTGAACATGTATTTAGTTCAGGATGTCCTCCTGAAGCCTAAATGAGCATTAATTTGACCACACAACTCATTCCTATAAAGATACATTCAAACTCAAAAAACGTGCTCAGCTTGGCAAAAAACGCATTTAAAGCAATAAAAACTCAAATTGAGTGTCACGCCCAAACCAAGGGACTTATGCACACACTTGAACATGTACTTAGTTCAGGATGTCCTCCTGAAGCCTAAATGAGCATTAATTTGATCACACAACTCATTCCTATGAAGATACATTCAAACTCACAAAACGTGCTCAGCTCGGGCTGAAAATGCATTTAAAGCAATAAAAACTCAAATTGAGTGTCACGCCTAAACCAAAGGACTTATGCACACACTTCAACATGTATTTAGTTCAGGATGTCCTCCTGAAGCCTAAATGAGCAGTAATTTGACCACACAACTCATTCCTATGAAGATACATTCAAACTCACAAAACGTGCTCAGCTCGGCCTGAAAATGCATTTAAAGCAATAAAAACTCAAATTGAGTGTCACGCCTAAACCAAAGGACTGATGCACACACTTCAACATGTGTTTTGTTCAGGATGGCCTCCTGAAGCCTAAATGATCATTAATTTGACTACACAACTCATTCCTATGAAGATACATTCAAAGTCAGAAAGCGCGCTCAGCTCGGGCTTAAAATGCATTTAAAGCAATAAAAACTCAAATTGAGTGTCATGCCTAAACCAAAGGACTTATGCACACACTTCAACATGTATTTAGTTCAGGATGTCCTCCTGAAGCCTAAATGAGCACTAATTTGACCACACAACTCATTCCTATGAAGATACATTCAAACTCACAAAACGTGCTCAGCTCGGCCTGAAAATGCATTTAAAGCAATAAAAACTCAAATTGAGTGTCACGCCCAAACCAAGGGACTTATGCACACACTTCAACATGTACTTAGTTCAGGATGTCCTCCTGAAGCCTAAATGAGCATTAATTTGATCACACAACTCATTCCTATGAAGATACATCCATCCATCCATTTTCCGAACCGCTTATCCTCACTCGGGTCGCGGGGGGTGCTGGAGCCTATCCCAGCCGTCTTCGGGCAGTAGGCGGGGGACACCCTGAATCGGTTGCCAGCCAATCGCAGGGCACACAGAGACGAACAACCATCCACACCCACACTCACACCTTGGGACAATTTAGAGCGTCCAATCAGCCTGCCATGCATGTTTTTGGAATGTGGGAGGAAACCGGAGCACCCGGAGAAAACCCACGCAAGCCCGGGGAGAACATGCAAACTCCACACAGGGAGGCCGGAGCTGGAATCGAACCCGGTACCTCTGCACTGTGAAGCCGACGTGCTAACCACTGGACTACCGGGCCGCCCACTATGAAGATACATTCAAACTCAAAAAACGTGCTCAGCTCGGGCTGAAAATGCATTTAAAGCAATAAAAACTCAAATTGAGTGTCACGCCTAAACCAAAGGACTTATGCACACACTTCAACATGTATTTAGTTCAGGATTACCTCCTGAAGCCTAAATGAGCAATAATTTGACCACACAACTCATTCCTATGAAGATACATTCAAAGTCAGAAAGCGCGCTCAGCTCGGGCTGAAAATGCATTTAAAGCAATAAAAACTCAAATTGAGTGTCACGCCTAAACCAAAGGACTGATGCACACACTTCAACATGTCTTTTGTTCAGGATGGCCTCCTGAAGCATAAATGAGCATTAATTTGACTACACAACTCATTCCAATGAAGATACATTCAAAGTCACAAAACGTGCTCAGCTCAGCCTGAAAATGCATTTAAAGCAATAAAAACTCAAATTGAGTGTCGCGCCTAAACCAAAGGACTGATGCACACCCTTCAACATGTATTTTGTTCAGGATTACCTCCTGAAGCCTATATGAGCATTAATTTGACCACACAACTCATTCCTATGAAGATACATTCAAACTCACAAAACATGCTCAGCTCGGGCCGAAAATGCATTTAAAGCAATAAAAACTCAAATTGAGTGTCACGCCTAAACCAAAGGACTTATGCACACACTTCAACATGTATTTAGTTCAGGATGTCCTCCTGAAGCCTAAATGAGCAGTAATTTGACCACACAACTCATTCCTATGAAGATACATTCAAACTCACAAAACGTGCTCAGCTTGGCAAAAAACGCATTTAAAGCAATAAAAACTCAAATTGAGTGTCACGCCTAAACCAAAGGACTGATGCACACACTTCAACATGTATTTTGTTCAGGATGACATCCTGAAGCCTAAATGAGAATTAATTTGACCACACAACTCATTCCTATGAAGATACATTCAAACTCAAAAAATGAGTTTAGCTCGGCAAAAAATGCATTTAAAGCAATAAAAACTCAAATTGAGTGTTACGCCTAAACCAAAGGACTGATGCACACCCTTCAACATGTATTTTGTTCAGGATTACCTCCTGAAGCCTATATGAGCATTAATTTGAGCACACAACTCATTCCTATGAAGATACATTCAAACTCACAAAACATGCTCAGCTCGGGCTGAAAATGCATTTAAAGCAATAAAAACTCAAATGGAGTGTCACGCCTAAACCAAAGGACTTATGCACACACTTCAACATGTATTTAGTTCAGGATGACCACCTGAAGCCTAAATGAGCATTAATTTGACCACACAACTAATTCCTATGAAGATACATTCAAAGTCAGAAAGCGCTCTCAGCTTGGGCTGAAAATGCATTTAAAGCAATAAAAACTCAAATTGAGTGTCACGCCCAAACCAAGGGACTTATGCACACACTTCAACATGTACTTAGTTCAGGATGTCCTCCTGAAGCCTAAATGAGCATTAATTTGATCACACAACTCATTCCTATGAAGATACATTCAAACTCACAAAACGTGCTCAGCTCGGGCTGAAAATGCATTTAAAGCAATAAAAACTCAAATTGAGTGTAACGCCTAAACCAAAGGACTTATGCACACACTTCAACATGTATTTAGTTCAGGATGGCCTCCTGAAGCCTAAATGAGCATTAATTTGACTACACAACTCATTCCTATGAAGATACATTCAAAGCCAGAAAGCGCGCTCAGCTCGGGCTGAAAATGCATTTAAAGCAATAAAAACTCAAATTGAGTGTCACGCCCAAACCAAGGGACTTATGCACCTACTTCAACATGTACTTAGTTCAGGATGTCCTCCTGAAGCCTATATGAGCATTAATTTGACCACAAAACTCATTCCTATGGAGAGACATTCAAACTCACAAAACGTGCTCAGCTCGGCCTGAAAATGCATTTAAAGCAATAAAAACTCAAATTGAGTGTCACGCCTAAACCAAGGGACTTATGCACACACTTCAACATGTACTTAGTTCAGGATGTCCTCCTGAAGCCTAAATGAGCATTAATTTGATCACACAACTCATTCCTATGAAGATACATTCAAACTCAAAAAACGTGCTCAGCTTGGCAAAAAACGCATTTAAAGCAATAAAAACTCAAATTGAGTGTCACGCCCAAACCAAGGGACTTATGCACACACTTCAACATGTACTTAGTTCAGGATGTCCTCCTGAAGCCTAAATGAGCATTAATTTGATCAAACAACTCATTCCTATGAAGATACATTCAAACTCACAAAACGTGCTCAGTTCGGGCTGAAAATGCATTTAAAGCAATAAAAACTCAAATTGAGTGTCACGCCTAAACCAAAGGACTTATGCACACACTTCAACATGTATTTAGTTCAGGATGTCCTCCTGAAGCCTAAATGAGCAGTAATTTGACCACACAACTCATTCCTATGAAGATACATTCAAACTCACAAAACGTGCTCAGCTCGGCCTGAAAATGCATTTAAAGCAATAAAAACTCAAATTGAGTGTCACGCCCAAACCAAGGGACTTATGCACCTACTTCAACATGTACTTAGTTCAGGATGTCCTCCTGAAGCCTATATGAGCATTAATTTGACCACAAAACTCATTCCTATGGAGAGACATTCAAACTCACAAAACGTGCTCAGCTTGGCAAAAAACGCATTTAAAGCAATAAAAACTCAAATTGAGTGTCACGCCCAAACCAAGGGACTTCTGCACAGACTTCAACATGTACTTAGTTCAGGATGTCCTCCTGAAGCCTAAATCAGCATTAATTTGATCACACAACTCATTCCTATGAAGATACATCCATCCATCCATCCATTTTCCAAACCGCTTGATCCTCACTAGGGTCGCGGGGGGTGCTGGAGCCTATCCCAGCCATCTCCGGGCAGTAGGCGGGGGACACCCTGAATCAGTTGCCAGCCAATCGCAGGGCACACAGAGACGAACAACCATCCACGCCCACACTCACACCTAGGGACAATTTAGAGCGTCCAATCAGCCTGACATGCATGTTTTTGGAATGTGGGAGGAAACCGGAGCACCCGGAGAAAACCCACGCAGGCCCGGGGAGAACATGCAAACTCCACACAGGGAGGCCGGAGCTGGAATCGAACCCGGTACCTCTGCACTGTGAAGCCGACGTGCTAACCACTGGACTACCGGGCCGCCCACTATGAAGATACATTCAAACTCAAAAAACGTGCTCAGCTTGGCAAAAAACGCATTTAAAGCAATAAAAACTCAAATTGAGTGTCACGCCTAAACCAAAGGACTTATGCACACACTTGAACATGTATTTAGTTCAGGATGTCCTCCTGAAGCCTAAATGAGCATTAATTTGACCACACAACTCATTCCTATAAAGATACATTCAAACTCAAAAAACGTGCTCAGCTTGGCAAAAAACGCATTTAAAGCAATAAAAACTCAAATTGAGTGTCACGCCCAAACCAAGGGACTTATGCACACACTTCAACATGTACTTAGTTCAGGATGTCCTCCTGAAGCCTAAATGAGCATTAATTTGATCACACAACTCATTCCTATGAAGATACATTCAAACTCACAAAACGTGCTCAGCTCGGGCTGCAAATGCATTTAAAGCAATAAAAACTCAAATTGAGTGTCACGCCTAAACCAAAGGACTTATGCACACACTTCAACATGTATTTAGTTCAGGATGTCCTCCTGAAGCCTAAATGAGCAGTAATTTGACCACACAACTCATTCCTATGAAGATACATTCAAACTCACAAAACGTGCTCAGCTCGGCCTGAAAATGCATTTAAAGCAATAAAAACTCAAATTGAGTGTCACGCCCAAACCAAGGGACTTATGCACCTACTTCAACATGTACTTAGTTCAGGATGTCCTCCTGAAGCCTATATGAGCATTAATTTGACCACAAAACTCATTCCTATGGAGAGACATTCAAACTCACAAAACGTGCTCAGCTCGGCCTGAAAATGCATTTAAAGCAATAAAAACTCAAATTGAGTGTCACGCCTAAACCAAGGGACTTATGCACACACTTCAACATGTACTTAGTTCAGGATGTCCTGCTGAAGCCTAAAAGAGCATTAATTTGATCACACAACTCATTCCTATGAAGATACATTCAAACTCAAAAAACGTGCTCAGCTTGGCAAAAAACGCATTTAAAGCAATAAAAACTCAAATTGAGTGTCACGCCTAAACCAAAGGACTGATGCACACACTTCAACATGTGTTTTGTTCAGGATGGCGTCCTGAAGTCTAAATGATCATTAATTTGACTACACAACTCATTCCTATGAAGATACATTCAAAGTCAGAAAGCGCGCTCAGCTCGGGCTGAAAATGCATTTAAAGCAATAAAAACTCAAATTGAGTGTCACACCTAAACCAAAGGACCTATGCACACACTTTAACATGTATTTTGTTCAGGATGACCTCCTGAAGCCTATATGAGCATTAATTTGACCACACAACTCATTCCTATGAAGATACATTCAAACTCACAAAACGTGCTCAGCTCGGGCTGAAAATGCATTTAAAGCGATAAAAACTCAAATTGAGTGTCACGCCTAAACCAAAGGACTTATGCACACACTTCAACATGTATTTAGTTCAGGATGTCCTCCTGAAGCCTAAATGAGCAGTAATTTGACCACACAACTCATTCCTATGAAGATACATTCAAACTCACAAAACGTGCTCAGCTCGGCCTGAAAATGCATTTAAAGTAATAAAAACTCAAATTGAGTGTCACACCCAAACATAGGGACTTATGCACACACTTCAACATGTACTTAGTTCAGGATGTCCTCCTGAAGCCTAAATGAGCATTAATTTGATCACACAACTCATTCCTATGAAGATACATTCAAACTCAAAAAACGTGCTCACCTTGGCAAAAAACGCATTTAAAGCAATAAAAACTCAAATTGAGTGTCACGCCCAAACCAAGGGACTTCTGCACAGACTTCAACATGTACTTAGTTCAGGATGTCCTCCTGAAGCCTAAATCAGCATTAATTTGATCACACAACTCATTCCTATGAAGATACATTCAAACTCAAAAAACGTGCTCAGCTTGGCAAAAAACGCATTTAAAGCAATAAAAACTCAAATTGAGTGTCACGCCTAAACCAAAGGACTTATGCACACACTTGAACATGTATTTAGTTCAGGATGTCCTCCTGAAGCCTAAATGAGCATTAATTTGACCACACAACTCATTCCTATAAAGATACATTCGAACTCACAAAACGTGCTCAGCTCGGGCTGAAAATGCATTTAAAGCAATAAAAACTCAAATTGAGTGTCACACCTAAACCAAAGGATTATGCACACACTTCAACATGTATTTTGTTCAGGATGGCCTCCTGAAGCCTAAAAGAGCATTAATTTGACTACACAACTCATTCCTATGAAGATACATTCAAACTCACAAAACGTGCTCAGCTCGGGCTGAAAATGCATTTAAAGCAATTAACTCAAATTGAGTGTCACTCCTAAACCAAAGGACTTATACACACACTTCAACCTGTATTTAGTTCAGGATGACCTCCTGAAGCCTAAATGAGCAGTAATTTGACTACACAACTCATTCCTATGAAGATACATTCAAAGTCAGAAAGCGCGCTCAGCTCGGGCTGAAAATGCATTTAAAGCAATAAAAACTCATATTGAGTGTCACGCCTAAACCAAAGGACTGATGCACACACTTCAACATGTATTTTGTTCAGGATGGCCTCCTGAAGCCTAAATGAGCATTATTTGGACTACGCAACTCATTCCTATGAAGATACATTCAAAGTCAGAAAGCGCGCTCAGCTCGGGCTGAAAATGCATTTAAAGCAATAAAAACTCAAATTGAGTGTCACGCCTAAACCAATGGACTGATGCACACACTTAAACATGTACTGAGTTCAGGATGTCCTCCTGAAGCCTAAATGAGCATTGTTTTGATCACACAACTCATTCCTATGAAGATACATTCAAACTCACAAAACGTGCTCAGCTCTGGCTGAAAATGCATTTAAAGCAATAAAAACTCAAATTGAGTGTCACGCCTAAACCAACGGACTTATGCACACACTTCAACATGTATTTAGTTCAGGATGTCCTCCTGAAGCCTAAATGAGCAGTAATTTGACCACACAACTCATTCCTATGAAGATACATTTAACTCAAAAAACGTGCTCAGCTTGGGCAGAAAATGCATTTAAAGCAAAAAAAAACTCAAATTGAGTGTCACGCCTAAACCAAAGGACTTATGCACAGACTTGAACATGTATTTAGTTCAGGATGTCCTCCTGAAGCCTAAATAAGCATTCATTTGACCACACAACTCATTCCTATGAAGATACATTCAAACTCAGAAAACGGGCTCAGCTCGGGCTGAAAATGCATTTAAAGCAATAAAAACTCAAATTGAGTGTCACACCTAAACCAAAGGACTTATGCACACACTTCAACATGTATTTTGTTCAGGATGGCCTCCTGAAGCCTAAATGAGCATTAATTTGACTACACAACTCATTCCTATGAAGATACATTCAAAGTCAGAAAGCGTGCTCAGCTCGGCCTGAAAATGCATATAAAGCAATAAAAACTCAAATTGAGTGTCACGCCCAAACCAAGGGACTTATGCACACACTTCAACATGTACTTAGTTCAGGATGTCCTCCTGAAGCCTAAATGAGCATTAATTTGAATACACAACTCATTCCTATGAAGATACATTCAAACTCAAAAAACGTGCTCAGCTTGGCAAAAAACGCATTTAAAGCAATAAAAACTCAAATTGAGTGTCACGGCTAAACCAAAGGACTGATGCACACACTTCAACATGTTTTTTGTTCAGGATGGCCTCCTGAAGACTAAATGAGCATTAATTTGACTACACAACTCATTCCAATGAAGATACATTCAAAGTCACAAAACATGCTCAGCTCGGCCTGAAAATGCATTTAAAGCAATAAAAACTCAAATTGAGTGTCACGCCCAAACCAAGGGACTTATGCACACACTTCAACATGTACTTAGTTCAGGATGTCCTCCTGAAGCCTAAATGAGCATTAATTTGATCACACAACTCATTCCTATGAAGATACATTAAACTCACAAAACGTGCTCAGCTCGGGCTGAAAATGCATTTAAAGCAATCTGAAGCCTAAAAGAGCATTAATTTGATCACACAACTCATTCCTATGAAGATACATTCAAACTCACAAAACGTGCTCAGCTCGGGCTGAAAATGCATTTAAAGCAATGAAAACTCAAATTGAGTGTCACGCCTAAACCAAAGGACTGATGCACACACTTCAACATGTATTTAGTTCAGGATGTCCTCCTGAAGCCTAAATGAGCAGTAATTTGACTACACAACTCATTCCTATGAAGATACATTCAAACTCAAAAAACGAGTTTAGCTCGGCCAAAAATGCATTTAAAGCAATAAAAACTCAAATTGAGTGTCACGCCTAAACCAAAGGACTGATGCACACACTTCAACATGTATTTAGTTCAGGATGGCCTCCTGAAGCCTAAATGAGCATTAATTTGACTACACAACTCATTCCTATGAAGATACATTCAAAGTCAGAAAGCGCGCTCAGCTCGGGCTGCAAATGCATTTAAAGCAATAAAAACTCGAATTGAGTGTCATGCCTAAACCAAAGGACTTATGCACACACTTCAACATGTATTATGTTCAGGATGACCTCCTGAAGCCTATATGAGTATTAATTTGACCACACAACTCATATCTATGAAGATACATTGAAACTCACAAAACGTGCTGAGCTCAGGCTGAAAATGCATTTAAAGCAATAAAAACTCAAATTGAGTGTCACGCCTAAAACAAAGGACTTATGCACACATGTCAACATGTATTTAGTTGAGGATGTCCTCCTGAAGCCTAAATGGGCATTTATTTGACTACACAACTCATTCCTATGAAGATAAATTCAAACTCAGAAAACGTGCTCAGCTCGGCCTGAAAATGCATTTAAAGCAATTAAACTCAAATTGTGTGTCACTCCTAAACCAAAGGACTTATACACACACTTCAACATGTATTTAGTTCAGGATGTCCTACTGAAGCCTAAATTACAAATAATTTGACTACACAACTCATTCCTATGAAGATACATTCAAACTCAAAAAAGGTGCTCGGCTCGGTCTAAAAATGCATTTAAAGCAATAAAAACTCAAATTGAGTGTCACGCCTAAACCAAAGGATTATGCACACACTTCAACATATATTTTGTTCAGGATGGCCTCCTGAAGCCTAAAAGAGCATTAATTTGACTACACAACTCATTCCTAAGAAGATACATTCAAAGTCAGAAAACGCGCTCAGCTCGGGCTGAAAATGCATTTAAAGCAATAAAAACTCAAATTGAGTGTCACGCCTAAACCAAAGGACTTATGCACACACTTCAACATGTATTTTGTTCAGGTTGACATCCTGAAGCCTAAATGAGCATTAATTTGACCACACAACTCATTCCTATGAAGATACATTCAAAGTCAGAAAACGCGCTCAGCTCGGGCTGAAAATGCATTTAAAGCAATAAAAACTCAAATTGAGTGTCACGCCTAAACCAAAGGACTTATGCACACACTTCAACATGTATTTTGTTCAGGATGACCTCCTGAAGCCCATATGAGCATTAATTTGACTACACAACTCATTCCTATGAAGATACACTCAAACTCACAAAACGTGCTCAGCTCGGGCTGAAAATGCATTTAAAGCAATAAAAACTCAAATTGAGTGTCACGCCTAAACCAAAGGACTTATGCACACACTTCAACATGTATTTTGTTTAGGATGACCACCTGAATCCTAAATGAGCATTAATTTGACCACACAACTCATTCCTATGAAGATACATTCAAACTCACAAAACATGCTCAGCTCGGGCTGAAAATGCATTTAAAGCAATAAAAACTCAAATTGAATGTCACGCCTAAACCGAAGGACTTATGCACACACTTCAACATGTATTTTGTTCAGGATGACCTCCTGAAGCCCATATGAGCATTAATTTGACTACACAACTCATTCCTATGAAGATACACTCAAACTCACAAAACGTGCTCAGCTCGGGCTGAAAATGCATTTAAAGCAATAAAAACTCAAATTGAGTGTCACGCCTAAACCAAAGGACTTATGCACACACTTCAACATGTATTTTGTTCAGGATGACCACCTGAATCCTTAATGAGCATTAATTTGACCACACAACTCATTCCTATGAAGATACATTCAAACTCACAAAACATGCTCAGCTCGGGCTGAAAATGCATTTAAAGCAATAAAAACTCAAATTGAATGTCACGCCTAAACCAAAGGACTTATGCACACACTTCAACATGTATTTTGTTCAGGATGACCACCTGAAGCCTAAATGAGCATTAATTTGACCACACAACTCATTCTATGAAGATACATTCAAAGTCAGAAAGCGCGCTCAGCTCGGGGTGAAAATGCATTTAATTTAAAGCAATAAAAACTCAAATTGAGTGTCACGCCTAAACCAGAGGACTTATGCACACACTTCAACATGTATTTAGTTCAGGATGACCACCTGAAGCCTAAATGAGCATTAATTTGACCACACAACTCATTCCTATGAAGATACATTCAAATTTAGAAAACCTGCTCAGCTCGGCCTGAAAATGCATTTAAAGCAATAAAAACTCAAATTGAGTGTCACACCTAAACCAAAGGACTTATGCACACACTTCAACATGTATTTTGTTCAGGATGACCTCCTGAAGCCCATATGAGCATTAATTTGACTAAACAACTCATTCCTATAAAGATACATTCAAACTCACAAAACGTGCTCAGCTCGGGCTGAAAATGCATTTAGAGCAATAAAAACTCAAATTGAGTGTCACGCCTAAACCAAAGGACTTATGCACACACTTCAACATGTATTTTGTTCAGGATGACCTCCTGAAGCCTAAATGATCAATAATTTGACCACACAACTCATTCCTATGAAGATACATTCAAACTCAAAAAACGTGCTCAGCTCGGGCTGAAAATGCATTTAAAGCAATAAAAACTCAAATTGAGTTCACACCTAAACCAAAGGACTTATGCACACACTTCAACATGTATTTTGTTCAGGATGACCTCCTGAAGCCTAAATGAGCAATAATTTGACCACACAGCTCATTCCTATGAAGATACATTCAAACTCAAAAAACGTGCTCAGCTCAGGCTGAAAATGCATTTAAAGCAATAAAAACTCAAATTGAGTGTCACACCTAAACCAAAGGACTTATGCACACACTTCAACATGTATTTTGTTCAGGATGACCTCCTGAAGGCCATATGAGCATTAATTTGACCACACAACTCATTCCAATGAAGATACATTCAAACTCACAAAACGTGCTCAGCTCGGGCTGAAAATGCATTTAAAGCAATTAAAACTCAAATTGAGTGTCACGCCTAAACCAAAGGACTTATGCACACACTTCAACATGTATTTTGTTCACGATGACCACCTGAAGCCTAAATGAGCATTAATTTGACCACACAACTCATTCCTATGAAGATACATTCAAACTCACAAAACGTGCTCAACTCGAGCTGAAAATGCATTTAAAGCAATAAAAACTCAAATTGAGTGTCACGCCTAAACCAAAGGACTTATGCACACACTTCAACATGTATTTTGTTCAGGATGATCTCCTGAAGCCCATATGAGCATTAAGTTGACCACACAACTCATTCTATGAAGATACATTCAAACTCACAAAACGTGCTCAGCTCGGGCTGAAAATGCATTTAAAGCAATAAAAACTCAAATTGAGTGTCACGCCTAAACCAAAGGACTTATGCACACACTTCAACATGTATTTTGTTCAGGATGACCTCTGAAGCCTAAATGAGCAATAATTTGACCACACAACTCATTCCTATGAAGATACATTCAAAGTCAGAAGCGCGCTCAGCTTGGGCTGAAAATGCATTTAAAGCAATAAAAACTCAAATTGAGTGTCACGCCTAAACCAAAGGACTTATGCACACACTTCAACATGCATTTTGTTCAGGATGACCACCTGAAGCCTAAATGAGCATTAATTTGACTACACAACTCATTCCTATGAAGATACATTCGAACTCACAAAACATGCTCAGCTCGGGCTGAAAATGCATTTAAAGCAAAAAAACTCAAATTGAGTGTCACGCCTAAACCAAAGGACTTATGCACACACTTCAACATGTATTTTGTTCAGGATGACCTCCTGAAGCCTAAATGAGCATTAATTTGACCACACAACTCATTCCTATGAAGATACATTCAAACACACAAAACGTGCTCAGCTCGGGCTGAAAATGCATTTAAAGCAATAAAAACTCAAATTGAGTGTCACAACTAAACCAAAGGACTTATGCACACACTTCAACATGTATTTTGTTCAGGATGACCACCTGACGCCTAAATGAGCATTAATTTGACTACACAACTCATTCCTATGAAGATACATTCGAACTCACAAAACATGCTCAGCTCGGGCTGAAAATGCATTTAAAGCAAAAAAACTCAAATTGAGTGTCACGCCTAAACCAAAGGACTTATGCACACACTTCAACATGTATTTTGTTCAGGATGACCTCCTGAAGCCTAAATGAGCATTAATTTGACCACACAACTCATTCCTATGAAGATACATTCAAAGTCAGAAAGCGCGCTCAGCTCGGGCTGAAAATGCATTTAAAGCAATAAAAACTCAAATTGAGTGTCACGCCTAAACCAAAGGACTTATGCACACACTTCAACATGTATTTTGTTCAGGATGACCTCCTGAAGCCCATATGGGCATTAATTTGACCACACAACTCATTCCTATGAAGATACATTCAAACTCACAAAACGTGCTCAGCTCGGGCTGAAAATGCATTTAGAGCAATAAAAACTCAAATTGAGTGTCACGCCTAAACCAAAGGACTTATGCACACACTTCAACATGTATTTTGTTCAGGATGACCTCCTGAAGCCTAAATGATCAATAATTTGACCACACAACTCATTCCTATGAAGATACATTCAAACTCAAAAAACGTGCTCAGCTCGGGCTGAAAATGCATTTAAAGCAATAAAAACTCAAATTGAGTTCACACCTAAACCAAAGGACTTATGCACACACTTCAACATGTATTTTGTTCAGGATGACCTCCTGAAGCCTAAATGAGCAATAATTTGACCACACAGCTCATTCCTATGAAGATACATTCAAACTCAAAAAACGTGCTCAGCTCAGGCTGAAAATGCATTTAAAGCAATAAAAACTCAAATTGAGTGTCACACCTAAACCAAAGGACTTATGCACACACTTCAACATGTATTTTGTTCAGGATGACCTCCTGAAGGCCATATGAGCATTAATTTGACCACACAACTCATTCCTATGAAGATACATTCAAACTCACAAAACGTGCTCAGCTCGGGCTGAAAATGCATTTAAAGCAATTAAAACTCAAATTGAGTGTCACGCCTAAACCAAAGGACTTATGCACACACTTCAACATGTATTTTGTTCACGATGACCACCTGAAGCCTAAATGAGCATTAATTTGACCACACAACTCATTCCTATGAAGATACATTCAAACTCACAAAACGTGCTCAACTCGAGCTGAAAATGCATTTAAAGCAATAAAAACTCAAATTGAGTGTCACGCCTAAACCAAAGGACTTATGCACACACTTCAACATGTATTTTGTTCAGGATGATCTCCTGAAGCCCATATGAGCATTAAGTTGACCACACAACTCATTCTATGAAGATACATTCAAACTCACAAAACGTGCTCAGCTCGGGCTGAAAATGCATTTAAAGCAATAAAAACTCAAATTGAGTGTCACGCCTAAACCAAAGGACTTATGCACACACTTCAACATGTATTTTGTTCAGGATGACCTCTGAAGCCTAAATGAGCAATAATTTGACCACACAACTCATTCCTATGAAGATACATTCAAAGTCAGAAGCGCGCTCAGCTTGGGCTGAAAATGCATTTAAAGCAATAAAAACTCAAATTGAGTGTCACGCCTAAACCAAAGGACTTATGCACACACTTCAACATGCATTTTGTTCAGGATGACCACCTGAAGCCTAAATGAGCATTAATTTGACTACACAACTCATTCCTATGAAGATACATTCGAACTCACAAAACATGCTCAGCTCGGGCTGAAAATGCATTTAAAGCAAAAAAACTCAAATTGAGTGTCACGCCTAAACCAAAGGACTTATGCACACACTTCAACATGTATTTTGTTCAGGATGACCTCCTGAAGCCTAAATGAGCATTAATTTGACCACACAACTCATTCCTATGAAGATACATTCAAACACACAAAACGTGCTCAGCTCGGGCTGAAAATGCATTTAAAGCAATAAAAACTCAAATTGAGTGTCACAACTAAACCAAAGGACTTATGCACACACTTCAACATGTATTTTGTTCAGGATGACCACCTGACGCCTAAATGAGCATTAATTTGACTACACAACTCATTCCTATGAAGATACATTCGAACTCACAAAACATGCTCAGCTCGGGCTGAAAATGCATTTAAAGCAAAAAAACTCAAATTGAGTGTCACGCCTAAACCAAAGGACTTATGCACACACTTCAACATGTATTTTGTTCAGGATGACCTCCTGAAGCCTAAATGAGCATTAATTTGACCACACAACTCATTCCTATGAAGATACATTCAAAGTCAGAAAGCGCGCTCAGCTCGGGCTGAAAATGCATTTAAAGCAATAAAAACTCAAATTGAGTGTCACGCCTAAACCAAAGGACTTATGCACACACTTCAACATGTATTTTGTTCAGGATGACCTCCTGAAGCCCATATGGGCATTAATTTGACCACACAACTCATTCCTATGAAGATACATTCAAACTCACAAAACGTGCTCAGCTCGGGCTGAAAATGCATTTAAAGCAATAAAAACTCAAATTGAGTGTCACGCCTAAACCAAAGGACTTATGCACACACTTCAACATGTATTTTGTTCAGGATGACCACCTGAAGCCTAAATGAGCATTAATTTGACCACACAACTCATTCCTATGAAGATACATTCAAACTTACAAAACGTGCTCAGCTCGGGCTGAAAATGCATTTAAAGCAATAAAAACTCAAATTGAGTGTCACGCCTAAACCAAAGGACTTATGCACACACTTCAACATGTATTTTGTTCAGGATGACCTCTGAAGCCTAAATGAGCAATAATTTGACCACACAACTCATTCCTATGAAGATACATTCAAAGTCAGAAAGCGCGCTCAGCTTGGGCTGAAAATGCATTTAAAGCAATAAAAACTCAAATTGAGTGTCACGCCTAAACCAAAGGGCTTATGCACACACTTCAACATGTATTTTGTTCAAGATGACCTCCTGAAGCCTAAATGAGCATTCATTTGACGACACAACTCATTCCTATGAAGATACATTCTAACTCACAAAACGTGATCAGCTTGGCCTGAAAATGCATTTAAAGCAATAACAACTCAAATTGAGTGTCACGCCTAAACCAAAGGGCTTATGCACACATTCAACATGTATTTAGTTCAGGATGTCCTCCTGAAGCCTAAATGAGCATTAATTTGACTACACAACTCATTCCTATGAAGATACATTCAAACTCACAAAATGTGCTCAGCTCGGGCTAAAAATGCATTTAAAGCAAAAAAACTCAAATTGAGTGTCACGCCTAAACCAAAGGACTTAGGCACACACTTCAACATGTATTTTGTTCAGGATGACCTCCTGAAGCCTAAATGAGCATTAATTTGACCACACAACTCATTCCTATGAAGATACATTCAAACTCACAAAACGTGCTCAGCTCGGGCTGAAAATGCATTTTAAAGCAATAAAACCCCAAATTGAGTGTCACGCCTAAACCAAAGGACTTATGCACACACTACAACATGTATTTTGTTCAGGATGATCACCTGAAGCCTAAATGAGCATTAATTTGACCACACAACTAATTCCTATGAAGATACATTCAAACTCACAAAACGTGCTCAGCTCGGGCTGAAAATGCATTTCGCAATAAAAACTCAAATTGAGTGTCACGCCTAAACCAAAGGACTTATGCACACAGTACAACATGTATTTTGTTCAGGATGATCACCTGAAGCCTAAATGAGCATTAATTTGACCACACAACTAATTCCTATGAAGATACATTCAAACTCACAAAATGTGCTCAGCTCGGGCTAAAAATGCATTTAAAGCAAAAAAACTCAAATTGAGTGTCACGCCTAAACCAAAGGACTTATGCACACACTTCAACATGTATTTTGTTCAGGATGACCTCCTGAAGCCTAAATGAGCAATAATTTCACCACACAACTCATTCCTATGAAGATACATTCAAACTCACAAAACGTGCTCAGCTCGGGCTGAAAATGCATTTAAAGCAATAAAAACTCAAATTGAGTGTCACGCCTAAACCAAAGGACTTATGCACACACTTCAACATGTATTTAGTTCAGGATGACCACCTGAAGCCTAAATGAGCATTAATTTGACCACACAACCCATTCCTATGAAGATACATTCAAACTCACAAAACGTGCTCAGCTCGGGCTGAAAATGCATTTTAAAGCAATAAAAACTCAAATTGAGTGTCACGCCTAAACCAAAGGACTTATGCACACACTTCAACATGTATTTTGTTCAGGATGACCACCTGAAGCCTAAATGAGCATTAATTTGACTACACAACTCATTCCTATGAAGATACATTCAAACTTACAAAACGTGCTCAGCTCCAGCTGAAAAATGCATTTAAAGCAATAAAAACTCAAATTGAGTGTCACGCCTAAACCAAAGGACTTATGCACACAGTACAACATGTATTTTGTTCAGGATGATCACCTGAAGCCTAAATGAGCATTAATTTGACCACACAACTCATTCTATGAAGATACATTCAAACTCACAAAACGTGCTCAGCTCCGGCTGAAAAATGCATTTAAAGCAATAAAAACTCAAATTGAGTGTCACACCTAAACCAAAGGACTTATGCACACACTTCAACATGTATTTTGTTCAGGATGACCTCCTGAAGCCCATATGAGCATTAATTTGACTACACAACTCATTCCTATGAAGATACATTCAAACTTCCAAAACGTGCTCAGCTCGGGCTGAAACTGCATTTAAAGCAATAAAAACTCAAATTGAGTGTCACGCCTAAACCAAAGGACTAATGCACACACTTCAACATGTATTTTGTTCAGGATGACCTCCTGAAGGCCATATGAGCATTAATTTGACTACACAACTCATTCCTATAAAGATACATTCAAACTCACAAAACGTGCTCAGCTCGGGCTGAAAATGCATTTAAAGCAATAAAAACTCAAATTGAGTGTCACGCCCAAACCAAAGGACTTATGCACACACTTCAACATGTATTTTGTTCAGGATGTCCTCCTGAAGCCTAAATGAGCATTAATATGATCACACATCTCATTCCTATGAAGATACATTCAAACTCAGAACACGTGCTCAGCTCGGCCCGAAACTGCACTTAAAGCAATAAAAACTGAAATTGAGTATAGTCATGGTACCTGCGTTGAGTTATAATTAGTTCAAGAACAAAGAGAAATTGAATAATTGGCTCAAGAGTACAGTTATACAGTCATATAAATGTAAAATGGTTTCAGGCCTCGGAGACAATAACGGACTTTGGTCAGTAGAGGGCAACATAGACCATAACATGATTCAAGACACATTTTGAAAACTTGTTCCACTCGGCCTGAAAATGCATTTAAAGCAATAATAACTCAAATTGAGTGTCACTCCCAAACCAAAGGACTTATGCACACACTTCAACATGTATTTTGTTCAGGATGACCTCCTGAAGCCCATATGAGCATTAATTTGACTACACAACTCATTCCTATGAAGATACATTCAAACTCAAAAAACGTGCTCAGCTCGGGCTGAAAATGCATTTAAAGCAATAAAAACTCAAATTGAGTGTCACGCCTAAACCAAAGGACTTATGCACACACTTCAACATGTATTTTGTTCAGGATGACCTCCTGAAGCCCATATGAGCATTAATTTGACCACACAACTCATTCCTATGAAGATACATTCAAACTCACAAAACGTGCTCAGCTCGGGCTGAAAATGCATTTAAAGCAATAAAAACTCAAATTGAGTGTCACGCCTAAACCAAAGGACTTATACACACACTTCAACATGTATTTTGTTCAGGATGACCTCCTGAAGCCTATATGAGCATTAATTTGACCACTCAACTCATTCTATGAAGATACATTCAAACTCACAAAACGTGCTCAGCTCGGGCTGAAAATGCATTTAAAGCAATAAAAACTCAAATTGAGTGTCACGCCTAAACCAAAGGACTTATGCACACACTTCAACATGTATTTTGTTCAGGATGACCACCTGAAGCCTAAATGAGCATTAATTATACCACACAACTCATTCTATGAAGATACATTCAAACTCACAAAACGTGCTCAGCTCGGGCTGAAAATGCATTTAAAGCAATAAAAACCCAAATTGAGTGTCACACCTAAACCAAAGGACTTATGCACACACTTCAACATGTACTTAGTTCAGGATGTCCTCCTGAAGCCTAAATGAGCATTATTTTGATCACATAACTCATTCCTATGAAGATACATTCAAACTCACAAAACGTGCTCAGCTCGGGCTGAAAATGCATTTCGCAATAAAAACTCAAATTGAGTTTCACGCCTAAACCAAAGGACTTATGCACACACTTCAACATGTATTTTGTTCAGGATGACCTCCTGAAGCCTAAATGAGCATTAATTTGACCACACAACTCATTCCTATGAAGATACATTCAAACTCACAAAACGTGCTCAGCTCGGGCTGAAAATGCATTTTAAAGCAATAAAAACTCAAATTGAGTGTCACGCCTAAACCAAAGGACTTATGCACACAGTACAACATGTATTTTGTTAAGGATGATCACCTGAAGCCTAAATGAGCATTAATTTGACCACACAACTCATTCTATGAAGATACATTCAAACTCACAAAACGTGCTCAGCTCCGGCTGAAAAATGCATTTAAAGCAATAAAAACTCAAATTGAGTGTCACACCTAAACCAAAGGACTTATGCACACACTTCAACATGTATTTTGTTCAGGATGACCTCCTGAAGCCCATATGAGCATTAATTTGACTACACAACTCATTCCTATGAAGATACATTCAAACTTCCAAAACGTGCTCAGCTCGGGCTGAAACTGCATTTAAAGCAATAAAAACTCAAATTGAGTGTCACGCCTAAACCAAAGGACTAATGCACACACTTCAACATGTATTTTGTTCAGGATGACCTCCTGAAGGCCATATGAGCATTAATTTGACTACACAACTCATTCCTATAAAGATACATTCAAACTCACAAAACGTGCTCAGCTCGGGGTAAAAATGCATTTAAAGCAATAAAAACTCAAATTGAGTGTCATGCCCAAACCAAAGGACTTATGCACACACTTCAACATGTATTTTGTTCAGGATGTCCTCCTGAAGCCTAAATGAGCATTAATATGATCACACATCTCATTCCTATGAAGATACATTCAAACTCAGAACACGTGCTCAGCTCGGCCCGAAACTGCACTTAAAGCAATAAAAACTGAAATTGAGTATAGTCATGGTACCTGCGTTGAGTTATAATTAGTTCAAGAACAAAGAGAAATTGAATAATTGGCTCAAGAGTACAGTTATACAGTCAAATAATTGTAAAATGTTTTCAGGCCTCGGAGACAATAACGGACTTTGGTCAGTAGAGGGCAACATAGACCATAACATGATTCAAGACACATTTTGAAAACTTGTTCCACTCGGCCTGAAAATGCATTTAAAGCAATAATAACTCAAATTGAGTGTCACTCCCAAACCAAAGGACTTTTGCACACACTTCAATGTATTTAGTTCAGGATGTCCTCCTGAAGCCTAAATGAGCAGTAATTTGACTACACAACTCATTCCTATGAAGATACATTCAAACTCAAAAAACGTGCTCAGCTCAGCAAAAAATGCATTTAAAGCAATAAAAACTCAAATTGAGTGTCACGCCTAAACCAAAGGACTTATGCACACACTTCAACATGTATTTTGTTCAGGATGACCTCCTGAAGCCTAAATGAGCAATAATTTGACCACACAACTCATTCCTATGAAGATACATTCAAAGTCAGAAAGCGCGCTCAGCTCGGGCTGAAAATGCATTTAAAGCAATAAAAACTCAAATTGAGTGTCACGCCTAAACCAAAGGACTTATGCACACACTTCAACATGTATTTAGTTCAGGATGTCCTCCTGAAGCCTAAATGAGCATTAATTTGACTACACAACTCATTCCTATGAAGATACATTCAAACTCACAAAACGTGCTCAGCTCGGGCTGAAAATGCATTTAAAGCAATAAAACTCAAATTGAGTGTCACGCCTAAACCAAAGGACTTATGCACACACTTCAACATGTATTTTGTTCAGGATGACCTCCTGAAGCCCATATGAGCATTAATTTGACTACACAACTCATTCTTATGAAGATACATTCTAACTCACAAAACGTGCTCAGCTCGGGCTAAAAATGCATTTAAAGCAAAAAAACTCAAATTGAGTGTCACACCTAAACCAAAGGACTTATGCACACACTTCAACATGTATTTTGTTCAGGATGACCTCCTGAAGCCTATATGAGCATTAATTTGACCACACAACTCATTCTATGAAGATACATTCAAACTCACAAAACGTGCTCAGCTCGGGCTGAAAATGCATTTAAAGCAATAAAAACTCAAATTGAGTGTCACACCTAAACCAAAGGACTTATGCACACATTTACACATGTATTTTGTTCAGGATGACCTCCTGAAGCCCATATGAGCATTAATTTGAACACACAACTCATTCATATGAAGATACATTCAAACTCACAAAACGTGCTCAGCTCGGGCTGAAAATGCATTTAAAGCAATAAAAACTGAAATTGAGTGTCACGCATAAACCAAAGGACTTATGCACACACTTCAACATGTATTTTGTTCAGGATGACCACCTGAAGCCTAAATGAGCATTACTTGACCACACAACTCATTCCTATGAAGATACATTCAAACTCACAAAACGTGCTCAACTCGGGCTGAAAATGCATTTAAAGCAATAAAAACTCAAATTGAGTGTCACGCCTAAACCAAAGGACTTATGCACACACTTCAACATGTATTTTGTTCAGGATGACCTCCTGAAGCCCATATGAGCATTAATTTGACCACACAACTCATTCCTATGAAGATACATTCAAACACACAAAACGTGCTCAGCTCGGGCTGAAAATGCATTTAAAGCAATAAAAACTCAAATTGAGTGTCACGCCTAAACCAAAGGACTTATGCACACACTTCAACATGTATTTTGTTCAGGATGACCACTGACGCCTAAATGAGCATTAATTTGACCACACAACTCATTCCTATGAAGATACATTCAAACTCACAAAACGTGCTCAGCTCGGGCTGAAAATGCATTTAAAGCAATAAAAACTCAAATTGAGTGTCACGCCTAAACCAAAGGACTTATGCACACACTTCAACATGTATTTAGTTCAGGATGACCACCTGAAGCCTAAAGAGCATTAATTTGACCACACAACTCATTCCTATGAAGATACATTCAAACTCACAAAACGTGCTCAGCTCGGGCTGAAAATGCATTTAAAGCAATAAAAACTCAAATTGAGTGTCACGCCTAAACCAAAGGACTTATACACACACTTCAACATGTATTTTGTTCAGGATGACCTCCTGAAGCCTATATGAGCATTAATTTGACCACACAACTCATTCTATGAAGATACATTCAAACTCACAAAACGTGCTCAGCTCGGGCTGAAAATGCATTTAAAGCAATAAAAACTCAAATTGAGTGTCACGCCTAAACCAAAGGACTTATGCACACACTTCAACATGTATTTTGTTCAGGATGACCACCTGAAGCCTAAATGAGCATTAATTATACCACACAACTCATTCTATGAAGATACATTCAAACTCACAAAACGTGCTCAGCTCGGGCTGAAAATGCATTTAAAGCAATAAAAACCCAAATTGAGTGTCACACCTAAACCAAAGGACTTATGCACACACTTCAACATGTACTTAGTTCAGGATGTCCTCCTGAAGCCTAAATGAGCATTATTTTGATCACATAACTCATTCCTATGAAGATACATTCAAACTCACAAAACGTGCTCAGCTCGGGCTGAAAATGCATTTCGCAATAAAAACTCAAATTGAGTTTCACGCCTAAACCAAAGGACTTATGCACACACTTCAACATGTATTTTGTTCAGGATGACCTCCTGAAGCCTAAATGAGCATTAATTTGACCACACAACTCATTCCTATGAAGATACATTCAAACTCACAAAACGTGCTCAGCTCGGGCTGAAAATGCATTTTAAAGCAATAAAAACTCAAATTGAGTGTCACGCCTAAACCAAAGGACTTATGCACACAGTACAACATGTATTTTGTTCAGGATGATCACCTGAAGCCTAAATGAGCATTAATTTGACCACACAACTCATTCTATGAAGATACATTCAAACTCACAAAACGTGCTCAGCTCCGGCTGAAAAATGCATTTAAAGCAATAAAAACTCAAATTGAGTGTCACACCTAAACCAAAGGACTTATGCACACACTTCAACATGTATTTTGTTCAGGATGACCTCCTGAAGCCCATATGAGCATTAATTTGACTACACAACTCATTCCTATGAAGATACATTCAAACTTCCAAAACGTGCTCAGCTCGGGCTGAAACTGCATTTAAAGCAATAAAAACTCAAATTGAGTGTCACGCCTAAACCAAAGGACTAATGCACACACTTCAACATGTATTTTGTTCAGGATGACCTCCTGAAGGCCATATGAGCATTAATTTGACTACACAACTCATTCCTATAAAGATACATTCAAACTCACAAAACGTGCTCAGCTCGGGCTAAAAATGCATTTAAAGCAATAAAAACTCAAATTGAGTGTCATGCCCAAACCAAAGGACTTATGCACACACTTCAACATGTATTTTGTTCAGGATGTCCTCCTGAAGCCTAAATGAGCATTAATATGATCACACATCTCATTCCTATGAAGATACATTCAAACTCAGAACACGTGCTCAGCTCGGCCCGAAACTGCACTTAAAGCAATAAAAACTGAAATTGAGTATAGTCATGGTACCTGCGTTGAGTTATAATTAGTTCAAGAACAAAGAGAAATTGAATAATTGGCTCAAGAGTACAGTTATACAGTCATATAAATGTAAAATGGTTTCAGGCCTCGGAGACAATAACGGACTTTGGTCAGTAGAGGGCAATATAGACCATAACATGATTCAAGACACATTTTGAAAACTTGTTCCACTCGGGCTGAAAATGCATTTAAAGCAATAAAAACTCAAATTGAGTGTCACGCCTAAACCAAAGGACTTATGCACACACTACAACATGTATTTTGTTCAGGATGACCTCCTGAAGCCTAAATGAGCAATAATTTGACCACACAACTCATTCCTATGAAGATACATTCAAACTCAAAAAACGTGCTCAGCTCAGCAAAAAATGCATTTAAAGCAATAAAAACTCAAATTGAGTGTCACACCCAAACCAAAGGACTTATGCACACACTTCAACATGTATTTTGTTCAGGATGTCCTCCTGAAGCCTAAATGAGCATTAATATGATCACACATCTCATTCCTATGAAGATACATTCAAACTCAGAACACGTGCTCAGCTCGGCCCGAAACTGCACTTAAAGCAATAAAAACTGAAATTGAGTATAGTCATGGTACCTGCGTTGAGTTATAATTAGTTCAAGAACAAAGAGAAATTGAATAATTGGCTCAAGAGTACAGTTATACAGTCAAATAATTGTAAAATGTTTTCAGGCCTCGGAGACAATAACGGACTTTGGTCAGTAGAGGGCAACATAGACCATAACATGATTCAAGACACATTTTGAAAACTTGTTCCACTCGGCCTGAAAATGCATTTAAAGCAATAATAACTCAAATTGAGTGTCACTCCCAAACCAAAGGACTTTTGCACACACTTCAATGTATTTAGTTCAGGATGTCCTCCTGAAGCCTAAATGAGCAGTAATTTGACTACACAACTCATTCCTATGAAGATACATTCAAACTCAAAAAACGTGCTCAGCTCAGCAAAAAATGCATTTAAAGCAATAAAAACTCAAATTGAGTGTCACGCCTAAACCAAAGGACTTATGCACACACTTCAACATGTATTTTGTTCAGGATGACCTCCTGAAGCCTAAATGAGCAATAATTTGACCACACAACTCATTCCTATGAAGATACATTCAAAGTCAGAAAGCGCGCTCAGCTCGGGCTGAAAATGCATTTAAAGCAATAAAAACTCAAATTGAGTGTCACGCCTAAACCAAAGGACTTATGCACACACTTCAACATGTATTTAGTTCAGGATGTCCTCCTGAAGCCTAAATGAGCATTAATTTGACTACACAACTCATTCCTATGAAGATACATTCAAACTCACAAAACGTGCTCAGCTCGGGCTGAAAATGCATTTAAAGCAATAAAACTCAAATTGAGTGTCACGCCTAAACCAAAGGACTTATGCACACACTTCAACATGTATTTTGTTCAGGATGACCTCCTGAAGCCCATATGAGCATTAATTTGACTACACAACTCATTCTTATGAAGATACATTCTAACTCACAAAACGTGCTCAGCTCGGGCTAAAAATGCATTTAAAGCAAAAAAACTCAAATTGAGTGTCACACCTAAACCAAAGGACTTATGCACACACTTCAACATGTATTTTGTTCAGGATGACCTCCTGAAGCCTATATGAGCATTAATTTGACCACACAACTCATTCTATGAAGATACATTCAAACTCACAAAACGTGCTCAGCTCGGGCTGAAAATGCATTTAAAGCAATAAAAACTCAAATTGAGTGTCACGCCTAAACCAAAGGACTTATGCACACACTACAACATGTATTTTGTTCAGGATGACCTCCTGAAGCCTAAATGAGCAATAATTTGACCACACAACTCATTCCTATGAAGATACATTCAAACTCAAAAAACGTGCTCAGCTCAGCAAAAAATGCATTTAAAGCAATAAAAACTCAAATTGAGTGTCACACCCAAACCAAAGGACTTATGCACACACTTCAACATGTATTTTGTTCAGGATGTCCTCCTGAAGCCTAAATGAGCATTAATATGATCACACATCTCATTCCTATGAAGATACATTCAAACTCAGAACACGTGCTCAGCTCGGCCCGAAACTGCACTTAAAGCAATAAAAACTGAAATTGAGTATAGTCATGGTACCTGCGTTGAGTTATAATTAGTTCAAGAACAAAGAGAAATTGAATAATTGGCTCAAGAGTACAGTTATACAGTCAAATAATTGTAAAATGTTTTCAGGCCTCGGAGACAATAACGGACTTTGGTCAGTAGAGGGCAACATAGACCATAACATGATTCAAGACACATTTTGAAAACTTGTTCCACTCGGCCTGAAAATGCATTTAAAGCAATAATAACTCAAATTGAGTGTCACTCCCAAACCAAAGGACTTTTGCACACACTTCAATGTATTTAGTTCAGGATGTCCTCCTGAAGCCTAAATGAGCAGTAATTTGACTACACAACTCATTCCTATGAAGATACATTCAAACTCAAAAAACGTGCTCAGCTCAGCAAAAAATGCATTTAAAGCAATAAAAACTCAAATTGAGTGTCACGCCTAAACCAAAGGACTTATGCACACACTTCAACATGTATTTTGTTCAGGATGACCTCCTGAAGCCTAAATGAGCAATAATTTGACCACACAACTCATTCCTATGAAGATACATTCAAAGTCAGAAAGCGCGCTCAGCTCGGGCTGAAAATGCATTTAAAGCAATAAAAACTCAAATTGAGTGTCACGCCTAAACCAAAGGACTTATGCACACACTTCAACATGTATTTAGTTCAGGATGTCCTCCTGAAGCCTAAATGAGCATTAATTTGACTACACAACTCATTCCTATGAAGATACATTCAAACTCACAAAACGTGCTCAGCTCGGGCTGAAAATGCATTTAAAGCAATAAAACTCAAATTGAGTGTCACGCCTAAACCAAAGGACTTATGCACACACTTCAACATGTATTTTGTTCAGGATGACCTCCTGAAGCCCATATGAGCATTAATTTGACTACACAACTCATTCTTATGAAGATACATTCTAACTCACAAAACGTGCTCAGCTCGGGCTAAAAATGCATTTAAAGCAAAAAAACTCAAATTGAGTGTCACACCTAAACCAAAGGACTTATGCACACACTTCAACATGTATTTTGTTCAGGATGACCTCCTGAAGCCTATATGAGCATTAATTTGACCACACAACTCATTCTATGAAGATACATTCAAACTCACAAAACGTGCTCAGCTCGGGCTGAAAATGCATTTAAAGCAATAAAAACTCAAATTGAGTGTCACACCTAAACCAAAGGACTTATGCACACATTTACACATGTATTTTGTTCAGGATGACCTCCTGAAGCCCATATGAGCATTAATTTGAACACACAACTCATTCATATGAAGATACATTCAAACTCACAAAACGTGCTCAGCTCGGGCTGAAAATGCATTTAAAGCAATAAAAACTGAAATTGAGTGTCACGCATAAACCAAAGGACTTATGCACACACTTCAACATGTATTTTGTTCAGGATGACCACCTGAAGCCTAAATGAGCATTAATTTGACCACACAACTCATTCCTATGAAGATACATTCAAACTCACAAAACGTGCTCAACTCGGGCTGAAAATGCATTTAAAGCAATAAAAACTCGAATTGAGTGTCACGCCTAAACCAAAGGACTTATGCACACACTTCAACATGTATTTTGTTCAGGATGACCTCCTGAAGCCCATATGAGCATTAATTTGACCACACAACTCATTCCTATGAAGATACATTCAAACACACAAAACGTGCTCAGCTCGGGCTGAAAATGCATTTAAAGCAATAAAAACTCAAATTGAGTGTCACGCCTAAACCAAAGGACTTATGCACACACTTCAACATGTATTTTGTTCAGGATGACCACCTGACGCCTAAATGAGCATTAATTTGACCACACAACTCATTCCTATGAAGATACATTCAAACTCACAAAACGTGCTCAGCTCGGGCTGAAAATGCATTTAAAGCAATAAAAACTCAAATTGAGTGTCACGCCTAAACCAAAGGACTTATGCACACACTTCAACATGTATTTTGTTCAGGATGACCTCCTGAAGCCCATATGAGCATTAATTTGACCACACAACTCATTCCTATGAAGATACATTCAAACTCACAAAACGTGCTCAGCTCGGGCTGAAAATGCATTTAAAGCAATAAAAACTCAAATTGAGTGTCACGCCTAAACCAAAGGACTTATGCACACTTCAACATGTATTTTGTTCAGGATGACCACCTGAAGCCTAAATGAGCATTAATTTGACCACACAACTCATGCCTATGAAGATACATTCAAACTCACAAAACGTGCTCAACTCGGGCTGAAAATGCATTTAAAGCAATAAAAACTCAAATTGAGTGTCACGCCTAAACCAAAGGACTTATGCACACACTTCAACATGTATTTTGTTCAGGATGACCACCTGAATCCTAAATGAGCATTAATTTGACCACACAACTCATTCCTATGAAGATACATTCAAACTCACAAAACATGCTCAGCTCGGGCTGAAAATGCATTTAAAGCAATAAAAACTCAAATTGAATGTCACGCCTAAACCAAAGGACTTATGCACACACTTCAACATGTATTCTGTTCAGGATGACCACCTGAAGCCTAAATGAGCATTAATTTGACCACACAACTCATTCTATGAAGATACATTCAAACTCACAAAACGTGCTCAGCTCGGGCTGAAAATGCATTTAAAGCAATAAAAACTCAAATTGAGTGTCACGCCTAAACCAAAGGACTTATGCACACACTTCAACATGTATTTTGTTCAGGATGACCTCCTGAAGCCTAAATGAGCAATAATTTGACCACACAACTCATTCCTATGAAGATACATTCAAACTCAAAAAACGTGCTCAGCTCAGGCTGAAAATGCATTTAAAGCAATAAAAACTCAAATTGAGTGTCACACCTAAACCAAAGGACTTATGCACACACTTCAACATGTATTTTGTTCAGGATGACCTCCTGAAGGCCATATGAGCATTAATTTGACCACACAACTCATTCCTATGAAGATACATTCAAACTCACAAAACGTGCTCAGCTCGGGCTGAAAATGCATTTAATGCAATAAAAACTCAAATTGAGTGTCACGCCTAAACCAAAGGACTTATGCACACACTTCAACATGTATTTTGTTCACGATGACCACCTGAAGCCTAAATGAGCATTAATTTGACCACACAACTCATTCCTATGAAGATACATTCAAACTCACAAAACGTGCTCAGCTCGGGCTGAAAATGCATTTAAAGCAATAAAAACTCAAATTGAGTGTCACGCCTAAACCAAAGGACTTATGCACACACTTCAACATGTATTTTGTTCAGGATGACCTCCTGAAGCCCATATGAGCATTAATTTGACTACACAACTCATTCCTATGAAGATACACTCAAACTCACAAAACGTGCTCAGCTCGGGCTGAAAATGCATTTAAAGCAATAAAAACTCAAATTGAGTGTCACGCCTAAACCAAAGGACTTATGCACACACTTCAACATGTATTTTGTTCAGGATGACCACCTGAATCCTAAATGAGCATTAATTTGACCACACAACTCATTCCTATGAAGATACATTCAAACTCACAAAACATGCTCAGCTCGGGCTGAAAATGCATTTAAAGCAATAAAAACTCAAATTGAATGTCACGCCTAAACCGAAGGACTTATGCACACACTTCAACATGTATTTTGTTCAGGATGACCTCCTGAAGCCCATATGAGCATTAATTTGACTACACAACTCATTCCTATGAAGATACACTCAAACTCACAAAACGTGCTCAGCTCGGGCTGAAAATGCATTTAAAGCAATAAAAACTCAAATTGAGTGTCACGCCTAAACCAAAGGACTTATGCACACACTTCAACATGTATTTGGTTTAGGATGACCACCTGAATCCTTAATGAGCATTAATTTGACCACACAACTCATTCCTATGAAGATACATTCAAACTCACAAAACATGCTCAGCTCGGGCTGAAAATGCATTTAAAGCAATAAAAACTCAAATTGAATGTCACGCCTAAACCAAAGGACTTATGCACACACTTCAACATGTATTTTGTTCAGGATGACCACCTGAAGCCTAAATGAGCATTAATTTGACCACACAACTCATTCTATGAAGATACATTCAAAGTCAGAAAGCGCGCTCAGCTCGGGGTGAAAATGCATTTAATTTAAAGCAATAAAAACTCAAATTGAGTGTCACGCCTAAACCAGAGGACTTATGCACACACTTCAACATGTATTTAGTTCAGGATGACCACCTGAAGCCTAAATGAGCATTAATTTGACCACACAACTCATTCCTATGAAGATACATTCAAATTTAGAAAACTCGCTCAGCTCGGCCTGAAAATGCATTTAAAGCAATAAAAACTCAAATTGAGTGTCACACCTAAACCAAAGGACTTATGCACACACTTCAACATGTATTTTGTTCAGGATGACCTCCTGAAGCCCATATGAGCATTAATTTGACTAAACAACTCATTCCTATAAAGATACATTCAAACTCACAAAACGTGCTCAGCTCGGGCTGAAAATGCATTTAGAGCAATAAAAACTCAAATTGAGTGTCACGCCTAAACCAAAGGACTTATGCACACACTTCAACATGTATTTTGTTTAGGATGACCTCCTGAAGCCTAAATGATCAATAATTTGACCACACAACTCATTCCTATGAAGATACATTCAAACTCAAAAAACGTGCTCAGCTCGGGCTGAAAATGCATTTAAAGCAATAAAAACTCAAATTGAGTTCACACCTAAACCAAAGGACTTATGCACACACTTCAACATGTATTTTGTTCAGGATGACCTCCTGAAGCCTAAATGAGCAATAATTTGACCACACAGCTCATTCCTATGAAGATACATTCAAACTCAAAAAACGTGCTCAGCTCAGGCTGAAAATGCATTTAAAGCAATAAAAACTCAAATTGAGTGTCACACCTAAACCAAAGGACTTATGCACACACTTCAACATGTATTTTGTTCAGGATGACCTCCTGAAGGCCATATGAGCATTAATTTGACCACACAACTCATTCCTATGAAGATACATTCAAACTCACAAAACGTGCTCAGCTCGGGCTGAAAATGCATTTAAAGCAATAAAAACTCAAATTGAGTGTCACAACTAAACCAAAGGACTTATGCACACACTTCAACATGTATTTTGTTCAGGATGACCACCTGACGCCTAAATGAGCATTAATTTGACCACACAACTCATTCCTATGAAGATACATTCAAACTCACAAAACGTGCTCAGCTCGGGCTGAAAATGCATTTAAAGCAATAAAAACTCAAATTGAGTGTCACGCCTAAACCAAAGGACTTATGCACACACTACAACATGTATTTTGTTCAGGATGACCTCCTGAAGCCTAAATGAGCAATAATTTGACCACACAACTCATTCCTATGAAGATACATTCAAAGTCAGAAAGCGCGCTCAGCTCGGGCTGAAAATGCATTTAAAGCAATAAAAACTCAAATTGAGTGTCACGCCTAAACCAAAGGACTTATGCACACACTTCAACATGTATTTTGTTCAGGATGACCTCCTGAAGCCCATATGGGCATTAATTTGACCACACAACTCATTCCTATGAAGATACATTCAAACTCACAAAACGTGCTCAGCTCGGGCTGAAAATGCATTTAAAGCAATAAAAACTCAAATTGAGTGTCACGCCTAAACCAAAGGACTTATGCACACACTTCAACATGTATTTTGTTCAGGATGACCACCTGAAGCCTAAATGAGCATTAATTTGACCACACAACTCATTCCTATGAAGATACATTCAAACTTACAAAACGTGCTCAGCTCGGGCTGAAAATGCATTTAAAGCAATAAAAACTCAAATTGAGTGTCACGCCTAAACCAAAGGACTTATGCACACACTTCAACATGTATTTTGTTCAGGATGACCTCTGAAGCCTAAATGAGCAATAATTTGACCACACAACTCATTCCTATGAAGATACATTCAAAGTCAGAAAGCGCGCTCAGCTTGGGCTGAAAATGCATTTAAAGCAATAAAAACTCAAATTGAGTGTCACGCCTAAACCAAAGGGCTTATGCACACACTTCAACATGTATTTTGTTCAAGATGACCTCCTGAAGCCTAAATGAGCATTCATTTGACGACACAACTCATTCCTATGAAGATACATTCTAACTCACAAAACGTGATCAGCTTGGCCTGAAAATGCATTTTAAAGCAATAAAACCCCAAATTGAGTGTCACGCCTAAACCAAAGGACTTATGCACACACTACAACATGTATTTTGTTCAGGATGATCACCTGAAGCCTAAATGAGCATTAATTTGACCACACAACTAATTCCTATGAAGATACATTCAAACTCACAAAACGTGCTCAGCTCGGGCTGAAAATGCATTTCGCAATAAAAACTCAAATTGAGTGTCACGCCTAAACCAAAGGGCTTATGCACACATTCAACATGTATTTAGTTCAGGATGTCCTCCTGAAGCCTAAATGAGCATTAATTTGACTACACAACTCATTCCTATGAAGATACATTCAAACTCACAAAATGTGCTCAGCTCGGGCTAAAAATGCATTTAAAGCAAAAAAACTCAAATTGAGTGTCACGCCTAAACCAAAGGACTTATGCACACACTTCAACATGTATTTTGTTCAGGATGACCTCCTGAAGCCTAAATGAGCATTAATTTGACCACACAACTCATTCCTATGAAGATACATTCAAACTCACAAAACGTGCTCAGCTCGGGCTGAAAATGCATTTTAAAGCAATAAAACCCCAAATTGAGTGTCACGCCTAAACCAAAGGACTTATGCACACACTACAACATGTATTTTGTTCAGGATGATCACCTGAAGCCTAAATGAGCATTAATTTGACCACACAACTAATTCCTATGAAGATACATTCAAACTCACAAAACGTGCTCAGCTCGGGCTGAAAATGCATTTCGCAATAAAAACTCAAATTGAGTGTCACGCCTAAACCAAAGGACTTATGCACACAGTACAACATGTATTTTGTTCAGGATGATCACCTGAAGCCTAAATGAGCATTAATTTGACCACACAACTAATTCCTATGAAGATACATTCAAACTCACAAAACGTGCTCAGCTCGGGCTGAAAATGCATTTAAAGCAATAAAAACCCAAATTGAGTGTCACACCTAAACCAAAGGACTTATGCACACACTTCAACATGTACTTAGTTCAGGATGTCCTCCTGAAGCCTAAATGAGCATTATTTTGATCACATAACTCATTCCTATGAAGATACATTCAAACTCACAAAACGTGCTCAGCTCGGGCTGAAAATGCATTTCGCAATAAAAACTCAAATTGAGTTTCACGCCTAAACCAAAGGACTTATGCACACACTTCAACATGTATTTTGTTCAGGATGACCTCCTGAAGCCTAAATGAGCAATAATTTCACCACACAACTCATTCCTATGAAGATACATTCAAACTCACAAAACGTGCTCAGCTCGGGCTGAAAATGCATTTAAAGCAATAAAAACTCAAATTGAGTGTCACGCCTAAACCAAAGGACTTATGCACACACTTCAACATGCATTTAGTTCAGGATGACCACCTGAAGCCTAAATGAGCATTAATTTGACCACACAACCCATTCCTATGAAGATACATTCAAACTCACAAAACGTGCTCAGCTCGGGCTGAAAATGCATTTTAAAGCAATAAAAACTCAAATTGAGTGTCACGCCTAAACCAAAGGACTTATGCACACACTTCAACATGTATTTTGTTCAGGATGACCACCTGAAGCCTAAATGAGCATTAATTTGACTACACAACTCATTCCTATGAAGATACATTCAAACTTACAAAACGTGCTCAGCTCCAGCTGAAAAATGCATTTAAAGCAATAAAAACTCAAATTGAGTGTCACACCTAAACCAAAGGACTTATGCACACACTTCAACATGTATTTTGTTCAGGATGACCTCCTGAAGCCCATATGAGCATTAATTTGACTACACAACTCATTCCTAAGAAGATACATTCAAACTCACAAAACGTGCTCAGCTCGGGCTAAAAATGCATTTAAAGCAATAAAAACTCAAATTGAGTGTCACGCCTAAACCAAAGGACTTATGCACACACTTCAACATGTATTTTGTTCAGGATGTCCTCCTGAAGCCTAAATGAGCATTAATATGATCACACATCTCATTCCTATGAAGATACATTCAAACTCAGAACACGTGCTCAGCTCGGCCCGAAACTGCACTTAAAGCAATAAAAAATGAAATTGAGTATAGTCATGGTACCTGCGTTGAGTTATAATTAGTTCAAGAACAAAGAGAAATTGAATAATTGGCTCAAGAGTACAGTTATACAGTCATATAAATGTAAAATGGTTTCAGGCCTCGGAGACAATAACGGACTTTGGTCAGTAGAGGGCAACATAGACCATAACATGATTCAAGACACATTTTGAAAACTTGTTCCACTCGGCCAGAAAATGCATTTAAAGCAATAATAACTCAAATTGAGTATCACTCCCAAACCAAAGGACTTATGCACACACTTCAACATGTATTTTGTTCAGGATGACCTCCTGAAGCCCATATGAGCATTAATTTGACTACACAACTCATTCCTATGAAGATACATTCAAACTCAAAAAACGTGCTCAGCTCGGGCTGAAAATGCATTTAAAGCAATAAAAACTCAAATTGAGTGTCACGCCTAAACCAAAGGACTTATGCACACACTTCAACATGTATTTTGTTCAGGATGACCTCCTGAAGCCCATATGAGCATTAATTTGACCACACAACTCATTCCTATGAAGATACATTCAAACTCACAAAACGTGCTCAGCTCGGGCTGAAAATGCATTTAAAGCAATAAAAACTCAAATTGAGTGTCACGCCTAAACCAAAGGACTTATGCACACACTTCAACATGTATTTTGTTCAAGATGACCTCCTGAAGCCTAAATGAGCATTCATTTGACGACACAACTCATTCCTATGAAGATACATTCTAACTCACAAAACGTGCTCAGCTCAGGCTAAAAATGCATTTAAAGCAAAAAAACTCAAATTGAGTGTCACGCCTAAACCAAAGGACTTATACACACACTTCAACATGTATTTTGTTCAGGATGACCTCCTGAAGCCTATATGAGCATTAATTATACCACACAACTCATTCTATGAAGATACATTCAAACTCACAAAACGTGCTCAGCTCGGGCTGAAAATGCATTTAAAGCAATAAAAACTCAAATTGAGTGTCACGCCTAAACCAAAGGACTTATGCACACACTTCAACATGTATTTTGTTCAGGATGACCACCTGAAGCCTAAATGAGCATTAATTATACCACACAACTCATTCTATGAAGATACATTCAAACTCACAAAACGTGCTCAGCTCGGGCTGAAAATGCATTTAAAGCAATAAAAACCCAAATTGAGTGTCACACCTAAACCAAAGGACTTATGCACACACTTCAACATGTACTTAGTTCAGGATGTCCTCCTGAAGCCTAAATGAGCATTATTTTGATCACATAACTCATTCCTATGAAGATACATTCAAACTCACAAAACGTGCTCAGCTCGGGCTGAAAATGCATTTCGCAATAAAAACTCAAATTGAGTTTCACGCCTAAACCAAAGGACTTATGCACACACTTCAACATGTATTTTGTTCAGGATGACCTCCTGAAGCCTAAATGAGCATTAATTTGACCACACAACTCATTCCTATGAAGATACATTCAAACTCACAAAACGTGCTCAGCTCGGGCTGAAAATGCATTTTAAAGCAATAAAAACTCAAATTGAGTGTCACGCCTAAACCAAAGGACTTATGCACACACTTCAACATGTATTTTGTTCAGGATGACCACCTGAAGCCTAAATGAGCATTAATTTGACCACACAACTCATTCTATGAAGATACATTCAAACTCACAAAACGTGCTCAGCTCCGGCTGAAAAATGCATTTAAAGCAATAAAAACTCAAATTGAGTGTCACACCTAAACCAAAGGACTTATGCACACACTTCAACATGTATTTTGTTCAGGATGACCTCCTGAAGCCCATATGAGCATTAATTTGACTACACAACTCATTCCTATGAAGATACATTCAAACTTCCAAAACGTGTTCAGCTCGGGCTGAAACTGCATTTAAAGCAATAAAAACTCAAATTGAGTGTCACGCCTAAACCAAAGGACTAATGCACACACTTCAACATGTATTTTGTTCAGGATGACCTCCTGAAGGCCATATGAGCATTAATTTGACTACACAACTCATTCCTATAAAGATACATTCAAACTCACAAAACGTGCTCAGCTCGGGCTAAAAATGCATTTAAAGCAATAAAAACTCAAATTGAGTGTCATGCCCAAACCAAAGGACTTATGCACACACTTCAACATGTATTTTGTTCAGGATGTCCTCCTGAAGCCTAAATGAGCATTAATATGATCACACATCTCATTCCTATGAAGATACATTCAAACTCAGAACACGTGCTCAGCTCGGCCCGAAACTGCACTTAAAGCAATAAAAACTGAAATTGAGTATAGTCATGGTACCTGCGTTGAGTTATAATTAGTTCAAGAACAAAGAGAAATTGAATAATTGGCTCAAGAGTACAGTTATACAGTCAAATAATTGTAAAATGGTTTCAGGCCTCGGAGACAATAACGGACTTTGGTCAGTAGAGGGCAACATAGACCATAACATGATTCAAGACACATTTTGAAAACTTGTTCCACTCGGCCTGAAAATGCATTTAAAGCAATAATAACTCAAATTGAGTGTCACTCCCAAACCAAAGGACTTTTGCACACACTTCAATGTATTTAGTTCAGGATGTCCTCCTGAAGCCTAAATGAGCAGTAATTTGACTACACAACTCATTCCTATGAAGATACATTCAAACTCAAAAAACGTGCTCAGCTCAGCAAAAAATGCATTTAAAGCAATAAAAACTCAAATTGAGTGTCAGCCCTAAACCAAAGGACTTATGCACACACTTCAACATGTATTTTGTTCAGGATGACCTCCTGAAGCCTAAATGAGCAATAATTTGACCACACAACTCATTCCTATGAAGATACATTCAAAGTCAGAAAGCGCGCTCAGCTCGGGCTGAAAATGCATTTAAAGCAATAAAAACTCAAATTGAGTGTCACGCCTAAACCAAAGGACTTATGCACACACTACAACATGTATTTTGTTCAGGATGACCTCCTGAAGCCTAAATGAGCAATAATTTGACCACACAACTCATTCCTATGAAGATACATTCAAACTCAAAAAACGTGCTCAGCTCAGCAAAAAATGCATTTAAAGCAATAAAAACTCAAATTGAGTGTCACACCCAAACCAAAGGACTTATGCACACACTTCAACATGTATTTTGTTCAGGATGTCCTCCTGAAGCCTAAATGAGCATTAATATGATCACACATCTCATTCCTATGAAGATACATTCAAACTCAGAACACGTGCTCAGCTCGGCCCGAAACTGCACTTAAAGCAATAAAAACTGAAATTGAGTATAGTCATGGTACCTGCGTTGAGTTATAATTAGTTCAAGAACAAAGAGAAATTGAATAATTGGCTCAAGAGTACAGTTATACAGTCAAATAATTGTAAAATGTTTTCAGGCCTCGGAGACAATAACGGACTTTGGTCAGTAGAGGGCAACATAGACCATAACATGATTCAAGACACATTTTGAAAACTTGTTCCACTCGGCCTGAAAATGCATTTAAAGCAATAATAACTCAAATTGAGTGTCACTCCCAAACCAAAGGACTTTTGCACACACTTCAATGTATTTAGTTCAGGATGTCCTCCTGAAGCCTAAATGAGCAGTAATTTGACTACACAACTCATTCCTATGAAGATACATTCAAACTCAAAAAACGTGCTCAGCTCAGCAAAAAATGCATTTAAAGCAATAAAAACTCAAATTGAGTGTCACGCCTAAACCAAAGGACTTATGCACACACTTCAACATGTATTTTGTTCAGGATGACCTCCTGAAGCCTAAATGAGCAATAATTTGACCACACAACTCATTCCTATGAAGATACATTCAAAGTCAGAAAGCGCGCTCAGCTCGGGCTGAAAATGCATTTAAAGCAATAAAAACTCAAATTGAGTGTCACGCCTAAACCAAAGGACTTATGCACACACTTCAACATGTATTTTGTTCAGGATGACCTCCTGAAGCCCATATGAGCATTAATTTGACTACACAACTCATTCTTATGAAGATACATTCTAACTCACAAAACGTGCTCAGCTCGGGCTAAAAATGCATTTAAAGCAAAAAAACTCAAATTGAGTGTCACACCTAAACCAAAGGACTTATGCACACACTTCAACATGTACTTTGGTTCAGGATGACCTCCTGAAGCCTATATGAGCATTAATTTGACCACACAACTCATTCTATGAAGATACATTCAAACTCACAAAACGTGCTCAGCTCGGGCTGAAAATGCATTTAAAGCAATAAAAACTCAAATTGAGTGTCACACCTAAACCAAAGGACTTATGCACACATTTACACATGTATTTTGTTCAGGATGACCTCCTGAAGCCTAAATGAGCATTCATTTGACGACACAACTCATTCCTATGAAGATACATTCTAACTCACAAAACGTGCTCAGCTCGGGCTAAAAATGCATTTAAAGCAAAAAAACTCAAATTGAGTGTCACGCCTAAACCAAAGGACTTATGCACACACTTCAACATGTATTTTGTTCAGGATGACCTCCTGAAGCCTATATGAGCATTAATTTGACCACACAACTCATTCATATGAAGATACATTCAAACTCACAAAACGTGCTCAGCTCGGGCTGAAAATGCATTTAAAGCAATAAAAACTGAAATTGAGTGTCACGCATAAACCAAAGGACTTATGCACACACTTCAACATGTATTTTGTTCAGGATGACCACCTGAAGCCTAAATGAGCATTAATTTGACCACACAACTCATTCCTATGAAGATACATTCAAACTTACAAAACGTGCTCAGCTCCAGCTGAAAAATGCATTTAAAGCAATAAAAACTCAAATTGAGTGTCACACCTAAACCAAAGGACTTATGCACACACTTCAACATGTATTTTGTTCAGGATGACCTCCTGAAGCCCATATGAGCATTAATTTGACTACACAACTCATTCCTATGAAGATACATTCAAACTCACAAAACGTGCTCAGCTCGGGCTAAAAATGCATTTAAAGCAATAAAAACTCAAATTGAGTGTCACGCCTAAACCAAAGGACTTATGCACACACTTCAACATGTATTTTGTTCAGGATGTCCTCCTGAAGCCTAAATGAGCATTAATATGATCACACATCTCATTCCTATGAAGATACATTCAAACTCAGAACACGTGCTCAGCTCGGCCCGAAACTGCACTTAAAGCAATAAAAAATGAAATTGAGTATAGTCATGGTACCTGCGTTGAGTTATAATTAGTTCAAGAACAAAGAGAAATTGAATAATTGGCTCAAGAGTACAGTTATACAGTCATATAAATGTAAAATCGTTTCAGGCCTCGGAGACAATAACGGACTTTGGTCAGTAGAGGGCAACATAGACCATAACATGATTCAAGACACATTTTGAAAACTTGTTCCACTCGGCCAGAAAATGCATTTAAAGCAATAATAACTCAAATTGAGTATCACTCCCAAACCAAAGGACTTATGCACACACTTCAACATGTATTTTGTTCAGGATGACCTCCTGAAGCCCATATGAGCATTAATTTGACTACACAACTCATTCCTATGAAGATACATTCAAACTCAAAAAACGTGCTCAGCTCGGGCTGAAAATGCATTTAAAGCAATAAAAACTCAAATTGAGTGTCACGCCTAAACCAAAGGACTTATGCACACACTTCAACATGTATTTTGTTCAGGATGACCTCCTGAAGCCCATATGAGCATTAATTTGACCACACAACTCATTCCTATGAAGATACATTCAAACTCACAAAACGTGCTCAGCTCGGGCTGAAAATGCATTTAAAGCAATAAAAACTCAAATTGAGTGTCACGCCTAAACCAAAGGACTTATGCACACACTTCAACATGTATTTTGTTCAAGATGACCTCCTGAAGCCTAAATGAGCATTCATTTGACGACACAACTCATTCCTATGAAGATACATTCTAACTCACAAAACGTGCTCAGCTCGGGCTAAAAATGCATTTAAAGCAAAAAAACTCAAATTGAGTGTCACGCCTAAACCAAAGGACTTATACACACACTTCAACATGTATTTTGTTCAGGATGACCTCCTGAAGCCTATATGAGCATTAATTATACCACACAACTCATTCTATGAAGATACATTCAAACTCACAAAACGTGCTCAGCTCGGGCTGAAAATGCATTTAAAGCAATAAAAACTCAAATTGAGTGTCACGCCTAAACCAAAGGACTTATGCACACACTTCAACATGTATTTTGTTCAGGATGACCACCTGAAGCCTAAATGAGCATTAATTATACCACACAACTCATTCTATGAAGATACATTCAAACTCACAAAACGTGCTCAGCTCGGGCTGAAAATGCATTTAAAGCAATAAAAACCCAAATTGAGTGTCACACCTAAACCAAAGGACTTATGCACACACTTCAACATGTACTTAGTTCAGGATGTCCTCCTGAAGCCTAAATGAGCATTATTTTGATCACATAACTCATTCCTATGAAGATACATTCAAACTCACAAAACGTGCTCAGCTCGGGCTGAAAATGCATTTCGCAATAAAAACTCAAATTGAGTTTCACGCCTAAACCAAAGGACTTATGCACACACTTCAACATGTATTTTGTTCAGGATGACCTCCTGAAGCCTAAATGAGCATTAATTTGACCACACAACTCATTCCTATGAAGATACATTCAAACTCACAAAACGTGCTCAGCTCGGGCTGAAAATGCATTTTAAAGCAATAAAAACTCAAATTGAGTGTCACGCCTAAACCAAAGGACTTATGCACACACTTCAACATGTATTTTGTTCAGGATGACCACCTGAAGCCTAAATGAGCATTAATTTGACCACACAACTCATTCTATGAAGATACATTCAAACTCACAAAACGTGCTCAGCTCCGGCTGAAAAATGCATTTAAAGCAATAAAAACTCAAATTGAGTGTCACACCTAAACCAAAGGACTTATGCACACACTTCAACATGTATTTTGTTCAGGATGACCTCCTGAAGCCCATATGAGCATTAATTTGACTACACAACTCATTCCTATGAAGATACATTCAAACTTCCAAAACGTGTTCAGCTCGGGCTGAAACTGCATTTAAAGCAATAAAAACTCAAATTGAGTGTCACGCCTAAACCAAAGGACTAATGCACACACTTCAACATGTATTTTGTTCAGGATGACCTCCTGAAGGCCATATGAGCATTAATTTGACTACACAACTCATTCCTATAAAGATACATTCAAACTCACAAAACGTGCTCAGCTCGGGCTAAAAATGCATTTAAAGCAATAAAAACTCAAATTGAGTGTCATGCCCAAACCAAAGGACTTATGCACACACTTCAACATGTATTTTGTTCAGGATGTCCTCCTGAAGCCTAAATGAGCATTAATATGATCACACATCTCATTCCTATGAAGATACATTCAAACTCAGAACACGTGCTCAGCTCGGCCCGAAACTGCACTTAAAGCAATAAAAACTGAAATTGAGTATAGTCATGGTACCTGCGTTGAGTTATAATTAGTTCAAGAACAAAGAGAAATTGAATAATTGGCTCAAGAGTACAGTTATACAGTCATATAAATGTAAAATGGTTTCAGGCCTCGGAGACAATAACGGACTTTGGTCAGTAGAGGGCAACATAGACCATAACATGATTCAAGACACATTTTGAAAACTTGTTCCACTCGGGCTGAAAATGCATTTAAAGCAATAAAAACTCAAATTGAGTGTCACGCCTAAACCAAAGGACTTATGCACACACTACAACATGTATTTTGTTCAGGATGACCTCCTGAAGCCTAAATGAGCAATAATTTGACCACACAACTCATTCCTATGAAGATACATTCAAACTCAAAAAACGTGCTCAGCTCAGCAAAAAATGCATTTAAAGCAATAAAAACTCAAATTGAGTGTCACACCCAAACCAAAGGACTTATGCACACACTTCAACATGTATTTTGTTCAGGATGTCCTCCTGAAGCCTAAATGAGCATTAATATGATCACACATCTCATTCCTATGAAGATACATTCAAACTCAGAACACGTGCTCAGCTCGGCCCGAAACTGCACTTAAAGCAATAAAAACTGAAATTGAGTATAGTCATGGTACCTGCGTTGAGTTATAATTAGTTCAAGAACAAAGAGAAATTGAATAATTGGCTCAAGAGTACAGTTATACAGTCAAATAATTGTAAAATGTTTTCAGGCCTCGGAGACAATAACGGACTTTGGTCAGTAGAGGGCAACATAGACCATAACATGATTCAAGACACATTTTGAAAACTTGTTCCACTCGGCCTGAAAATGCATTTAAAGCAATAATAACTCGAATTGAGTGTCACTCCCAAACCAAAGGACTTTTGCACACACTTCAATGTATTTAGTTCAGGATGTCCTCCTGAAGCCTAAATGAGCAGTAATTTGACTACACAACTCATTCCTATGAAGATACATTCAAACTCAAAAAACGTGCTCAGCTCAGCAAAAAATGCATTTAAAGCAATAAAAACTCAAATTGAGTGTCACGCCTAAACCAAAGGACTTATGCACACACTTCAACATGTATTTTGTTCAGGATGACCTCCTGAAGCCTAAATGAGCAATAATTTGACCACACAACTCATTCCTATGAAGATACATTCAAAGTCAGAAAGCGCGCTCAGCTCGGGCTGAAAATGCATTTAAAGCAATAAAAACTCAAATTGAGTGTCACGCCTAAACCAAAGGACTTATGCACACACTTCAACATGTATTTTGTTCAGGATGACCTCCTGAAGCCCATATGAGCATTAATTTGACTACACAACTCATTCTTATGAAGATACATTCTAACTCACAAAACGTGCTCAGCTCGGGCTAAAAATGCATTTAAAGCAAAAAAACTCAAATTGAGTGTCACACCTAAACCAAAGGACTTATGCACACACTTCAACATGTACTTTGGTTCAGGATGACCTCCTGAAGCCTATATGAGCATTAATTTGACCACACAACTCATTCTATGAAGATACATTCAAACTCACAAAACGTGCTCAGCTCGGGCTGAAAATGCATTTAAAGCAATAAAAACTCAAATTGAGTGTCACACCTAAACCAAAGGACTTATGCACACATTTACACATGTATTTTGTTCAGGATGACCTCCTGAAGCCTAAATGAGCATTCATTTGACGACACAACTCATTCCTATGAAGATACATTCTAACTCACAAAACGTGCTCAGCTCGGGCTAAAAATGCATTTAAAGCAAAAAAACTCAAATTGAGTGTCACGCCTAAACCAAAGGACTTATGCACACACTTCAACATGTATTTTGTTCAGGATGACCTCCTGAAGCCTATATGAGCATTAATTTGACCACACAACTCATTCATATGAAGATACATTCAAACTCACAAAACGTGCTCAGCTCGGGCTGAAAATGCATTTAAAGCAATAAAAACTGAAATTGAGTGTCACGCATAAACCAAAGGACTTATGCACACACTTCAACATGTATTTTGTTCAGGATGACCACCTGAAGCCTAAATGAGCATTAATTTGACCACACAACTCATTCCTATGAAGATACATTCAAACTCACAAAACGTGCTCAACTCGGGCTGAAAATGCATTTAAAGCAATAAAAACTCAAATTGAGTGTCACGCCTAAACCAAAGGACTTATGCACACACTTCAACATGTATTTTGTTCAGGATGACCTCCTGAAGCCCATATGAGCATTAATTTGACCACACAACTCATTCCTATGAAGATACATTCAAACACACAAAACGTGCTCAGCTCGGGCTGAAAATGCATTTAAAGCAATAAAAACTCAAATTGAGTGTCACGCCTAAACCAAAGGACTTATGCACACACTTCAACATGTATTTTGTTCAGGATGACCACCTGACGCCTAAATGAGCATTAATTTGACCACACAACTCATTCCTATGAAGATACATTCAAACTCACAAAACGTGCTCAGCTCGGGCTGAAAATGCATTTAAAGCAATAAAAACTCAAATTGAGTGTCACGCCTAAACCAAAGGACTTATGCACACACTTCAACATGTATTTTGTTCAGGATGACCTCCTGAAGCCCATATGAGCATTAATTTGACCACACAACTCATTCCTATGAAGATACATTCAAACACACAAAACGTGCTCAGCTCGGGCTGAAAATGCATTTAAAGCAATAAAAACTCAAATTGAGTGTCACGCCTAAACCAAAGGACTTATGCACACACTTCAACATGTATTTTGTTCAGGATGACCTCCTCAAGCCTAAATGAGCAATAATTTGACCACACACCTCATTCCTATGAAGATACATTCAAACTCAAAAAACTTGCTCAGCTCGGGCTGAAAATGCATTTAAAGCAATAAAAACTCAAATTGAGTGTCACACCTAAACCAAAGGACTTATGCACACACTTCAACATGTATTTTGTTCAGGATGACCTCCTGAAGCCCATATGAGCATTAATTTGACCACACAACTCATTCCTATGAAGATACATTCAAACTCACAAAACGTGCTCAGCTCGGGCTGAAAATGCATTTAAAGCAATAAAAACTCAAATTGAGTGTCACGCCTAAACCAAAGGACTTATGCACACACTTCAACATGTATTTTGTTCAAGATGACCTCCTGAAGCCTAAATGAGCATTCATTTGACGACACAACTCATTCCTATGAAGATACATTCTAACTCACAAAACGTGCTCAGCTCGGGCTAAAAATGCATTTAAAGCAAAAAAACTCAAATTGAGTGTCACGCCTAAACCAAAGGACTTATGCACACACTTCAACATGTATTTTGTTCAGGATGACCTCCTGAAGCCTATATGAGCATTAATTTGACCACACAACTCATTCTATGAAGATACATTCAAACTCACAAAACGTGCTCAGCTCGGGCTGAAAATGCATTTAAAGCAATAAAAACTCAAAATGAGTGTCACGCCTAAACCAAAGGACTTATGCACACACTTCAACATGTATTTTGTTCAGGATGACCTCCTCAAGCCTAAATGAGCAATAATTTGACCACACAATTCATTCCTATGAAGATACATTCAAACTCAAAGAACGTGCTCAGCTCGGGCTGAAAATGCATTTAAAGCAATAAAAACTCAAATTGAGTGTCACGCCCAAACCAAAGGACTTATGCACACACTTCAACATGTATTTTGTTCAAGATGTCCTCCTGAAGCCTAAATGAGCATTAATATGATCACACATCTCATTCCTATGAAGATACATTCAAACTCAGAACACGTGCTCAGCTCGGCCCGAAACTGCACTTAAAGCAATAAAAACTGAAATTGAGTATAGTCATGGTACCTGCGTTGAGTTATAATTAGTTCAAGAACAAAGAGAAATCGAATAATTGGCTCAAGAGTACAGTTATACAGTCATATAAATGTAAAATGGTTTCAGGCCTCGGAGACAATACCGGACTTTGGTCAGTAGAGGGCAACATAGACCATAACATGATTCAAGACACATTTTGAAAACTTGTTCCACTCGGCCTGAAAATGCATTTAAAGCAATAATAACTCAAATTGAGTGTCACTCCCAAACCAAAGGACTTATGCACACACTTCAACATGTATTTTGTTCAGGATGACCTCCTGAAGCCGAAATGAGCAATAATTTGACCACACAACTCATTCCTATGAAGATACATTCAAACTCACAAAACGTGCTCAGCTCGGGCTGAAAATGCATTTAAAGCAATAAAAACTCAAATTGAGTGTCACGCCTAAACCAAAGGACTTATGCACACACTTCAACATGTATTTTGTTCAGGATGACCACCTGAAGCCTAAATGAGCATTAATTTGACCACACAACTCATTCTATGAAGATACATTCAAACTCACAAAACGTGCTCAGCTCCGGCTGAAAAATGCTTTTAAAGCAATAAAAACTCAAATTGAGTGTCACACCTAAACCAAAGGACTTATGCACACACTTCAACATGTATTTTGTTCAGGATGACCTCCTGAAGCCCATATGAGCATTAATTTGACTACACAACTCATTCCTATGAAGATACATTCAAACTTACAAAACGTGCTCAGCTCGGGCTGAAACTGCATTTAAAGCAATAAAAACTCAAATTGAGTGTCACGCCTAAACCAAAGGACTTATGCACACACTTCAACATGTATTTTGTTCAGGATGACCTCCTGAAGCCCATATGAGCATTAATTTGACTACACAACTCATTCCTATAAAGATACATTCAAACTCACAAAACGTGCTCAGCTCGGGCTGAAAATGCATTTTAAAGCAATAAAAACTCAAATTGAGTGTCACGCCTAAACCAAAGGACTTATGCACACACTTCAACATGTATTTTGTTAAGGATGACCACCTGAAGCCTAAATGAGCATTAATTTGACCACACAACTCATTCTATGAAGATACATTCAAACTCACAAAACGTGCTCAGCTCCGGCTGAAAAATGCATTTAAAGCAATAAAAACTCAAATTGAGTGTCACACCTAAACCAAAGGACTTATGCACACACTTCATGTATTTTGTTCAGGATGACCTCCTGAAGCCTATATGAGCATTAATTTGACTACACAACTCATTCCTATGAAGATACATTCAAACTTACAAAACGTGCTCAGCTCGGGCTGAAACTGCATTTAAAGCAATAAAAACTCAAATTGAGTGTCACGCCTAAACCAAAGGACTTATGCACACACTTCAACATGTATTTTGTTCAGGATGACCTCCTGAAGCCCATATGAGCATTAATTTGACTACACAACTCATTCCTATAAAGATACATTCAAACTCACAAAACGTGCTCAGCTCGGGCTGAAAATGCATTTAAAGCAATAAAAACTCAAATTGAGTGTCACGCCCAAACCAAAGGACTTATGCACACACTTCAACATGTATTTTGTTCAGGATGACCTCCTGAAGCCGAAATGAGCAATAATTTGACCACACAACTCATTCCTATGAAGATACATTCAAACTCACAAAACGTGCTCAGCTCGGGCTGAAAATGCATTTAAAGCAATAAAAACTCAAATTGAGTGTCACGCCTAAACCAAAGGACTTATGCACACACTTCAACATGTATTTAGTTCAGGATGACCACCTGAAGCCTAAATGAGCATTAATTTGACCACACAACGCATTCCTATGAAGATACATTCAAATTCACAAAACGTGCTCAGCTCGGGCTGAAAATGCATTTTAAAGCAATAAAAACTCAAATTGAGTGTCACGCCTAAACCAAAGGACTTATGCACACACTTCAACATGTATTTTGTTCAGGATGACCTCCTGAAGCCCATATGAGCATTAATTTGACCACACAACTCATTCCTATGAAGATACATTCAAACTCACAAAACGTGCTCAGCTCGGGCTGAAAATGCATTTAAAGCAATAAAAACTCAAAATGAGTGTCACGCCTAAACCAAAGGACTTATGCACACACTTCAACATGTATTTTGTTCAGGATGACCTCCTCAAGCCTAAATGAGCAATAATTTGACCACACAATTCATTCCTATGAAGATACATTCAAACTCACAAAACGTGCTCAGCTCGGGCTGAAAATGCATTTCGCAATAAAAACTCAAATTGAGTTTCACGCCTAAACCAAAGGACTTATGCACACACTTCAACATGTATTTTGTTCAGGATGACCTCCTGAAGCCGAAATGAGCAATAATTTGACCACACAACTCATTCCTATGAAGATACATTCAAACTAACAAAATGTGCTCAGCTCGGGCTGAAAATGCATTTAAAGCAATAAAAACTCAAATTGAGTGTCACGCCTAAACCAAAGGACTTATGCACACACTTCAACATGTATTTAGTTCAGGATGACCACCTGAAGCCTAAATGAGCATTAATTTGACCACACAACCCATTCCTATGAAGATACATTCAAATTCACAAAACGTGCTCAGCTCGGGCTGAAAATGCATTTTAAAGCAATAAAAACTCAAATTGAGTGTCACGCCTAAACCAAAGGACTTATGCACACACTTCAACATGTATTTTGTTAAGGATGACCACCTGAAGCCTAAATGAGCATTAATTTGACCACACAACTCATTCTATGAAGATACATTCAAACTCACAAAACGTGCTCAGCTCCGGCTGAAAAATGCATTTAAAGCAATAAAAACTCAAATTGAGTGTCACACCTAAACCAAAGGACTTATGCACACACTTCAACATGTATTTTGTTCAGGATGACCTCCTGAAGCCCATATGAGCATTAATTTGACTACACAACTCATTCCTATGAAGATACATTCAAACTTACAAAACGTGCTCAGCTCGGGCTGAAACTGCATTTAAAGCAATAACAACTCAAATTGAGTGTCACGCCTAAACCAAAGGACTTATGCACACACTTCAACATGTATTTGTTCAGGATGACCTCCTGAAGCCCATATGAGCATTAATTTGACTACACAACTCATTCCTATAAAGATACATTCAAACTCACAAAACGTGCTCAGCTCGGGCTGAAAATGCATTTAAAGCAATAAAAACTCAAATTGAGTGTCACGCCCAAACCAAAGGACTTATGCACACACTTGAACATGTATTTTGTTCAGGATGACCTCCTGAAGCCGAAATGAGCAATAATTTGACCACACAACTCATTCCTATGAAGATACATTCAAACTCACAAAACGTGCTCAGCTCGGGCTGAAAATGCATTTAAAGCAATAAAAACTCAAATTGAGTGTCACGCCTAAACCAAAGGACTTATGCACATACTTCAACATGTATTTAGTTCAGGATGACCACCTGAAGCCTAAATGAGCATTAATTTGACCACACAACCCATTCCTATGAAGATACATTCAAATTCACAAAACGTGCTCAGCTCGGGCTGAAAATGCATTTTAAAGCAATAAAAACTCAAATTGAGTGTCACGCCCAAACCAAAGGACTTATGCACACACTTCAACATGTATTTTGTTAAGGATGACCACCTGAAGCCTAAATGAGCATTCATTTGACCACACAACTCATTCTATGAAGATACATTCAAACTCACAAAACGTGCTCAGCTCCGGCTGAAAAATGCATTTAAAGCAATAAAAACTCAAATTGAGTGTCACACCTAAACCAAAGGACTTATGCACACACTTCAACATGTATTTTGTTCAGGATGACCTCCTGAAGCCCATATGAGCATTAATTTGACTACACAACTCATTCCTATGAAGATACATTCAAACTTACAAAACGTGCTCAGCTCGGGCTGAAACTGCATTTAAAGCAATAAAAACTCAAATTGAGTGTCACGCCTAAACCAAAGGACTTATGCACACACTTCAACATGTATTTTGTTCAGGATGACCTCCTGAAGCCCATATGAGCATTAATTTGACGACACAACTCATTCCTATAAAGATACATTCAAACTCACAAAACGTGCTCAGCTCGGGCTGAAAATGCATTTAAAGCAATAAAAACTCAAATTGAGTGTCACGCCAAAACCAAAGGACTTATGCACACACTTCAACATGTATTTTGTTCAGGATGTCCTCCTGAAGCCTAAATGAGCATTAATATGATCACACATCTCATTCCTATGAAGATACATTCAAATTCAGAACACGTGCTCAGCTCGGCCCGAAACTGCACTTAAAGCAATAAAAACTGAAATTGAATATAGTCATGGTACCTGCGTTGAGTTATAATTAGTTCAAGAACAAAGAGAAATTGAATAATTGGCTCAAGAGTACAGTTATACAGTCATATAAATGTAAAATGGTTTCAGGCCTCGGAGACAATAACGGACTTTGGTCAGTAGAGGGCAACATAGACCATAACATGATTCAAGACACATTTTGAAAACTTGTTCCACTCGGCCTGAAAATGCATTTAAAGCAATAATAACTCAAATTGAGTGTCACTCCGAAACCAAAGGACTTTTGCACACACTTCAATGTATTTAGTTCAGGATGTCCTCCTGAAGCCTAAATGAGCATTCATTTGACGACACAACTCATTCCTATGAAGATATATTCTAACTCACAAAACGTGATCAGCTTGGCCTGAAAATGCATTTAAAGCAATAAAAACTCAAATTGAGTGTCACGCCTAAACCAAAGGGCTTATGCAAACATTCAACATGTATTTAGTTCAGGATGTCTCACTGAAGCCTAAATGAGCAATAATTTGACTACACAACTCATTCCTATGAAGATACATTCAAACTCACAAAATGTGCTCAGCTCGGGCTAAAAATGCATTTAAAGCAAAAAAACTCAAATTGAGTGTCACACCTAAACCAAAGGACTTATGCACACACTTCAACATGTATTTTGTTCAGGATGACCTCCTGAAGCCTAAATGAGCATTAATTTGACCACACAACTCATTCCTATGAAGATACATTCAAACTCACAAAACGTGCTCAGCTCGGGCTGAAAATGCATTTAAAGCAATAAAAACCCAAATTGAGTGTCACACCTAAACCAAAGGACTTATGCACACACTTCAACATGTATTTAGTTCAGGATGACCACCTGAAGCCTAAATGAGCATTAATTTGACCACACAACCCATTCCTATGAAGATACATTCAAACTCACAAAACGTGCTCAGCTCGGGCTGAAAATGCATTTTAAAGCAATAAAAACTCAAATTGAGTGTCACACCTAAACCAAAGGACTTATGCACACACTTTAACATGCACTTAGTTCAGGATGTCCTCCTGAAGCCTAAATGAGCATTATTTTGATCACATAACTCATTCCTATGAAGATACATTCAAACTCACAAAACGTGCTCAGCTCGGGCTGAAAATGCATTTCGCAATAAAAACTCAAATTGAGTTTCACGCCTAAACCAAAGGACTTATGCACACACTTCAACATGTATTTTGTTCAGGATGACCTCCTGAAGCCGAAATGAGCATTAATTTGACCACACAACCCATTCCTATGAAGATACATTCAAACTCACAAAACGTGCTCAGCTCCGGCTGAAAAATGCATTTAAAGCAATAAAAACTCAAAATGAGTGTCACGCCTAAACCAAAGGACTTATGCACACACTTCAACATGTATTTTGTTCAGGATGACCTCCTGAAGCCCATATGAGCATTAATTTGACTACACAACTCATTCCTATAAAGATACATTCAAACTCACAAAACGTGCTCAGCTCGGGCTGAAAATGCATTTAAAGCAATAAAAACTCAAATTGAGTGTCACGCCCAAACCAAAGGACTTATGCACACACTTCAACATGTATTTTGTTCAGGATGACCACCTGAAGCCTAAATGAGCATTAATTTGACCACACAACTCATTCTATGAAGATACATTCAAACTCACAAAACGTGCTCAGCTCGGGCTGAAAATGCATTTAAAGCAATAAAAACTCAAAATGAGTGTCACGCCTAAACCAAAGGACTTATGCACACACTTCAACATGTATTTTGTTAAGGATGACCTCCTCAAGCCTAAATGAGCAATAATTTGACCACACAATTCATTCCTATGAAGATACATTCAAACTCAAAAAACGTGCTCAGCTCGGGCTGAAAATGCATTTAAAGCAATAAAAACTCAAATTGAGTGTCACACCTAAACCAAAGGACTTATGCACACATTTACACATGTATTTTGTTCAGGATGACCTCCTGAAGCCCATATGAGCATTAATTTGACTACACAACTCATTCCTATGAAGATACATTCAAACTTACAAAACGTGCTCAGCTCGGGCTGAAACTGCATTTAAAGCAATAAAAACTCAAATTGAGTGTCACGCCTAAACCAAAGGACTTATGCACACACTTCAACATGTATTTTGTTCAGGATGACCTCCTGAAGCCCATATGAGCATTAATTTGACGACACAACTCATTCCTATAAAGATACATTCAAACTCACAAAACGTGCTCAGCTCGGGCTGAAAATGCATTTAAAGCAATAAAAACTCAAATTGAGTGTCACGCCAAAACCAAAGGACTTATGCACACACTTCAACATGTATTTTGTTCAGGATGTCCTCCTGAAGCCTAAATGAGCATTAATATGATCACACATCTCATTCCTATGAAGATACATTCAAATTCAGAACACGTGCTCAGCTCGGCCCGAAACTGCACTTAAAGCAATAAAAACTGAAATTGAATATAGTCATGGTACCTGCGTTGAGTTATAATTAGTTCAAGAACAAAGAGAAATTGAATAATTGGCTCAAGAGTACAGTTATACAGTCATATAAATGTAAAATGGTTTCAGGCCTCGGAGACAATAACGGACTTTGGTCAGTAGAGGGCAACATAGACCATAACATGATTCAAGACACATTTTGAAAACTTGTTCCACTCGGCCTGAAAATGCATTTAAAGCAATAATAACTCAAATTGAGTGTCACTCCGAAACCAAAGGACTTTTGCACACACTTCAATGTATTTAGTTCAGGATGTCCTCCTGAAGCCTAAATGAGCATTCATTTGACGACACAACTCATTCCTATGAAGATATATTCTAACTCACAAAACGTGATCAGCTTGGCCTGAAAATGCATTTAAAGCAATAAAAACTCAAATTGAGTGTCACGCCTAAACCAAAGGGCTTATGCAAACATTCAACATGTATTTAGTTCAGGATGTCTCACTGAAGCCTAAATGAGCAATAATTTGACTACACAACTCATTCCTATGAAGATACATTCAAACTCACAAAATGTGCTCAGCTCGGGCTAAAAATGCATTTAAAGCAAAAAAACTCAAATTGAGTGTCACACCTAAACCAAAGGACTTATGCACACACTTCAACATGTATTTTGTTCAGGATGACCTCCTGAAGCCTAAATGAGCATTAATTTGACCACACAACTCATTCCTATGAAGATACATTCAAACTCACAAAACGTGCTCAGCTCGGGCTGAAAATGCATTTAAAGCAATAAAAACCCAAATTGAGTGTCACACCTAAACCAAAGGACTTATGCACACACTTCAACATGTATTTAGTTCAGGATGACCACCTGAAGCCTAAATGAGCATTAATTTGACCACACAACCCATTCCTATGAAGATACATTCAAACTCACAAAACGTGCTCAGCTCGGGCTGAAAATGCATTTTAAAGCAATAAAAACTCAAATTGAGTGTCACACCTAAACCAAAGGACTTATGCACACACTTTAACATGCACTTAGTTCAGGATGTCCTCCTGAAGCCTAAATGAGCATTATTTTGATCACATAACTCATTCCTATGAAGATACATTCAAACTCACAAAACGTGCTCAGCTCGGGCTGAAAATGCATTTCGCAATAAAAACTCAAATTGAGTTTCACGCCTAAACCAAAGGACTTATGCACACACTTCAACATGTATTTTGTTCAGGATGACCTCCTGAAGCCGAAATGAGCATTAATTTGACCACACAACCCATTCCTATGAAGATACATTCAAACTCACAAAACGTGCTCAGCTCCGGCTGAAAAATGCATTTAAAGCAATAAAAACTCAAAATGAGTGTCACGCCTAAACCAAAGGACTTATGCACACACTTCAACATGTATTTTGTTCAGGATGACCTCCTGAAGCCCATATGAGCATTAATTTGACTACACAACTCATTCCTATAAAGATACATTCAAACTCACAAAACGTGCTCAGCTCGGGCTGAAAATGCATTTAAAGCAATAAAAACTCAAATTGAGTGTCACGCCCAAACCAAAGGACTTATGCACACACTTCAACATGTATTTTGTTCAGGATGACCACCTGAAGCCTAAATGAGCATTAATTTGACCACACAACTCATTCTATGAAGATACATTCAAACTCACAAAACGTGCTCAGCTCGGGCTGAAAATGCATTTAAAGCAATAAAAACTCAAAATGAGTGTCACGCCTAAACCAAAGGACTTATGCACACACTTCAACATGTATTTTGTTAAGGATGACCTCCTCAAGCCTAAATGAGCAATAATTTGACCACACAATTCATTCCTATGAAGATACATTCAAACTCAAAAAACGTGCTCAGCTCGGGCTGAAAATGCATTTAAAGCAATAAAAACTCAAATTGAGTGTCACACCTAAACCAAAGGACTTATGCACACATTTACACATGTATTTTGTTCAGGATGACCTCCTGAAGCCCATATGAGCATTAATTTGACTACACAACTCATTCCTATGAAGATACATTCAAACTTACAAAACGTGCTCAGCTCGGGCTGAAACTGCATTTAAAGCAATAAAAACTCAAATTGAGTGTCACGCCTAAACCAAAGGACTTATGCACACACTTCAACATGTATTTTGTTCAGGATGACCTCCTGAAGCCCATATGAGCATTAATTTGACGACACAACTCATTCCTATAAAGATACATTCAAACTCACAAAACGTGCTCAGCTCGGGCTGAAAATGCATTTAAAGCAATAAAAACTCAAATTGAGTGTCACGCCAAAACCAAAGGACTTATGCACACACTTCAACATGTATTTTGTTCAGGATGTCCTCCTGAAGCCTAAATGAGCATTAATATGATCACACATCTCATTCCTATGAAGATACATTCAAATTCAGAACACGTGCTCAGCTCGGCCCGAAACTGCACTTAAAGCAATAAAAACTGAAATTGAATATAGTCATGGTACCTGCGTTGAGTTATAATTAGTTCAAGAACAAAGAGAAATTGAATAATTGGCTCAAGAGTACAGTTATACAGTCATATAAATGTAAAATGGTTTCAGGCCTCGGAGACAATAACGGACTTTGGTCAGTAGAGGGCAACATAGACCATAACATGATTCAAGACACATTTTGAAAACTTGTTCCACTCGGCCTGAAAATGCATTTAAAGCAATAATAACTCAAATTGAGTGTCACTCCGAAACCAAAGGACTTTTGCACACACTTCAATGTATTTAGTTCAGGATGTCCTCCTGAAGCCTAAATGAGCATTCATTTGACGACACAACTCATTCCTATGAAGATATATTCTAACTCACAAAACGTGATCAGCTTGGCCTGAAAATGCATTTAAAGCAATAAAAACTCAAATTGAGTGTCACGCCTAAACCAAAGGGCTTATGCAAACATTCAACATGTATTTAGTTCAGGATGTCTCACTGAAGCCTAAATGAGCAATAATTTGACTACACAACTCATTCCTATGAAGATACATTCAAACTCACAAAATGTGCTCAGCTCGGGCTAAAAATGCATTTAAAGCAAAAAAACTCAAATTGAGTGTCACACCTAAACCAAAGGACTTATGCACACACTTCAACATGTATTTTGTTCAGGATGACCTCCTGAAGCCTAAATGAGCATTAATTTGACCACACAACTCATTCCTATGAAGATACATTCAAACTCACAAAACGTGCTCAGCTCGGGCTGAAAATGCATTTAAAGCAATAAAAACCCAAATTGAGTGTCACACCTAAACCAAAGGACTTATGCACACACTTCAACATGTATTTAGTTCAGGATGACCACCTGAAGCCTAAATGAGCATTAATTTGACCACACAACCCATTCCTATGAAGATACATTCAAACTCACAAAACGTGCTCAGCTCGGGCTGAAAATGCATTTTAAAGCAATAAAAACTCAAATTGAGTGTCACACCTAAACCAAAGGACTTATGCACACACTTTAACATGCACTTAGTTCAGGATGTCCTCCTGAAGCCTAAATGAGCATTATTTTGATCACATAACTCATTCCTATGAAGATACATTCAAACTCACAAAACGTGCTCAGCTCGGGCTGAAAATGCATTTCGCAATAAAAACTCAAATTGAGTTTCACGCCTAAACCAAAGGACTTATGCACACACTTCAACATGTATTTTGTTCAGGATGACCTCCTGAAGCCGAAATGAGCATTAATTTGACCACACAACCCATTCCTATGAAGATACATTCAAACTCACAAAACGTGCTCAGCTCCGGCTGAAAAATGCATTTAAAGCAATAAAAACTCAAAATGAGTGTCACGCCTAAACCAAAGGACTTATGCACACACTTCAACATGTATTTTGTTCAGGATGACCTCCTGAAGCCCATATGAGCATTAATTTGACTACACAACTCATTCCTATAAAGATACATTCAAACTCACAAAACGTGCTCAGCTCGGGCTGAAAATGCATTTAAAGCAATAAAAACTCAAATTGAGTGTCACGCCCAAACCAAAGGACTTATGCACACACTTCAACATGTATTTTGTTCAGGATGACCACCTGAAGCCTAAATGAGCATTAATTTGACCACACAACTCATTCTATGAAGATACATTCAAACTCACAAAACGTGCTCAGCTCGGGCTGAAAATGCATTTAAAGCAATAAAAACTCAAAATGAGTGTCACGCCTAAACCAAAGGACTTATGCACACACTTCAACATGTATTTTGTTAAGGATGACCTCCTCAAGCCTAAATGAGCAATAATTTGACCACACAATTCATTCCTATGAAGATACATTCAAACTCAAAAAACGTGCTCAGCTCGGGCTGAAAATGCATTTAAAGCAATAAAAACTCAAATTGAGTGTCACACCTAAACCAAAGGACTTATGCACACATTTACACATGTATTTTGTTCAGGATGACCTCCTGAAGCCCATATGAGCATTAATTTGAACACACAACTCATTCATATGAAGATACATTCAAACTCACAAAACGTGCTCAGCTCGGGCTGAAAATGCATTTAAAGCAATAAAAACTCAAATTGAGTGTCACGCCTAAACCAAAGGACTTATGCACACACTTCAACATGTATTTTGTTCAGGATGACCACCTGAAGCCTAAATGAGCATTAATTTGACCACACAACTCATTCTATGAAGATACATTCAAACTCACAAAACGTGCTCAGCTCCGGCTGAAAAATGCTTTTAAAGCAATAAAAACTCAAATTGAGTGTCACACCTAAACCAAAGGACTTATGCACACACTTCAACATGTATTTTGTTCAGGATGACCTCCTGAAGCCCATATGAGCATTAATTTGACTACACAACTCATTCCTATGAAGATACATTCAAACTTACAAAACGTGCTCAGCTCGGGCTGAAACTGCATTTAAAGCAATAAAAACTCAAATTGAGTGTCACGCCTAAACCAAAGGACTTATGCACACACTTCAACATGTATTTTGTTCAGGATGACCTCCTGAAGCCCATATGAGCATTAATTTGACTACACAACTCATTCCTATAAAGATACATTCAAACTCACAAAACGTGCTCAGCTCGGGCTGAAAATGCATTTTAAAGCAATAAAAACTCAAATTGAGTGTCACGCCTAAACCAAAGGACTTATGCACACACTTCAACATGTATTTTGTTAAGGATGACCACCTGAAGCCTAAATGAGCATTAATTTGACCACACAACTCATTCTATGAAGATACATTCAAACTCACAAAACGTGCTCAGCTCCGGCTGAAAAATGCATTTAAAGCAATAAAAACTCAAATTGAGTGTCACACCTAAACCAAAGGACTTATGCACACACTTCATGTATTTTGTTCAGGATGACCTCCTGAAGCCTATATGAGCATTAATTTGACTACACAACTCATTCCTATGAAGATACATTCAAACTTACAAAACGTGCTCAGCTCGGGCTGAAACTGCATTTAAAGCAATAAAAACTCAAATTGAGTGTCACGCCTAAACCAAAGGACTTATGCACACACTTCAACATGTATTTTGTTCAGGATGACCTCCTGAAGCCCATATGAGCATTAATTTGACTACACAACTCATTCCTATAAAGATACATTCAAACTCACAAAACGTGCTCAGCTCGGGCTGAAAATGCATTTAAAGCAATAAAAACTCAAATTGAGTGTCACGCCCAAACCAAAGGACTTATGCACACACTTCAACATGTATTTTGTTCAGGATGACCTCCTGAAGCCGAAATGAGCAATAATTTGACCACACAACTCATTCCTATGAAGATACATTCAAACTCACAAAACGTGCTCAGCTCGGGCTGAAAATGCATTTAAAGCAATAAAAACTCAAATTGAGTGTCACGCCTAAACCAAAGGACTTATGCACACACTTCAACATGTATTTAGTTCAGGATGACCACCTGAAGCCTAAATGAGCATTAATTTGACCACACAACCCATTCCTATGAAGATACATTCAAATTAACAAAACGTGCTCAGCTCGGGCTGAAAATGCATTTTAAAGCAATAAAAACTCAAATTGAGTGTCACGCCTAAACCAAAGGACTTATGCACACACTTCAACATGTATTTTGTTAAGGATGACCACCTGAAGCCTAAATGAGCATTAATTTGACCACACAACTCATTCTATGAAGATACATTCAAACTCACAAAACGTGCTCAGCTCCGGCTGAAAAATGCATTTAAAGCAATAAAAACTCAAATTGAGTGTCACACCTAAACCAAAGGACTTATGCACACACTTCAACATGTATTTTGTTCAGGATGACCTCCTGAAGCCCATATGAGCATTAATTTGACTACACAACTCATTCCTATGAAGATACATTCAAACTTACAAAACGTGCTCAGCTCGGGCTGAAACTGCATTTAAAGCAATAAAAACTCAAATTGAGTGTCACGCCTAAACAAAAGGACTTATGCACACACTTCAACATGTATTTTGTTCAGGATGACCTCCTGAAGCCCATATGAGCATTAATTTGACTACACAACTCATTCCTATAAAGATACATTCAAACTCACAAAACGTGCTCAGCTCGGGCTGAAAATGCATTTAAAGCAATAAAAACTCAAATTGAGTGTCACGCCCAAACCAAAGGACTTATGCACACACTTCAACATGTATTTTGTTCAGGATGACCTCCTGAAGCCGAAATGAGCAATAATTTGACCACACAACTCATTCCTATGAAGATACATTCAAACTCACAAAACGTGCTCAGCTCGGGCTGAAAATGCATTTAAAGCAATAAAAACTCAAATTGAGTGTCACGCCTAAACCAAAGGACTTATGCACACACTTCAACATGTATTTAGTTCAGGATGACCACCTGAAGCCTAAATGAGCATTAATTTGACCACACAACCCATTCCTATGAAGATACATTCAAATTCACAAAACGTGCTCAGCTCGGGCTGAAAATGCATTTTAAAGCAATAAAAACTCAAATTGAGTGTCACGCCTAAACCAAAGGACTTATGCACACACTTCAACATGTATTTTGTTAAGGATGACCACCTGAAGCCTAAATGAGCATTAATTTGACCACACAACTCATTCTATGAAGATACATTCAAACTCACAAAACGTGCTCAGCTCCGGCTGAAAAATGCATTTAAAGCAATAAAAACTCAAATTGAGTGTCACACCTAAACCAAAGGACTTATGCACACACTTCAACATGTATTTTGTTCAGGATGACCTCCTGAAGCCCATATGAGCATTAATTTGACCACACAACTCATTCCTATGAAGATACATTCAAACTTACAAAACATGCTCAGCTCGGGCTGAAACTGCATTTAAAGCAATAAAAACTCAAATTGAGTGTCACGCCTAAACCAAAGGACTTATGCACACACTTCAACATGTATTTTGTTCAGGATGACCTCCTGAAGCCCATATGAGCATTAATTTGACTACACAACTCATTCCTATAAAGATACATTCAAACTCACAAAACGTGCTCAGCTCGGGCTGAAAATGCATTTAAAGCAATAAAAACTCAAATTGAGTGTCACGCCCAAACCAAAGGACTTATGCACACACTTCAACATGTATTTTGTTCAGGATGTCCTCCTGAAGCCTAAATGAGCATTAATATGATCACACATCTCATTCCTATGAAGATACATTCAAACTCAGAACACGTGCTCAGCTTGGCCCGAAACTGCACTTAAAGCAATAAAAACTGAAATTGAGTATAGTCATGGTACCTGCGTTGAGTTATAATTAGTTCAAGAACAAAGAGAAATTGAATAATTGGCTCAAGAGTACAGTTATACAGTCATATAAATGTAAAATGGTTTCAGGCCTCGGAGACAATAACGGACTTTGGTCAGTAGAGAGCAACATAGACCATAACATGATTCAAGTCACATTTTGAAAACTTGTTCCACTCGGCCTGAAAATGCATTTAAAGCAATAATAACTCAAATTGAGTGTCACTCCCAAACCAAAGGACTTTTGCACACACTTCAATGTATTTAGTTCAGGATGTCCTCCTGAAGCCTAAATGAGCAGTAATTTGACTACACAACTCATTCCTATGAAGATACATTCAAAATCAAAAAACGTGCTCAGCTCAGCAAAAAATGCATTTAAAGCAATAAAAACTCAAATTGAGTGTCACGCCTAAACCAAAGGACTTATGCACACATTTCAACATGCATTTTGTTCAAGATGACCTCCTGAAGCCTAAATGAGCATTCATTTGACGACACAACTCATTCCTATGAAGATACATTCTAACTCACAAAACGTGCTCAGCTCGGGCTAAAAATGCATTTATAGCAAAAAAACTCAAATTGAGTGTCACGCCTAAACCAAAGGACTTATACACACACTTCAACATGTATTTTGTTCAGGATGACCTCCTGAAGCCTATATGAGCATTAATTTGACCACACAACTCATTCTATGAAGATACATTCAAACTCACAAAACGTGCTCAGCTCGGGCTGAAAATGCATTTAAAGCAATAAAAACTCAAATTGAGTGTCACGCCTAAACCAAAGGACTAATGCACACACTTCAACATGTATTTTGTTCAGGATGACCACCTGAAGCATAAATGAGCATTAATTTGACCACACAACTCATTCTATGAAGATACATTCAAACTCACAAAACGTGCTCAGCTCGGGCTGAAAATGCATTTAAAGCAATAAAAACTCAAAATGAGTGTCACGCCTAAACCAAAGGACTTATGCACACACTTCAACATGTATTTTGTTCAGGATGACCTCCTCAAGCCTAAATGAGCAATAATTTGACCACACACCTCATTCCTATGAAGATACATTCAAACTCAGAACACGTGCTCAGCTCGGCCCGAAACTGCACTTAAAGCAATAAAAACTGAAATTGAGTATCGTCATGGTACCTGCGTTGAGTTATAATTAGTTCAAGAACAAAGAGAAATTGAATAATTGGCTCAAGAGTACAGTTATACAGTCATATAAATGTAAAATGGTTTCAGGCCTCGGAGACAATAACGGACTTTGGTCAGTAGAGGGCAACATAGACCATAACATGATTCAAGACACATTTTGAAAACTTGTTCCACTCGGCCTGAAAATGCATTTAAAGCAATAATAACTCAAATTGAGTGTCACTCCCAAACCAAAGGACTTTTGCACACACTTCAATGTATTTAGTTCAGGATGTCCTCCTGAAGCCTAAATGAGCAGTAATTTGACTACACAACTCATTCCTATGAAGATACATTCAAACTCACAAAACGTGCTGAGCTCGGGCTGAAAATGCATTTAAAGCAATAAAAACTCAAATTGAGTGTCACGCCTAAACCAAAGGACTTATGCACACACTTCAACATGTATTTTGTTCAGGATGACCACCTGAAGCCTAAATGAGCATTAATTTGACCACACAACTCATTCTATGAAGATACATTCAAACTCACAAAACGTGCTCAGCTCGGGCTGAAAATGCATTTAAAGCAATAAAAACTCAAATTGAGTGTCACGCCTAAACCAAAAGACTTATGCACACACTTCAACATGTATTTTGTCCAGGATGACCTCCTGAAGCCCATATGGGCATTAATTTGACCACACAACTCATTCCTATGAAGATACATTCAAACTCACAAAAAGTGCTCAGCTCAGGCTGAAAATGCATTTAAAGCAATAAAAACTCAAATTGAGTGTCACGCCTAAACCAAAGGACTTATGCACACACTACAACATGTATTTTGTTCAGGATGACCTCCTGAAGCCTAAATGAGCAATAATTTGACCACACAACTCATTCCTATGAAGATACATTCAAACTCAAAAAACGTGCTCAGCTCAGCAAAAAATGCATTTAAAGCAATAAAAACTCAAATTGAGTGTCACGCCCAAACCAAAGGACTTATGCACACACTTCAACATGTATTTTGTTCAGGATGTCCTCCTGAAGCCTAAATGAGCATTAATATGATCATACATCTCATTCCTATGAAGATACATTCAAACTCAGAACACGTGCTCAGCTCGGCCCGAAACTGCACTTAAAGCAATAAAAACTGAAATTGAGTATAGTCATGGTACCTGCGTTGAGTTATAATTAGTTCAAGAACAAAGAGAAATTGAATAATTGGCTCAAGAGTACAGTTATACAGTCAAATAATTGTAAAATGGTTTCAGGCCTCGGAGACAATAACGGACTTTGGTCAGTAGAGGGCAACATAGACCATAACATGATTCAAGACACATTTTGAAAACTTGTTCCACTCGGCCTGAAAATGCATTTAAAGCAATAATAACTCAAATTGAGTGTCACTCCCAAACCAAAGGACTTTTGCACACACTTCAATGTATTTAGTTCAGGATGTCCTCCTGAAGCCTAAATGAGCAGTAATTTGACTACACAACTCATTCCTATGAAGATACATTCAAACTCAAAAAACGTGCTCAGCTCAGCAAAAAATGCATTTAAAGCAATAAAAACTCAAATTGAGTGTCACGCCTAAACCAAAGGACTTATGCACACATTTCAACATGTATTTTGTTCAGGATGACCTCCTGAAGCCTAAATGAGCAATAATTTGACCACCCAACTCATTCCTATGAAGATACATTCAAAGTCAGAAAGCGCGCTCAGCTCGGGCTGAAAATGCATTTAAAGCAATAAAAACTCAAATTGAGTGTCACGCCTAAACCAAAGGACTTATGCACACACTTCAACATGTATTTAGTTCAGGATGACCACCTGAAGCATAAATGAGCATTAATTTGACCACACAACTCATTCCTATGAAGATACATTCAAAGTCAGAAAGCGCGCTCAGCTCGGGCTGAAAATGCATTAAAAGCAATAAAAACTCAAATTGAGTGTCACGCCTAAACCAAAGGGCTTATGCACACACTTCAACATGTATTTAGTTCAGGATGTCCTCCTGAAGCCTAAATGAGCATTAATTTGACTACACAACTCATTCCTATGAAGATACATTCAAACTCACAAAACGTGCTCAGCTCGGGCTGAAAATGCATTTAAAGCAATAAAACTCAAATTGAGTGTCACGCCTAAACCAAAGGACTTATGCACACACTTCAACATGTATTTTGTTCAGGATGACCTCCTGAAGCCCATATGAGCATTAATTTGACTACACAACTCATTCCTATGAAGATACATTCAAACTCACAAAACGTGCTGAGCTCGGGCTGAAAATGCATTTAAAGCAATAAAAACTCAAATTGAGTGTCACGCCTAAACCAAAGGACTTATGCACACACTTCAACATGTATTTTGTTCAGGATGACCACCTGAAGCCTAAATGAGCATTAATTTGACCACACAACTCATTCTATGAAGATACATTCAAACTCACAAAACGTGCTCAGCTCGGGCTGAAAATGCATTTAAAGCAATAAAACCTCAAATTGAGTGTCACGCCTAAACCAAAGGACTTATGCACACACTTCAACATGTATTTTGTTCAGGATGACCACCTGAAGCCTAAATGAGCATTCATTTGACGACACAACTCATTCCTATGAAGATACATTCTAACTCACAAAACGTGCTCAGCTCGGGCTAAAAATGCATTTAAAGCAAAAAAACTCAAATTGAGTGTCACACCTAAACCAAAGGACTTATGCACACACTTCAACATGTATTTTGTTCAGGATGACCTCCTCAAGCCTAAATGAGCAATAATTTGACCACACAATTCATTCCTATGAAGATACATTCAAACTCAAAAAACGTGCTCAGCTCGGGCTGAAAATGCATTTAAAGCAATAAAAACTCAAATTGAGTGTCACACCTAAACCAAAGGACTTATGCACACATTTACACATGTATTTTGTTCAGGATGACCTCCTGAAGCCCATATGAGCATTAATTTGAACACACAACTCATTCATATGAAGATACATTCAAACTCACAAAACGTGCTCAGCTCGGGCTGAAAATGCATTTAAAGCAATAAAAACTGAAATTGAGTGTCACGCATAAACCAAAGGACTTATGCACACACTTCAACATGTATTTTGTTCAGGATGACCACCTGAAGCCTAAATGTGCATTAATTTGACCACACAACTCATTCCTATGAAGATACATTCAAACTCAAAAAACGTGCTCAGCTCGGGCTGAAAATGCATTTAAAGCAATAAAAACTCAAATTGAGTGTCACACCTAAACCAAAGGACTTATGCACACATTTACACATGTATTTTGTTCAGGATGACCTCCTGAAGCCCATATGAGCATTAATTTGAACACACAACTCATTCCTATGAAGATACATTCAAACTCACAAAACGTGCTCAACTCGGGCTGAAAATGCATTTAAAGCAATAAAAACTCAAATTGAGTGTCACGCCTAAACCAAAGGACTTATGCACACACTTCAACATGTATTTAGTTCAGGATGACCACCTGAAGCCTAAATGAGCATTAATTTGACCACACAACCCATTCCTATGAAGATACATTCAAATTCACAAAACGTGCTCAGCTCGGGCTGAAAATGCATTTTAAAGCAATAAAAACTCAAATTGAGTGTCACGCCTAAACCAAAGGACTTATGCACACACTTCAACATGTATTTTCTTAAGGATGACCACCTGAAGCCTAAATGAGCATTAATTTGACCACACAACTCATTCTATGAAGATACATTCAAACTCACAAAACGTGCTCAGCTCGGGCTGAAAATGCATTTCGCAATAAAAACTCAAATTGAGTTTCACGCCTAAACCAAAGGACTTATGCACACACTTCAACATGTATTTTGTTCAGGATGACCTCCTGAAGCCTAAATGATTATTAATTTGACCACACAACTCATTCCTATGAAGATACATTCAAAGTCAGAAAGCGCGCTCAGCTTGGGCTGAAAATGCATTTTAAAGCAATAAAAACTCAAATTGAGTGTCACGCCTAAACCAAAGGACTTATGCACACACTTCAACATGTATTTTGTTAAGGATGACCACCTGAAGCCTAAATGAGCATTAATTTGACCACACAACTCATTCTATGAAGATACATTCAAACTCACAAAACGTGCTCAGCTCTGGCTGAAAAATGCATTTAAAGCAATAAAAACTCAAATTGAGTGTCACACCTAAACCAAAGGACTTATGCACACACTTCAACATGTATTTTGTTCAGGATGACCTCCTGAAGCCCATATGAGCATTAATTTGACTACACAACTCATTCCTATGAAGATACATTTAAACTTACAAAACGTGCTCAGCTCGGGCTGAAACTGCATTTAAAGCAATAACAACTCAAATTGAGTGTCACGCCTAAACCAAAGGACTTATGCACACACTTCAACATGTATTTTGTTCAGGATGACCTCCTCAAGCCTAAATGAGCAATAATTTGACCACACAATTCATTCCTATGAAGATACATTCAAACTCAAAAAACATGCTCAGCTCGGGCTGAAAATGCATTTAAAGCAATAAAAACTCAAATTGAGTGTCACGCCCAAACCAAAGGACTTATGCACACACTTCAACATGTATTTTGTTCAAGATGTCCTCCTGAAGCCTAAATGAGCATTAATATGATCACACATCTCATTCCTATGAAGATACATTCAAACTCAGAACACGTGCTCAGCTCGGCCCGAAACTGCACTTAAAGCAATAAAAACTGAAATTGAGTATAGTCATGGTACCTGCGTTGAGTTATAATTAGTTCAAGAACAAAGAGAAATTGAATAATTGGCTCAAGAGTACAGTTATACAGTCATATAAATGTAAAATGGTTTCAGGCCTCGGAGACAATACCGGACTTTGGTCAGTAGAGGGCAACATAGACCATAACATGATTCAAGACACATTTTGAAAACTTGTTCCACTCGGCCTGAAAATGCATTTAAAGCAATAATAACTCAAATTGAGTGTCACTCCCAAACCAAAGGACTTATGCACACACTTCAACATGTATTTTGTTCAGGATGACCTCCAGAAGCCCATATGAGCATTAATTTGACTACACAACTCATTCCTATGAAGATACATTCAAACTCAAAAAACGTGCTCAGCTCGGGCTGAAAATGCATTTAAAGCAATAAAAACTCAAATTGAGTGTCACGCCTAAACCAAAGGACTTATGCACACACTTCAACATGTATTTTGTTCAGGATGACCTCCTGAAGCCCATATGAGCATTAATTTGACTACACAACTCATTCCTATGAAGATACATTCAAACTCAAAAAACGTGCTCAGCTCGGGCTGAAAATGCATTTAAAGCAATAAAAACTCAAATTGAGTGTCACGCCTAAACCAAAGGACTTATGCACACACTTCAACATGTATTTTGTTCAGGATGACCTCCTGAAGCCCATATGAGCATTAATTTGACCACACAACTCATTCCTATGAAGATACATTCAAACTCACAAAACGTGCTCAGCTCGGGCTGAAAATGCATTTAAAGCAATAAAAACTCAAATTGAGTGTCACGCCTAAACCAAAGGACTTATGCACACACTTCAACATGTATTTTGTTCAAGATGACCTCCTGAAGCCTAAATGAGCATTCATTTGACGACACAACTCATTCCTATGAAGATACATTCTAACTCACAAAACGTGCTCAGCTCGGGCTAAAAATGCATTTAAAGCAAAAAAACTCAAATTGAGTGTCACGCCTAAACCAAAGGACTTATACACACACTTCAACATGTATTTTGTTCAGGATGACCTCCTGAAGCCTATATGAGCATTAATTTGACCACACAACTCATTCTATGAAGATACATTCAAACTCACAAAACGTGCTCAGCTCGGGCTGAAAATGCATTTAAAGCAATAAAAACTCAAATTGAGTGTCACGCCTAAACCAAAGGACTTATGCACACACTTCAACATGTATTTTGTTCAGGATGACCACCTGAAGCCTAAATGAGCATTAATTTGACCACACAACTCATTCTATGAAGATACATTCAAACTCACAAAACGTGCTCAGCTCGGGCTGAAAATGCATTTAAAGCAATAAAAACTCAAATGAGTGTCACGCCTAAACCAAAGGACTTATGCACACACTTCAACATGTATTTTGTTCAGGATGACCTCCTCAAGCCTAAATGAGCAATAATTTGACCACACACCTCATTCCTATGAAGATACATTCAAACTCAGAACACGTGCTCAGCTCGGCCCGAAACTGCACTTAAAGCAATAAAAACTGAAATTGAGTATAGTCATGGTACCTGCGTTGAGTTATAATTAGTTCAAGAACAAAGAGAAATTGAATAATTGGCTCAAGAGTACAGTTATACAGTCATATAAATGTAAAATGGTTTCAGGCCTCGGAGACAATAACGGACTTTGGTCAGTAGAGGGCAACATAGACCATAACATGATTCAAGACACATTTTGAAAACTTGTTCCACTCGGCCTGAAAATGCATTTAAAGCAATAATAACTCAAATTGAGTGTCACTCCCAAACCAAAGGACTTTTGCACACACTTCAATGTATTTAGTTCAGGATGTCCTCCTGAAGCCTAAATGAGCAGTAATTTGACTACACAACTCATTCCTATGAAGATACATTCAAACTCACAAAACGTGCTCAGCTCAGCAAAAAATGCATTTAAAGCAATAAAAACTCAAATTGAGTGTCACGCCTAAACCAAAGGACTTATGCACACACTTCAACATGTATTTTGTTCAGGATGACCTCCTGAAGCCTAAATGAGCAATAATTTGACCACACAACTCATTCCTATGAAGATACATTCAAAGTCAGAAAGCGCGCTCAGCTCGGGCTGAAAATGCATTTAAAGCAATAAAAATTCAAATTGAGTGTCACGCCTAAACCAAAGGACTTATGCACACACTTCAACATGTATTTAGTTCAGGATGACCACCTGAAGCATAAATGAGCATTAATTTGACCACACAACTCATTCCTATGAAGATACATTCAAAGTCAGAAAGCGCGCTCAGCTCGGGCTGAAAATGCATTAAAAGCAATAAAAACTCAAATTGAGTGTCACGCCTAAACCAAAGGGCTTATGCACACACTTCAACATGTATTTAGTTCAGGATGTCCTCCTGAAGCCTAAATGAGCATTAATTTGACTACACAACTCATTCCTATGAAGATACATTCAAACTCACAAAACGTGCTCAGCTCGGGCTGAAAATGCATTTAAAGCAATAAAAACTCAAATTGAGTGTCACGCCTAAACCAAAGGACTTATGCACACACTTCAACATGTATTTTGTTCAGGATGACCTCCTGAAGCCCATATGAGCATTAATTTGACTACACAACTCATTCCTATGAAGATACATTCAAACTCACAAAACGTGCTGAGCTCGGGCTGAAAATGCATTTAAAGCAATAAAAACTCAAATTGCGTGTCACGCCTAAACCAAAGGACTTATGCACACACTTCAACATGTATTTTGTTCAGGATGACCACCTGAAGCCTAAATGAGCATTAATTTGACCACACAACTCATTCTATGAAGATACATTCAAACTCACAAAACGTGCTGAGCTCGGGCTGAAAATGCATTTAAAGCAATAAAAACTCAAAATGAGTGTCACGCCTAAACCAAAGGACTTATGCACACACTTCAACATGTATTTTGTTCAGGATGACCTCCTCAAGCCTAAATGAGCAATAATTTGACCACACACCTCATTCCTATGAAGATACATTCAAACTCAAAAAACGTGCTCAGCTCGGGCTGAAAATGCATTTAAAGCAATAAAAACTCAAATTGAGTGTCACACCTAAACCAAAGGACTTATGCACACACTTCAACATGTATTTTGTTCAGGATGACCTCCTGAAGCCCATATGAGCATTAATTTGACCACACAACTCATTCCTATGAAGATACATTCAAACTCACAAAACGTGCTCAGCTCGGGCTGAAAATGCATTTAAAGCAATAAAAACTGAAATTGAGTGTCACGCATAAACCAAAGGACTTATGCACACACTTCAACATGTATTTTGTTCAGGATGACCACCTGAAGCCTAAATGAGCATTAATTTGACCACACAACTCATTCCTATGAAGATACATTCAAACTCACAAAACGTGCTCAACTCGGGCTGAAAATGCATTTAAAGCAATAAAAACTCAAATTGAGTGTCACGCCTAAACCAAAGGACTTATGCACACACTTCAACATGTATTTTGTTCAGGATGACCTCCTGAAGCCCATATGAGCATTAATTTGACCACACAACTCATTCCTATGAAGATACATTCAAACACACAAAACGTGCTCAGCTCGGGCTGAAAATGCATTTAAAGCAATAAAAACTCAATTTGAGTGTCACGCCTAAACCAAAGGACTTATGCACACACTTCAACATGTATTTAGTTCAGGATGACCACCTGAAGCCTAAATGAGCATTAATTTGACCACACAACCCATTCCTATGAAGATACATTCAAATTCACAAAACGTGCTCAGCTCGGGCTGAAAATGCATTTTAAAGCAATAAAAACTCAAATTGAGTGTCACGCCTAAACCAAAGGACTTATGCACACACTTCAACATGTATTTTGTTAAGGATGACCACCTGAAGCCCATATGAGCATTAATTTGACTACACAACTCATTCCTATGAAGATACATTCAAACTTACAAAACGTGCTCAGCTCGGGCTGAAACTGCATTTAAAGCAATAACAACTCAAATTGAGTGTCACGCCTAAACCAAAGGACTTATGCACACACTTCAACATGTATTTTGTTCAGGATGACCTCCTCAAGCCTAAATGAGCAATAATTTGACCACACAATTCATTCCTATGAAGATACATTCAAACTCAAAAAACGTGCTCAGCTCGGGCTGAAAATGCATTTAAAGCAATAAAAACTCAAATTGAGTGTCACGCCCAAACCAAAGGACTTATGCACACACTTCAACATGTATTTTGTTCAAGATGTCCTCCTGAAGCCTAAATGAGCATTAATATGATCACACATCTCATTCCTATGAAGATACATTCAAACTCAGAACACGTGCTCAGCTCGGCCCGAAACTGCACTTAAAGCAATAAAAACTGAAATTGAGTATAGTCATGGTACCTGCGTTGAGTTATAATTAGTTCAAGAACAAAGAGAAATTGAATAATTGGCTCAAGAGTACAGTTATACAGTCATATAAATGTAAAATGGTTTCAGGCCTCGGAGACAATACCGGACTTTGGTCAGTAGAGGGCAACATAGACCATAACATGATTCAAGACACATTTTGAAAACTTGTTCCACTCGGCCTGAAAATGCATTTAAAGCAATAATAACTCAAATTGAGTGTCACTCCCAAACCAAAGGACTTATGCACACACTTCAACATGTATTTTGTTCAGGATGACCTCCAGAAGCCCATATGAGCATTAATTTGACTACACAACTCATTCCTATGAAGATACATTCAAACTCAAAAAACGTGCTCAGCTCGGGCTGAAAATGCATTTAAAGCAATAAAAACTCAAATTGAGTGTCACGCCTAAACCAAAGGACTTATGGACACACTTCAACATGTATTTTGTTCAGGATGACCTCCTGAAGCCCATATGAGCATTAATTTGACTACACAACTCATTCCTATGAAGATACATTCAAACTCAAAAAACGTGCTCAGCTCGGGCTGAAAATGCATTTAAAGCAATAAAAACTCAAATTGAGTGTCACGCCTAAACCAAAGGACTTATGCACACACTTCAACATGTATTTTGTTCAGGATGACCTCCTGAAGCCCATATGAGCATTAATTTGACCACACAACTCATTCTATGAAGATACATTCAAACTCACAAAACGTGCTCAGCTCGGGCTGAAAATGCATTTAAAGCAATAAAAACTCAAATTGAGTGTCACGCCTAAACCAAAGGACTTATGCACACACTTCAACATGTATTTTGTTCAGGATGACCACCTGAAGCCTAAATGAGCATTAATTTGACCACACAACTCATTCTATGAAGATACATTCAAACTCACAAAACGTGCTCAGCTCGGGCTGAAAATGCATTTAAAGCAATAAAAACTCAAATTGAGTGTCACGCCTAAACCAAAGGACTTATGCTACACTTCAACATGTATTTTGTTCAAGATGACCTCCTGAAGCCTAAATGAGCATTCATTTGACGACACAACTCATTCCTATGAAGATACATTCTAACTCACAAAACGTGCTCAGCTCGGGCTAAAAATGCATTTAAAGCAAAAAAACTCAAATTGAGTGTCACGCCTAAACCAAAGGACTTATACACACACTTCAACATGTATTTTGTTCAGGATGACCTCCTGAAGCCTATATGAGCATTAATTTGACCACACAACTCATTCTATGAAGATACATTCAAACTCACAAAACGTGCTCAGCTCGGGCTGAAAATTCATTTAAAGCAATAAAAACTCAAATTGAGTGTCACGCCTAAACCAAAGGACTTATGCACACACTTCAACATGTATTTTGTTCAGGATGACCACCTGAAGCCTAAATGAGCATTAATTTGACCACACAACTCATTCTATGAAGATACATTCAAACTCACAAAACGTGCTCAGCTCGGGCTGAAAATGCATTTAAAGCAATAAAAACTCAAAATGAGTGTCACGCCTAAACCAAAGGACTTATGCACACACTTCAACATGTATTTTGTTCAGGATGACCTCCTCAAGCCTAAATGAGCAATAATTTGACCACACACCTCATTCCTATGAAGATACATTCAAACTCAGAACACGTGCTCAGCTCGGCCCGAAACTGCACTTAAAGCAATAAAAACTGAAATTGAGTATAGTCATGGTACCTGCGTTGAGTTATAATTAGTTCAAGAACAAAGAGAAATTGAATAATTGGCTCAAGAGTACAGTTATACAGTCATATAAATGTAAAATGGTTTCAGGCCTCGGAGACAATAATGGACTTTGGTCAGTAGAGGGCAACATAGACCATAACATGATTCAAGACACATTTTGAAAACTTGTTCCACTCGGCCTGAAAATGCATTTAAAGCAATAATAACTCAAATTGAGTGTCACTCCCAAACCAAAGGACTTTTGCACACACTTCAATGTATTTAGTTCAGGATGTCCTCCTGAAGCCTAAATGAGCAGTAATTTGACTACACAACTCATTCCTATGAAGATACATTCAAACTCACAAAACGTGCTCAGCTCAGCAAAAAATGCATTTAAAGCAATAAAAACTCAAATTGAGTGTCACGCCTAAACCAAAGGACTTATGCACACACTTCAACATGTATTTTGTTCAGGATGGCCTCCTGAAGCCTAAATGAGCAATAATTTGACCACACAACTCATTCCTATGAAGATACATTCAAAGTCAGAAAGCGCGCTCAGCTCGGGCTGAAAATGCATTTAAAGCAATAAAAATTCAAATTGAGTGTCACGCCTAAACCAAAGGACTTATGCACACACTTCAACATGTATTTAGTTCAGGATGACCACCTGAAGCATAAATGAGCATTAATTTGACCACACAACTCATTCCTATGAAGATACATTCAAAGTCAGAAAGCGCGCTCAGCTCGGGCTGAAAATGCATTAAAAGCAATAAAAACTCAAATTGAGTGTCACGCCTAAACCAAAGGGCTTATGCACACACTTCAAAATGTATTTAATTCAGGATGTCCTCCTGAAGCCTAAATGAGCATTAATTTGACTACACAACTCATTCCTATGAAGATACATTCAAACTCACAAAACGTGCTCAGCTCGGGCTGAAAATGCATTTAAAGCAATAAAAACTCAAATTGAGTGTCACGCCTAAACCAAAGGACTTATGCACACACTTCAACATGTATTTTGTTCAGGATGACCTCCTGAAGCCCATATGAGCATTAATTTGACTACACAACTCATTCCTATGAAGATACATTCAAACTCACAAAACGTGCTGAGCTCGGGCTGAAAATGCATTTAAAGCAATAAAAACTCAAATTGAGTGTCACGCCTAAACCAAAGGACTTATGCACACACTTCAACATGTATTTTGTTCAGGATGACCACCTGAAGCCTAAATGAGCATTAATTTGACCACACAACTCATTCTATGAAGATACATTCAAACTCACAAAACGTGCTCAGCTCCGGCTGAAAATGCATTTAAAGCAATAAAAACTCAAAATGAGTGTCACGCCTAAACCAAAGGACTTATGCACACACTTCAACATGTATTTTGTTCAGGATGACCTCCTCAAGCCTAAATGAGCAATAATTTGACCACACACCTCATTCCTATGAAGATACATTCAAACTCAAAAAACGTGCTCAGCTCGGGCTGAAAATGCATTTAAAGCAATAAAAACTCAAATTGAGTGTCACACCTAAACCAAAGGACTTATGCACACACTTCAACATGTATTTTGTTCAGGATGACCTCCTGAAGCCCATATGAGCATTAATTTGACCACACAACTCATTCCTATGAAGATACATTCAAACTCACAAAACGTGCTCAGCTCGGGCTGAAAATGCATTTAAAGCAATAAAAACTCAAAATGAGTGTCACGCCTAAACGAAAGGACTTATGCACACACTTCAACATGTATTTTGTTCAGGATGACCTCCTCAAGCCTAAATGAGCAATAATTTGACCACACAATTCATTCCTATGAAGATACATTCAAACTCAAAAAACGTGCTCAGCTCGGGCTGAAAATGCATTTAAAGCAATAAAAACTCAAATTGAGTGTCACACCTAAACCAAAGGACTTATGCACACATTTACACATGTATTTTGTTCAGGATGACCTCCTGAAGCCCATATGAGCATTAATTTGAACACACAACTCATTCATATGAAGATACATTCAAACTCACAAAACGTGCTCAGCTCGGGCTGAAAATGCATTTAAAGCAATAAAAACTCAAATTGAGTGTCACGCCTAAACCAAAGGACTTATGCACACACTTCAACATGTATTTTGTTCAGGATGACCACCTGAAGCCTAAATGAGCATTAATTTGACCACACAACTCATTCTATGAAGATACATTCAAACTCACAAAACGTGCTCAGCTCCGGCTGAAAAATGCATTTAAAGCAATAAAAACTCAAATTGAGTGTCACGCCTAAACCAAAGGACTTATGCACACACTTCAACATGTATTTTGTTCAGGATGACCTCCTGAAGCCCATATGAGCATTAATTTGACTACACAACTCATTCCTAGAAAGATACATGCAAACTCACAAAACGTGCTCAGCTTGGGCTGAAAATGCATTTAAAGCAATAAAAACTCAAATTGAGTGTCACGCCAAAACCAAAGGACTTATGCACACACTTCAACATGTATTTTGTTCAGGATGTCCTCCTGAAGCCTAAATGAGCATTAATATGATCACACATCTCATTCCTATGAAGATACATTCAAACTCAGAACACGTGCTCAGCTCGGCCCGAAACTGCACTTAAAGCAATAAAAACTGAAATTGAGTATAGTCATGGTACCTGCGTTGAGTTATAATTAGTTCAAGAACAAAGAGAAATTGAATAATTGGCTCAAGAGTACAGTTATACAGTCATATAAATGTAAAATGGTTTCAGGCCTCGGAGACAATAACGGACTTTGGTCAGTAATGGGCAACATAGACCATAACATGATTCAAGACACATTTTGAAAACTTGTTCCACTCGGCCTGAAAATGCATTTAAAGCAATAATAACTCAAATTGAGTGTCACTCCCAAACCAAAGGACTTTTGCACACACTTCAATGTATTTAGTTCAGGATGTCCTCCTGAAGCCTAAATGAGCATTCATTTGACGACACAACTCATTCCTATGAGATATATTCTAACTCACAAAACGTGATCAGCTTGGCCTATAAATGCATTTAAAGCAATAAAAACTCAAATTGAGTGTCACGCCTAAACCAAAGGGCTTATGCACACATTCAACATGTATTTAGTTCAGGATGTCCTCCTGAAGCCTAAATGAGCAATAATTTGACTACACAACTCATTCCTATGAAGATACATTCAAACTCACAAAATGTGCTCAGCTTGGGCTAAAAATGCATTTAAAGCAAAAAAACTCAAATTGAGTGTCACACCTAAACCAAAGGACTTATGCACACACTTCAACATGTATTTTGTTCAGGATGACCTCCTGAAGCCTAAATGAGCATTAATTTGACCACACAACTCATTCCTATGAAGATACATTCAAACTCACAAAACGTGCTCAGCTCGGGCTGAAAATGCATTTTAAAGCAATAAAAACTCAAATTGAGTGTCACGCCTAAACCAAAGGACTTATGCACACACTACAACATGTATTTTGTTCAGGATGATCACCTGAAGCCTAAATGAGCATTAATTTGACCACACAACTAATTCCTATGAAGATACATTCAAACTCACAAAACGTGCTCAGCTCGGGCTGAAAATGCATTTAAAGCAATAAAAACCCAAATTGAGTGTCACACCTAAACCAAAGGACTTATGCACACACTTCAACATGTACTTAGTTCAGGATGTCCTCCTGAAGCCTAAATGAGCATTATTTTGATCACATAACTCATTCCTATGAAGATACATTCAAACTCACAAAACGTGCTCAGCTCGGGCTGAAAATGCATTTAAAGCAATAAAAACTCAAATTGAGTTTCACGCCTAAACCAAAGGACTTATGCACACACTTCAACATGTATTTTGTTCAGGATGACCTCCTGAAGCCGAAATGAGCAATAATTTGACCACACAACTCATTCCTATGAAGATACATTCAAACTCACAAAACGTGCTCAGCTCGGGCTGAAAATGCATTTAAAGCAATAAAAACTCAAATTGAGTGTCACACCTAAACCAAAGGACTTATGCACACATTTACACATGTATTTAGTTCAGGATGACCACCTGAAGCCTAAATGAGCATTAATTTGACCACACAACCCATTCCTATGAAGATACATTCAAATTCACAAAACGTGCTCAGCTCGGGCTGAAAATGCATTTTAAAGCAATAAAAACTCAAATTGAGTGTCACGCCTAAACCAAAGGACTTATGCACACACTTCAACATGTATTTTGTTAAGGATGACCACCTGAATCCTAAATGAGCATTAATTTGACCACACAACTCATTCTATGAAGATACATTCAAACTCACAAAACGTGCTCAGCTCCGGCTGAAAAATGCATTTAAAGCAATAAAAACTCAAATTGAGTGTCACACCTAAACCAAAGGACTTATGCACACACTTCAACATGTATTTTGTTCAGGATGACCTCCTCAAGCCTAAATGAGCAATAATTTGACCACACACCTCATTCCTATGAAGATACATTCAAACTCAGAACACGTGCTCAGCTCGGCCCGAAACTGCACTTAAAGCAATAAAAACTCAAATTGAGTGTCACGCCTAAACCAAAGGACTTATGCACACACTTCAACATGTATTTAGTTCAGGATGACCACCTGAAGCCTAAATGAGCATTAATTTGACTACACAACTCATTCCTATGAAGATACATTCAAACTCACAAAACGTGCTCAGCTCGGGCTGAAAATGCATTTAAAGCAATAAAAACTCAAATTGAGTGTCACGCCTAAACCAAAGGACTTATGCACACACTTCAACATGTATTTTGTTCAGGATGACCACCTGACGCCTAAATGAGCATTAATTTGACCACACAACTCATTCCTATGAAGATACATTCAAACTCAGAACAGGTGCTCAGCTCGGCCCGAAACTGCACTTAAAGCAATAAAAACTGAAATTGAGTACAGTCATGGTACCTGCGTTGAGTTATAATTAGTTCAAGAACAAAGAGAAATTGAATAATTGGCTCAAGAGTACAGTTATACAGTCATATAAACGTAAAATGGTTTCAGGCCTCGGAGACAATAACGGACTTTGGTCAGTAGAGGGCAACATAGACCATAACATGATTCAAGACACATTTTGAAAACTTGTTCCACTCGGCCTGAAAATGCATTTAAAGCAATAATAACTCAAATTGAGTGTCACTCCCAAACCAAAGGACTTTTGCACACACTTCAATGTATTTAGTTCAGGATGTCCTCCTGAAGCCTAAATGAGCAGTAATTTGACTACACAACTCATTCCTATGAAGATACAGTCAAACTCACAAAACGTGCTCAGCTCAGCAAAAAATGCATTTAAAGCAATAAAAACTCAAATTGAGTGTCACGCCTAAACCAAAGGACTTATGCACACACTTCAACATGTATTTTGTTCAGGATGACCTCCTGAAGCCTAAATGAGCAATAATTTGACCACACAACTCATTCCTATGAAGATACATTCAAAGTCAGAAAGCGCGCTCAGCTCGGGCTGAAAATGCATTTAAAGCAATAAAAATTCAAATTGAGTGTCACGCCTAAACCAAAGGACTTATGCACACACTTCAACATGTATTTAGTTCAGGATGTCCTCCTGAAGCCTAAATGAGCATTAATTTGACTACACAACTCATTCCTATGAAGATACATTCAAACTCACAAAACGTGCTCAGCTCGGGCTGAAAATGCATTTAAAGCAATAAAAACTCAAATTGAGTGTCACGCCTAAACCAAAGGACTTATGCACACACTTCAACATGTATTTTGTTCAGGATGACCTCCTGAAGCCCATATGAGCATTAATTTGACTACACAACTCATTCCTATGAAGATACATTCAAACTCACAAAACGTGCTGAGCTCGGGCTGAAAATGCATTTAAAGCAATAAAAACTCAAATTGAGTGTCACGCCTAAACCAAAGGACCTATGCACACACTTCAACATGTATTTTGTTCAGGATGACCACCTGAAGCCTAAATGAGCATTAATTTGACCACACAACTCATTCTATGAAGATACATTCAAACTCACAAAACGTGCTCAGCTCGGGCTGAAAATGCATTTAAAGCAATAAAAACTCAAAATGAGTGTCACGCCTAAACCAAAGGACTTATGCACACACTTCAACATGTATTTTGTTCAGGATGACCTCCTGAAGCCTAAATGAGCATTAATTTGACCACACAACTCATTCCTATGAAGATACATTCAAACTCACAAAACGTGCTCAGCTCGGGCTGAAAATGCATTTTAAAGCAATAAAAACTCAAATTGAGTGTCACGCCTAAACCAAAGGACTTATGCACACACTACAACATGTATTTTGTTCAGGATGATCACCTGAAGCCTAAATGAGCATTAATTTGACCACACAACTAATTCCTATGAAGATACATTCAAACTCACAAAACGTGCTCAGCTCGGGCTGAAAATGCATTTAAAGCAATAAAAACCCAAATTGAGTGTCACACCTAAACCAAAGGACTTATGCACACACTTCAACATGTACTTAGTTCAGGATGTCCTCCTGAAGCCTAAATGAGCATTATTTTGATCACATAACTCATTCCTATGAAGATACATTCAAACTCACAAAACGTGCTCAGCTCGGGCTGAAAATGCATTTAAAGCAATAAAAACTCAAATTGAGTTTCACGCCTAAACCAAAGGACTTATGCACACACTTCAACATGTATTTTGTTCAGGATGACCTCCTGAAGCCGAAATGAGCAATAATTTGACCACACAACTCATTCCTATGAAGATACATTCAAACTCACAAAACGTGCTCAGCTCGGGCTGAAAATGCATTTAAAGCAATAAAAACTCAAATTGAGTGTCACACCTAAACCAAAGGACTTATGCACACATTTACACATGTATTTAGTTCAGGATGACCACCTGAAGCCTAAATGAGCATTAATTTGACCACACAACCCATTCCTATGAAGATACATTCAAATTCACAAAACGTGCTCAGCTCGGGCTGAAAATGCATTTTAAAGCAATAAAAACTCAAATTGAGTGTCACGCCTAAACCAAAGGACTTATGCACACACTTCAACATGTATTTTGTTAAGGATGACCACCTGAATCCTAAATGAGCATTAATTTGACCACACAACTCATTCTATGAAGATACATTCAAACTCACAAAACGTGCTCAGCTCCGGCTGAAAAATGCATTTAAAGCAATAAAAACTCAAATTGAGTGTCACACCTAAACCAAAGGACTTATGCACACACTTCAACATGTATTTTGTTCAGGATGACCTCCTCAAGCCTAAATGAGCAATAATTTGACCACACACCTCATTCCTATGAAGATACATTCAAACTCAGAACACGTGCTCAGCTCGGCCCGAAACTGCACTTAAAGCAATAAAAACTGAAATTGAGTATCATCATGGTACCTGCGTTGAGTTATAATTAGTTCAAGAACAAAGAGAAATTGAATAATTGGCTCAAGAGTACAGTTATACAGTCATATAAACGTAAAATGGTTTCAGGCCTCGGAGACAATAACGGACTTTGGTCAGTAGAGGGCAACATAGACCATAACATGATTCAAGACACATTTTGAAAACTTGTTCCACTCGGCCTGAAAATGCATTTAAAGCAATAATAACTCAAATTGAGTGTCACTCCCAAACCAAAGGACTTTTGCACACACTTCAATGTATTTAGTTCAGGATGTCCTCCTGAAGCCTAAATGAGCAGTAATTTGACTACACAACTCATTCCTATGAAGATACAGTCAAACTCACAAAACGTGCTCAGCTCAGCAAAAAATGCATTTAAAGCAATAAAAACTCAAATTGAGTGTCACGCCTAAACCAAAGGACTTATGCACACACTTCAACATGTATTTTGTTCAGGATGACCTCCTGAAGCCTAAATGAGCAATAATTTGACCACACAACTCATTCCTATGAAGATACATTCAAAGTCAGAAAGCGCGCTCAGCTCGGGCTGAAAATGCATTTAAAGCAATAAAAATTCAAATTGAGTGTCACGCCTAAACCAAAGGACTTATGCACACACTTCAACATGTATTTAGTTCAGGATGTCCTCCTGAAGCCTAAATGAGCATTAATTTGACTACACAACTCATTCCTATGAAGATACATTCAAAATCACAAAACGTGCTCAGCTCGGGCTGAAAATGCATTTAAAGCAATAAAAACTCAAATTGAGTGTCACGCCTAAACCAAAGGACTTATGCACACACTTCAACATGTATTTTGTTCAGGATGACCTCCTGAAGCCCATATGAGCATTAATTTGACTACACAACTCATTCCTATGAAGATACATTCAAACTCACAAAACGTGCTGAGCTCGGGCTGAAAATGCATTTAAAGCAATAAAAACTCAAATTGAGTGTCACGCCTAAACCAAAGGACCTATGCACACACTTCAACATGTATTTTGTTCAGGATGACCACCTGAAGCCTAAATGAGCATTAATTTGACCACACAACTCATTCTATGAAGATACATTCAAACTCACAAAACGTGCTCAGCTCGGGCTGAAAATGCATTTAAAGCAATAAAAACTCAAAATGAGTGTCACGCCTAAACCAAAGGACTTATGCACACACTTCAACATGTATTTTGTTCAGGATGACCTCCTCAAGCCTAAATGAGCAATAATTTGACCACACACCTCATTCCTATGAAGATACATTCAAACTCAAAAAACGTGCTCAGCTCCGGCTGAAAAATGCATTTAAAGCAATAAAAACTCAAATTGAGTGTCACACCTAAACCAAAGGACTTATGCACACACTTCAACATGTATTTTGTTCAGGATGACCTCCTGAAGCCCATATGAGCATTAATTTGACCACACAACTCATTCCTATGAAGATACATTCAAACTCACAAAACGTGCTCAGCTCGGGCTGAAAATGCATTTAAAGCAATAAAAACTCAAAATGAGTGTCACGCCTAAACCAAAGGACTTATGCACACACTTCAACATGTATTTTGTTCAGGATGACCTCCTCAAGCCTAAATGAGCAATAATTTGACCACACAATTCATTCCTATGAAGATACATTCAAACTCAAAAAACGTGCTCAGCTCGGGCTGAAAATGCATTTAAAGCAATAAAAACTCAAATTGAGTGTCACACCTAAACCAAAGGACTCATGCACACATTTACACATGTATTTTGTATAGGATGACCTCCTGAAGCCCATATGAGCATTAATTTGAACACACAACTCATTCATATGAAGATACATTCAAACTCACAAAACGTGCTCAGCTCGGGCTGAAAATGCATTTAAAGCAATAAAAACTCAAATTGAGTGTCACGCCTAAACCAAAGGACTTATGCACACACTTCAACATGTATTTTGTTCAGAATGACCACCTGAAGCCTAAATGAGCATTAATTTGACCACACAACTCATTCTATGAAGATACATTCAAACTCACAAAACGTGCTCAGCTCCGGCTGAAAAATGCATTTAAAGCAATAAAAACTCAAATTGAGTGTCACACCTAAACCAAAGGACTTATGCACACACTTCAACATGTATTTTGTTCAGGATGACCTCCTGAAGCCCATATGAGCATTAATTTGACTACACAACTCATTCCTATGAAGATACATTCAAACTTACAAAACGTGCTCAGCTCGGGCTGAAACTGCATTTAAAGCAATAAAAACTCAAATTGAGTGTCACGCCTAAACCAAAGGACTTATGCACACACTTCAACATGTATTTTGTTCAGGATGACCTCCTGAAGCCCATATGAGCATTAATTTGACTACACAACTCATTCCTATAAAGATACATTCAAACTCACAAAACGTGCTCAGCTCGGGCTAAAAATGCATTTAAAGCAATAAAAACTCAAATTGAGTGTCACTCCCAAACCAAAGGACTTTTGCACACACTTCAATGTATTTAGTTCAGGATGTCCTCCTGAAGCCTAAATGAGCAGTAGTTTGACTACACAACTCATTCCTATGAAGATACATTCAAACTCAGAACACGTGCTCAGCTCGGCCCGAAACTGCACTTAAAGCAATAAAAACTGAAATTGAGTATCGTCATGGTACCTGCGTTGAGTTATAATTAGTTCAAGAACAAAGAGAAATTGAATAATTGGCTCAAGAGTACAGTTATACAGTCATATAAACGTAAAATGGTTTCAGGCCTCGGAGACAATAACGGACTTTGGTCAGTAGAGGGCAACATAGACCATAACATGATCCAAGACACATTTTGAAAACTTGTTCCACTCGGCCTGAAAATGCATTTAAAGCAATAATAACTCAAATTGAGTGTCACTCCCAAACCAAAGGACTTTTGCACACACTTCAATGTATTTAGTTCAGGATGTCCTCCTGAAGCCTAAATGAGCAGTAATTTGACTACACAACTCATTCCTATGAAGATACAGTCAAACTCACAAAACGTGCTCAGCTCAGCAAAAAATGCATTTAAAGCAATAAAAACTCAAATTGAGTGTCACGCCTAAACCAAAGGACTTATGCACACACTTCAACATGTATTTTGTTCAGGATGACCTCCTGAAGCCTAAATGAGCAATAATTTGACCACACAACTCATTCCTATGAAGATACATTCAAAGTCAGAAAGCGCGTTCAGCTCGGGCTGAAAATGCATTTAAAGCAATAAAAACTCAAATTGAGTGTCACGCCTAAACCAAAGGACTTATGCACACACTTCAACATGTATTTTGTTCAGGATGACCTCCTCAAGCCTAAATGAGCAATAATTTGACCACACACCTCATTCCTATGAAGATACATTCAAACTCAAAAAACGTGCTCAGCTCCGGCTGAAAAATGCATTTAAAGCAATAAAAACTCAAATTGAGTGTCACACCTAAACCAAAGGACTTATGCACACACTTCAACATGTATTTTGTTCAGGATGACCTCCTGAAGCCCATATGAGCATTAATTTGACCACACAACTCATTCCTATGAAGATACATTCAAACTCACAAAACGTGCTGAGCTCGGGCTGAAAATGCATTTAAAGCAATAAAAACTCAAAATGAGTGTCACGCCTAAACCAAAGGACTTATGCAAACACTTCAACATGTATTTTGTTCAGGATGACCTCCTCAAGCCTAAATGAGCAATAATTTGACCACACAATTCATTCCTATGAAGATACATTCAAACTCAAAAAACGTGCTCAGCTCGGGCTGAAAATGCATTTAAAGCAATAAAAACTCAAATTGAGTGTCACACCTAAACCAAAGGACTCATGCACACATTTACACATGTATTTTGTTCAGGATGACCTCCTGAAGCCCATATGAGCATTAATTTGAACACACAACTCATTCATATGAAGATACATTCAAACTCACAAAACGTGCTCAGCTCGGGCTGAAAATGCATTTAAAGCAATAAAAACTCAAATTGAGTGTCACGCCTAAACCAAAGGACTTATGCACACACTTCAACATGTATTTTGTTCAGAATGACCACCTGAAGCCTAAATGAGCATTAATTTGACCACACAACTCATTCTATGAAGATACATTCAAACTCACAAAACGTGCTCAGCTCCGGCTGAAAAATGCATTTAAAGCAATAAAAACTCAAATTGAGTGTCACACCTAAACCAAAGGACTTATGCACACACTTCAACATGTATTTTGTTCAGGATGACCTCCTGAAGCCCATATGAGCATTAATTTGACTACACAACTCATTCCTATGAAGATACATTCAAACTTACAAAACGTGCTCAGCTCGGGCTGAAACTGCATTTAAAGCAATAAAAACTCAAATTGAGTGTCACGCCTAAACCAAAGGACTTATGCACACACTTCAACATGTATTTTGTTCAGGATGACCTCCTGAAGCCCATATGAGCATTAATTTGACTACACAACTCATTCCTATAAAGATACATTCAAACTCACAAAACGTGCTCAGCTCGGGCTAAAAATGCATTTAAAGCAATAAAAACTCAAATTGAGTGTCACTCCCAAACCAAAGGACTTTTGCACACACTTCAATGTATTTAGTTCAGGATGTCCTCCTGAAGCCTAAATGAGCAGTAGTTTGACTACACAACTCATTCCTATGAAGATACAGTCAAACTCAGAACACGTGCTCAGCTCGGCCCGAAACTGCACTTAAAGCAATAAAAACTGAAATTGAGTATCGTCATGGTACCTGCGTTGAGTTATAATTAGTTCAAGAACAAAGAGAAATTGAATAATTGGCTCAAGAGTACAGTTATACAGTCATATAAACGTAAAATGGTTTCAGGCCTCGGAGACAATAACGGACTTTGGTCAGTAGAGGGAACATAGACCATAACATGATTCAAGACACATTTTGAAAACTTGTTCCACTCGGCCTGAAAATGCATTTAAAGCAATAATAACTCAAATTGAGTGTCACTCCCAAACCAAAGGACTTTTGCACACACTTCAATGTATTTAGTTCAGGATGTCCTCCTGAAGCCTAAATGAGCAGTAATTTGACTACACAACTCATTCCTATGAAGATACAGTCAAACTCACAAAACGTGCTCAGCTCAGCAAAAAATGCATTTAAAGCAATAAAAACTCAAATTGAGTGCCACGCCTAAACCAAAGGACTTATGCACTCACTTCAACATGTATTTTGTTCAGGATGACCTCCTGAAGCCTAAATGAGCAATAATTTGACCACACAACTCATTCCTATGAAGATACATTCAAAGTCAGAAAGCGCGCTCAGCTCGGGCTGAAAATGCATTTAAAGCAATAAAAATTCAAATTGAGTGTCACGCCTAAACCAAAGGACTTATGCACACACTTCAACATGTATTTAGTTCAGGATGTCCTCCTGAAGCCTAAATGAGCATTAATTTGACTACACAACTCATTCCTATGAAGATACATTCAAACTCACAAAACGTGCTCAGCTCGGGCTGAAAATGCATTTAAAGCAATAAAAACTCAAATTGAGTGTCACGCCTAAACCAAAGGACTTATGCACACACTTCAACATGTATTTTGTTCAGGATGACCTCCTGAAGCCCATATGAGCATTAATTTGACTACACAACTCATTCCTATGAAGATACATTCAAACTCACAAAACGTGCTGAGCTCGGGCTGAAAATGCATTTAAAGCAATAAAAACTCAAATTGAGTGTCACGCCTAAACCAAAGGACTTATGCACACACTTCAACATGTATTTTGTTCAGGATGACCACCTGAAGCCTAAATGAGCATTAATTTGACCACACAACTCATTCTATGAAGATACATTCAAACTCACAAAACGTGCTCAGCTCGGGCTGAAAATGCATTTAAAGCAATAAAAACTCAAAATGAGTGTCACGCCTAAACCAAAGGACTTATGCACACACTTCAACATGTATTTTGTTCAGGATGACCTCCTCAAGCCTAAATGAGCAATAATTTGACCACACACCTCATTCCTATGAAGATACATTCAAACTCAGAACACGTGCTCAGCTCGGCCCGAAACTGCACTTAAAGCAATAAAAACTGAAATTGAGTATAGTCATGGTACCTGCGTTGAGTTATAATTAGTTCAAGAACAAAGAGAAATTGAATAATTGGCTCAAGAGTACAGTTATACAGTCATATAAATGTAAAATGGTTTCAGGCCTCGGAGACAATAACGGACTTTGGTCAGTAGAGGGCAACATAGACCATAACATGATTCAAGACACATTTTGAAAACTTGTTCCACTCGGCCTGAAAATGCATTTAAAGCAATAATAACTCAAATTGAGTGTCACTCCCAAACCAAAGGACTTTTGCACACACTTCAATGTATTTAGTTCAGGATGTCCTCCTGAAGCCTAAATGAGCAGTAATTTGACTACACAACTCATTCCTATGAAGATACATTCAAACTCACAAAACGTGCTCAGCTCAGCAAAAAATGCATTTAAAGCAATAAAAACTCAAATTGAGTGTCACGCCTAAACCAAAGGACTTATGCACACACTTCAACATGTATTTTGTTCAGGATGGCCTCCTGAAGCCTAAATGAGCAATAATTTGACCACACAACTCATTCCTATGAAGATACATTCAAAGTCAGAAAGCGCGCTCAGCTCGGGCTGAAAATGCATTTAAAGCAATAAAAATTCAAATTGAGTGTCACGCCTAAACCAAAGGACTTATGCACACACTTCAACATGTATTTAGTTCAGGATGACCACCTGAAGCATAAATGAGCATTAATTTGACCACACAACTCATTCCTATGAAGATACATTCAAAGTCAGAAAGCGCGCTCAGCTCGGGCTGAAAATGCATTAAAAGCAATAAAAACTCAAATTGAGTGTCACGCCTAAACCAAAGGGCTTATGCACACACTTCAACATGTATTTAATTCAGGATGTCCTCCTGAAGCCTAAATGAGCATTAATTTGACTACACAACTCATTCCTATGAAGATACATTCAAACTCACAAAACGTGCTCAGCTCGGGCTGAAAATGCATTTAAAGCAATAAAAACTCAAATTGAGTGTCACGCCTAAACCAAAGGACTTATGCACACACTTCAACATGTATTTTGTTCAGGATGACCTCCTGAAGCCCATATGAGCATTAATTTGACTACACAACTCATTCCTATGAAGATACATTCAAACTCACAAAACGTGCTGAGCTCGGGCTGAAAATGCATTTAAAGCAATAAAAACTCAAATTGAGTGTCACGCCTAAACCAAAGGACTTATGCACACACTTCAACATGTATTTTGTTCAGGATGACCACCTGAAGCCTAAATGAGCATTAATTTGACCACACAACTCATTCTATGAAGATACATTCAAACTCACAAAACGTGCTCAGCTCGGGCTGAAAATGCATTTAAAGCAATAAAAACTCAAAATGAGTGTCACGCCTAAACCAAAGGACTTATGCACACACTTCAACATGTATTTTGTTCAGGATGACCTCCTCAAGCCTAAATGAGCAATAATTTGACCACACACCTCATTCCTATGAAGATACATTCAAACTCAAAAAACGTGCTCAGCTCGGGCTGAAAATGCATTTAAAGCAATAAAAACTCAAATTGAGTGTCACACCTAAACCAAAGGACTTATGCACACACTTCAACATGTATTTTGGTCAGGATGACCTCCTGAAGCCCATATGAGCATTAATTTGACCACACAACTCATTCCTATGAAGATACATTCAAACTCACAAAACGTGCTCAGCTCGGGCTGAAAATGCATTTAAAGCAATAAAAACTCAAATTGAGTGTCACGCCTAAACCAAAGGACTTATGCACACACTTCAACATGTATTTTGTTCAGGATGACCACCTGAAGCCTAAATGAGCATTAATTTGACCACACAACTCATTCTATGAAGATACATTCAAACTCACAAAACGTGCTCAGCTCCGGCTGAAAAATGCATTTAAAGCAATAAAAACTCAAATTGAGTGTCACACCTAAACCAAAGGACTTATGCACACACTTCAACATGTATTTTGTTCAGGATGACCTCCTGAAGCCCATATGAGCATTAATTTGACTACACAACTCATTCCTATGAAGATACATTCAAACTTACAAAACGTGCTCAGCTCGGGCTGAAACTGCATTTAAAGCAATAAAAACTCAAATTGAGTGTCACGCCTAAACCAAAGGACTTATGCACACACTTCAACATGTATTTTGTTCAGGATGACCTCCTGAAGCCCATATGAGCATTAATTTGACTACACAACTCATTCCTAGAAAGATACATGCAAACTCACAAAACGTGCTCAGCTCGGGCTGAAAATGCATTTAAAGCAATAAAAACTCAAATTGAGTGTCACGCCAAAACCAAAGGACTTATGCACACACTTCAACATGTATTTTGTTCAGGATGTCCTCCTGAAGCCTAAATGAGCATTAATATGATCACACATCTCATTCCTATGAAGATACATTCAAACTCAGAACACGTGCTCAGCTCGGCCCGAAACTGCACTTAAAGCAATAAAAACTGAAAATGAGTATAGTCATGGTACCTGCGTTGAGTTATAATTAGTTCAAGAACAAAGAGAAATTGAATAATTGGCTCAAGAGTACAGTTATACAGTCATATAAATGTAAAATGGTTTCAGGCCTCGGAGACAATAACGGACTTTGGTCAGTAATGGGCAACATAGACCATAACATGATTCAAGACACATTTTGAAAACTTGTTCCACTCGGCCTGAAAATGCATTTAAAGCAATAATAACTCAAATTGAGTGTCACTCCCAAACCAAAGGACTTTTGCACACACTTCAATGTATTTAGTTCAGGATGTCCTCCTGAAGCCTAAATGAGCATTCATTTGACGACACAACTCATTCCTATGAGATATATTCTAACTCACAAAACGTGATCAGCTTGGCCTATAAATGCATTTAAAGCAATAAAAACTCAAATTGAGTGTCACGCCTAAACCAAAGGGCTTATGCACACATTCAACATGTATTTAGTTCAGGATGTCCTCCTGAAGCCTAAATGAGCAATAATTTGACTACACAACTCATTCCTATGAAGATACATTCAAACTCACAAAATGTGCTCAGCTTGGGCTAAAAATGCATTTAAAGCAAAAAAACTCAAATTGAGTGTCACACCTAAACCAAAGGACTTATGCACACACTTCAACATGTATTTTGTTCAGGATGACCTCCTGAAGCCTAAATGAGCATTAATTTGACCACACAACTCATTCCTATGAAGATACATTCAAACTCACAAAACGTGCTCAGCTCGGGCTGAAAATGCATTTTAAAGCAATAAAAACTCAAATTGAGTGTCACGCCTAAACCAAAGGACTTATGCACACACTACAACATGTATTTTGTTCAGGATGATCACCTGAAGCCTAAATGAGCATTAATTTGACCACACAACTAATTCCTATGAAGATACATTCAAACTCACAAAACGTGCTCAGCTCGGGCTGAAAATGCATTTAAAGCAATAAAAACCCAAATTGAGTGTCACACCTAAACCAAAGGACTTATGCACACACTTCAACATGTACTTAGTTCAGGATGTCCTCCTGAAGCCTAAATGAGCATTATTTTGATCACATAACTCATTCCTATGAAGATACATTCAAACTCACAAAACGTGCTCAGCTCGGGCTGAAAATGCATTTAAAGCAATAAAAACTCAAATTGAGTTTCACGCCTAAACCAAAGGACTTATGCACACACTTCAACATGTATTTTGTTCAGGATGACCTCCTGAAGCCGAAATGAGCAATAATTTGACCACACAACTCATTCCTATGAAGATACATTCAAACTCACAAAACGTGCTCAGCTCGGGCTGAAAATGCATTTAAAGCAATAAAAACCCAAATTGAGTGTCACACCTTAACCAAAGGACTTATGCACACACTTCAACATGTACTTAGTTCAGGATGTCCTCCTGAAGCCTAAATGAGCATTATTTTGATCACATAACTCATTCCTATGAAGATACATTCAAACTCACAAAACGTGCTCAGCTCGGGCTGAAAATGCATTTAAAGCAATAAAAACTCAAATTGAGTTTCACGCCTAAACCAAAGGACTTATGCACACACTTCAACATGTATTTTGTTCAGGATGACCTCCTGAAGCCGAAATGAGCAATAATTTGACCACACAACTCATTCCTATGAAGATACATTCAAACTCACAAAACGTGCTCAGCTCGGGCTGAAAATGCATTTAAAGCAATAAAAACTCAAATTGAGTGTCACACCTAAACCAAAGGACTTATGCACACATTTACACATGTATTTAGTTCAGGATGACCACCTGAAGCCTAAATGAGCATTAATTTGACCACACAACCCATTCCTATGAAGATACATTCAAATTCACAAAACGTGCTCAGCTCGGGCTGAAAATGCATTTTAAAGCAATAAAAACTCAAATTGAGTGTCACGCCTAAACCAAAGGACTTATGCACACACTTCAACATGTATTTTGTTAAGGATGACCACCTGAATCCTAAATGAGCATTAATTTGACCACACAACTCATTCTATGAAGATACATTCAAACTCACAAAACGTGCTCAGCTCCGGCTGAAAAATGCATTTAAAGCAATAAAAACTCAAATTGAGTGTCACACCTAAACCAAAGGACTTATGCACACACTTCAACATGTATTTTGTTCAGGATGACCTCCTCAAGCCTAAATGAGCAATAATTTGACCACACACCTCATTCCTATGAAGATACATTCAAACTCAGAACACGTGCTCAGCTCGGCCCGAAACTGCACTTAAAGCAATAAAAACTGAAATTGAGTATCGTCATGGTACCTGCGTTGAGTTATAATTAGTTCAAGAACAAAGAGAAATTGAATAATTGGCTCAAGAGTACAGTTATACAGTCATATAAACGTAAAATGGTTTCAGGCCTCGGAGACAATAACGGACTTTGGTCAGTAGAGGGCAACATAGACCATAACATGATTCAAGACACATTTTGAAAACTTGTTCCACTCGGCCTGAAAATGCATTTAAAGCAATAATAACTCAAATTGAGTGTCACTCCCAAACCAAAGGACTTTTGCACACACTTCAATGTATTTAGTTCAGGATGTCCTCCTGAAGCCTAAATGAGCAGTAGTTTGACTACACAACTCATTCCTATGAAGATACAGTCAAACTCACAAAACGTGCTCAGCTCAGCAAAAAATGCATTTAAAGCAATAAAAACTCAAATTGAGTGTCACGCCTAAACCAAAGGACTTATGCACACACTTCAACATGTATTTTGTTCAGGATGACCTCCTGAAGCCTAAATGAGCAATAATTTGACCACACAACTCATTCCTATGAAGATACATTCAAAGTCAGAAAGCGCGCTCAGCTCGGGCTGAAAATGCATTTAAAGCAATAAAAATTCAAATTGAGTGTCACGCCTAAACCAAAGGGCTTATGCACACACTTAAACATGTATTTAGTTCAGGATGTCCTCCTGAAGCCTAAATGAGCATTAATTTGACTACACAACTCATTCCTATGAAGATACATTCAAACTCACAAAACGTGCTCAGCTCGGGCTGAAAATGCATTTAAAGCAATAAAAACTCAAATTGAGTGTCACGCCTAAACCAAAGGACTTATGCACACACTTCAACATGTATTTTGTTCAGGATGACCTCCTGAAGCCCATATGAGCATTAATTTGACTACACAACTCATTCCTATGAAGATACATTCAAACTCACAAAACGTGCTGAGCTCGGGCTGAAAATGCATTTAAAGCAATAAAAACTCAAATTGAGTGTCACGCCTAAACCAAAGGACTTATGCACACACTTCAACATGTATTTTGTTCAGGATGACCACCTGAAGCCTAAATGAGCATTAATTTGACCACACAACTCATTCTATGAAGATACATTCAAACTCACAAAACGTGCTCAGCTCGGGCTGAAAATGCATTTAAAGCAATAAAAACTCAAAATGAGTGTCACGCCTAAACCAAAGGACTTATGCACACACTTCAACATGTATTTTGTTCAGGATGACCTCCTCAAGCCTAAATGAGCAATAATTTGACCACACACCTCATTCCTATGAAGATACATTCAAACTCAAAAAACGTGCTCAGCTCCGGCTGAAAAATGCATTTAAAGCAATAAAAACTCAAATTGAGTGTCACACCTAAACCAAAGGACTTATGCACACACTTCAACATGTATTTTGTTCAGGATGACCTCCTGAAGCCCATATGAGCATTAATTTGACCACACAACTCATTCCTATGAAGATACATTCAAACTCACAAAACGTGCTCAGCTCGGGCTGAAAATGCATTTAAAGCAATAAAAACTCAAAATGAGTGTCACGCCTAAACCAAAGGACTTATGCACACACTTCAACATGTATTTTGTTCAGGATGACCTCCTCAAGCCTAAATGAGCAATAATTTGACCACACAACTCATTCTATGAAGATACATTCAAACTCACAAAACGTGCTCAGCTCCGGCTGAAAAATGCATTTAAAGCAATAAAAACTCAAATTGAGTGTCACACCTAAACCAAAGGACTTATGCACACACTTCAACATGTATTTTGTTCAGGATGACCCCCTGAAGCCCATATGAGCATTAATTTGACTACACAACTCATTCCTATGAAGATACATTCAAACTTACAAAACGTGCTCAGCTCGGGCTGAAACTGCATTTAAAGCAATAAAAACTCAAATTGAGTGTCACGCCTAAACCAAAGGACTTATGCACACACTTCAACATGTATTTTGTTCAGGATGACCTCCTGAAGCCCATATGAGCATTAATTTGACTACACAACTCATTCCTATAAAGATACATTCAAACTCACAAAACGTGCTCAGCTCGGGCTAAAAATGCATTTAAAGCAATAAAAACTCAAATTGAGTGTCACGCCCAAACCAAAGGACTTATGCACACACTTCAACATGTATTTTGTTCAGGATGTCCTCCTGAAGCCTAAATGAGCATTAATATGATCACACATCTCATTCCTATGAAGATACATTCAAACTCAGAACACGTGCTCAGCTCGGCCCGAAACTGCACTTAAAGCAATAAAAACTGAAATTGAGTATAGTCATGGTACCTGCGTTGAGTTATAATTAGTTCAAGAACAAAGAGAAATTGAATAATTGGCTCAAGAGTACAGTTATACAGTCATATAAATGTAAAATGGTTTCAGGCCTCGGAGACAATAACGGACTTTGGTCAGTAGAGGGCAACATAGACCATAACATGATTCAAGACACATTTTGAAAACTTGTTCCACTCGGCCTGAAAATGCATTTAAAGCAATAATAACTCAAATTGAGTGTCACTCCCAAACCAAAGGACTTTTGCACACACTTCAATGTATTTAGTTGAGGATGTCCTCCTGAAGCCTAAATGAGCATTCATTTGACGACGCAACTCATTCCTATGAAGATATATTCTAACTCACAAAACGTGATCAGCTTGGCCTGAAAATGCATTTAAAGCAATAAAAACTCAAATTGAGTGTCACGCCTAAACCAAAGGGCTTATGCACACATTCAACATGTATTTAGTTCAGGATGTCCTCCTGAAGCCTAAATGAGCATTAATTTGACTACACAACTCATTCCTATGAAGATACATTCAAACTCACAAAATGTGCTCAGCTCGGGCTAAAAATGCATTAAAAGCAAAAAAACTAAAATTGAGTGTCACGCCTAAACCAAAGGACTTATACACACACTTCAACATGTATTTTGTTCAGGATGACCTCCTGAAGCCTAAATGAGCATTATTTTGATCACATAACTCATTCCTATGAAGATACATTCAAACTCACAAAACGTGCTCAGCTCGGGCTGAAAATGCATTTGGCAATAAAAACTCAAATTGAGTGTCACGCCTAAACCAAAGGACTTATACACACACTTCAACATGTATTTTGTTCAGGATGACCTCCTGAAGCCTAAATGAGCATTAATTTGACCACACAACTCATTCCTATGAAGATACATTCAAACTCACAAAACGTGCTCAGCTCGGGCTGAAAATGCATTTAAAGCAATAAAAACTCAAACTGAGTGTCACGCCTAAACCAAAGGACTTATGCACACACTTCAACATGTATTTAGTTCAAGATGACCACCTGAAGCCTAAATGAGCATTAATTTGACCACACAACCCATTCCTATGAAGATACATTCAAACTCACAAAACGTGCTCAGCTCGGGCTGAAAATGCATTTTAAAGCAATAAAAACTCAAATTGAGTGTCACGCCTAAACCAAAGGACTTATGCGCACACTACAACATGTATTTTGTTCAGGATGATCACCTGAAGCCTAAATGAGCATTAATTTGACCACACAACTAATTCCTATGAAGATACATTCAAACTCACAAAACGTGCTCAGCTCGGGCTGAAAATGCATTTAAAGCAATAAAAACCCAAATTGAGTGTCACACCTAAACCAAAGGACTTATGCACACACTTCAACATGTACTTAGTTCAGGATGTCCTCCTGAAGCCTAAATGAGCATTATTTTGATCACATAACTCATTCCTATGAAGATACATTCAAACTCACAAAACGTGCTCAGCTCGGGCTGAAAATGCATTTCGCAATAAAAACTCAAATTGAGTTTCACACCAAAACCAAAGGACTTATGCACACACTTCAACATGTATTTTGTTCAGGATGACCTCCTGAAAGCGAAATGAGCAATAATTTGACCACACAACTCATTCCTATGAAGATACATTCAAACTAACAAAACGTGCTCAGCTCGGGCTGAAAATGCATTTAAAGCAATAAAAACTCAAATTGAGTGTCACGCCTAAACCAAAGGACTTATGCACACACTTCAACATGTATTTAGTTCAGGATGACCACCTGAAGCCTAAATGAGCATTAATTTGACCACACAACCCATTCCTATGAAGATACATTCAAATTCACAAAACGTGCTCAGCTCGGGCTGAAAATGCATTTTAAAGCAATAAAAACTCAAATTGAGTGTCACGCCTAAACCAAAGGACTTATGCACACACTTCAACATGTATTTTGTTAAGGATGACCACCTGAAGCCTAAATGAGCATTAATTTGACCACACAACTCATTCTATGAAGATACATTCAAACTCACAAAACGTGCTCAGCTCCGGCTGAAAAATGCATTTAAAGCAATAAAAACTCAAATTGAGTGTCACACCTAAACCAAAGGACTTATGCACACACTTCATGTATTTTGTTCAGGATGACCTCCTGAAGCCCATATGAGCATTAATTTGACTACACAACTCATTCCTATGAAGATACATTCAAACTTACAAAACGTGCTCAGCTCGGGCTGAAACTGCATTTAAAGCAATAAAAACTCAAATTGAGTGTCACGCCTAAACCAAAGGACTTATGCACACACTTCAACATGTATTTAGTTCAGGATGACCACCTGAAGCCTAAATGAGCATTAATTTGACCACACAACCCATTCCTATGAAGATACATTCAAATTCACAAAACGTGCTCAGCTCGGGCTGAAAATGCATTTTAAAGCAATAAAAACTCAAATTGAGTGTCACGCCTAAACCAAAGGACTTATGCACACACTTCAACATGTATTTAGTTCAGGATGTCCTCCTGAAGCCTAAATGAGCATTAATTTGACTACACAACTCATTCCTATGAAGATACATTCAAACTCACAAAACGTGCTCAGCTCGGGCTGAAAATGCATTTAAAGCAATAAAAACTCAAATTGAGTGTCACGCCTAAACCAAAGGACTTATGCACACACTTCAACATGTATTTTGTTAAGGATGACCACCTGAAGCCTAAATGAGCATTAATTTGACCACACAACTCATTCTATGAAGATACATTCAAACTCACAAAACGTGCTCAGCTCCGGCTGAAAAATGCATTTAAAGCAATAAAAACTCAAATTGAGTGTCACACCTAAACCAAAGGACTTATGCACACACTTCAACATGTATTTTGTTCAGGATGACCTCCTGAAGCCCATATGAGCATTAATTTGACTACACAACTCATTCCTATAAAGATACATTCAAACTCACAAAACGTGCTCAGCTCGGGCTGAAAATGCATTTAAAGCAATAAAAACTCAAATTGAGTGTCACGCCCAAACCAAAGGACTTATGCACACACTTCAACATGTATTTTGTTCAGGATGACCTCCTGAAGCCGAAATGAGCAATAATTTGACCACACAACTCATTCCTATGAAGATACATTCAAACTCACAAAACGTGCTCAGCTCGGGCTGAAAATGCATTTAAAGCAATAAAAACTCAAATTGAGTGTCACGCCTAAACCAAAGGACTTATGCACACACTTCAACATGTATTTAGTTCAGGATGACCACCTGAAGCCTAAATGAGCATTAATTTGACCACACAACCCATTCCTATGAAGATACATTCAAATTCACAAAACGTGCTCAGCTCGGGCTGAAAATGCATTTTAAAGCAATAAAAACTCAAATTGAGTGTCACGCCTAAACCAAAGGACTTATGCACACACTTCAACATGTATTTAGTTCAGGATGTCCTCCTGAAGCCTAAATGAGCATTAATTTGACTACACAACTCATTCCTATGAAGATACATTCAAACTCACAAAACGTGCTCAGCTCGGGCTGAAAATGCATTTAAAGCAATAAAAACTCAAATTGAGTGTCACGCCTAAACCAAAGGACTTATGCACACACTTCAACATGTATTTTGTTAAGGATGACCACCTGAAGCCTAAATGAGCATTAATTTGACCACACAACTCATTCTATGAAGATACATTCAAACTCACAAAACGTGCTCAGCTCCGGCTGAAAAATGCATTTAAAGCAATAAAAACTCAAATTGAGTGTCACACCTAAACCAAAGGACTTATGCACACACTTCATGTATTTTGTTCAGGATGACCTCCTGAAGCCCATATGAGCATTAATTTGACTACACAACTCATTCCTATGAAGATACATTCAAACTTACAAAACGTGCTCAGCTCGAGCTGAAACTGCATTTAAAGCAATAAAAACTCAAATTGAGTGTCACGCCTAAACCAAAGGACTTATGCACACACTTCAACATATATTTTGTTCAGGATGACCTCCTGAAGCCCATATGAGCATTAATTTGACTACACAACTCATTCCTATAAAGATACATTCAAACTCACAAAAAGTGCTCAGCTCGGGCTGAAAATGCATTTAAAGCAATAAAAACTCAAATTGAGTGTCACGCCCAAACCAAAGGACTTATGCACACACTTCAACATGTATTTTGTTCAGGATGACCTCCTGAAGCCGAAATGAGCAATAATTTGACCACACAACTCATTCCTATGAAGATACATTCAAACTCACAAAACGTGCTCAGCTCGGGCTGAAAATGTATTTAAAGCAATAAAAACTCAAATTGAGTGTCACGCCTAAACCAAAGGACTTATGCACACACTTCAACATGTATTTAGTTCAGGATGACCACCTGAAGCCTAAATGAGCATTAATTTGACCACACAACCCATTCCTATGAAGATACATTCAAATTCACAAAACGTGCTCAGCTCGGGCTGAAAATGCATTTTAAAGCAATAAAAACTCAAATTGAGTGTCACGCCTAAACCAAAGGACTTATGCACACACTTCAACATGTATTTTGTTAAGGATGACCACCTGAAGCCTAAATGAGCATTAATTTGACCACACAACTCATTCTATGAAGATACATTCAAACTCACAAAACGTGCTCAGCTCCGGCTGAAAAATGCATTTAAAGCAATAAAAACTCAAATTGAGTGTCACACCTAAACCAAAGGACTTATGCACACACTTCATGTATTTTGTTCAGGATGACCTCCTGAAGCCCATATGAGCATTAATTTGACTACACAACTCATTCCTATGAAGATACATTCAAACTTACAAAACGTGCTCAGCTCGGGCTGAAACTGCATTTAAAGCAATAAAAACTCAAATTGAGTGTCACGCCTAAACCAAAGGACTTATGCACACACTTCAACATGTATTTAGTTCAGGATGACCACCTGAAGCCTAAATGAGCATTAATTTGACCACACAACCCATTCCTATGAAGATACATTCAAATTCACAAAACGTGCTCAGCTCGGGCTGAAAATGCATTTTAAAGCAATAAAAACTCAAATTGAGTGTCACGCCTAAACCAAAGGACTTATGCACACACTTCAACATGTATTTAGTTCAGGATGTCCTCCTGAAGCCTAAATGAGCATTAATTTGACTACACAACTCATTCCTATGAAGATACATTCAAACTCACAAAACGTGCTCAGCTCGGGCTGAAAATGCATTTAAAGCAATAAAAACTCAAATTGAGTGTCACGCCTAAACCAAAGGACTTATGCACACACTTCAACATGTATTTTGTTAAGGATGACCACCTGAAGCCTAAATGAGCATTAATTTGACCACACAACTCATTCTATGAAGATACATTCAAACTCACAAAACGTGCTCAGCTCCGGCTGAAAAATGCATTTAAAGCAATAAAAACTCAAATTGAGTGTCACACCTAAACCAAAGGACTTATGCACACACTTCATGTATTTTGTTCAGGATGACCTCCTGAAGCCCATATGAGCATTAATTTGACTACACAACTCATTCCTATGAAGATACATTCAAACTTACAAAACGTGCTCAGCTCGAGCTGAAACTGCATTTAAAGCAATAAAAACTCAAATTGAGTGTCACGCCTAAACCAAAGGACTTATGCACACACTTCAACATATATTTTGTTCAGGATGACCTCCTGAAGCCCATATGAGCATTAATTTGACTACACAACTCATTCCTATAAAGATACATTCAAACTCACAAAAAGTGCTCAGCTCGGGCTGAAAATGCATTTAAAGCAATAAAAACTCAAATTGAGTGTCACGCCCAAACCAAAGGACTTATGCACACACTTCAACATGTATTTTGTTCAGGATGACCTCCTGAAGCCGAAATGAGCAATAATTTGACCACACAACTCATTCCTATGAAGATACATTCAAACTCACAAAACGTGCTCAGCTCGGGCTGAAAATGTATTTAAAGCAATAAAAACTCAAATTGAGTGTCACGCCTAAACCAAAGGACTTATGCACACACTTCAACATGTATTTAGTTCAGGATGACCACCTGAAGCCTAAATGAGCATTAATTTGACCACACAACCCATTCCTATGAAGATACATTCAAATTCACAAAACGTGCTCAGCTCGGGCTGAAAATGCATTTTAAAGCAATAAAAACTCAAATTGAGTGTCACGCCTAAACCAAAGGACTTATGCACACACTTCAACATGTATTTTGTTAAGGATGACCACCTGAAGCCTAAATGAGCATTAATTTGACCACACAACTCATTCTATGAAGATACATTCAAACTCACAAAACGTGCTCAGCTCCGGCTGAAAAATGCATTTAAAGCAATAAAAACTCAAATTGAGTGTCACACCTAAACCAAAGGACTTATGCACACACTTCATGTATTTTGTTCAGGATGACCTCCTGAAGCCCATATGAGCATTAATTTGACTACACAACTCATTCCTATGAAGATACATTCAAACTTACAAAACGTGCTCAGCTCGGGCTGAAACTGCATTTAAAGCAATAAAAACTCAAATTGAGTGTCACGCCTAAACCAAAGGACTTATGCACACACTTCAACATGTATTTTGTTCAGGATGACCTCCTGAAGCCCATATGAGCATTAATTTGACTACACAACTCATTCCTATAAAGATACATTCAAACTCACAAAACGTGCTCAGCTCGGGCTGAAAATGCATTTAAAGCAATAAAAACTCAAATTGAGTGTCACGCCCAAACCAAAGGACTTATGCACACACTTCAACATGTATTTTGTATAGGATGACCTCCTGAAGCCGAAATGAGCAATAATTTGACCACACAACTCATTCCTATGAAGATACATTCAAACTCACAAAACGTGCTCAGCTCGGGCTGAAAATGCATTTAAAGCAATAAAAACTCAAATTGAGTGTCACGCCTAAACCAAAGGACTTATGCACACACTTCAACATGTATTTAGTTCAGGATGACCACCTGAAGCCTAAATGAGCATTAATTTGACCACACAACCCATTCCTATGAAGATACATTCAAATTCACAAAACGTGCTCAGCTCGGGCTGAAAATGCATTTTAAAGCAATAAAAACTCAAATTGAGTGTAACGCCTAAACCAAAGGACTTATGCACACACTTCAACATGTATTTTGTTAAGGATGACCACCTGAAGCCTAAATGAGCATTAATTTGACCACACAACTCATTCTATGAAGATACATTCAAACTCACAAAACGTGCTCAGCTCCGGCTGAAAAATGCATTTAAAGCAATAAAAACTCAAATTGAGTGTCACACCTAAACCAAAGGACTTATGCACACACTTCAACATGTATTTTGTTCAGGATGACCTCCTGAAGCCCATATGAGCATTAATTTGACTACACAACTCATTCCTATGAAGATACATTCAAACTTACAAAACGTGCTCAGCTCGGGCTGAAACTGCATTTAAAGCAATAAAAGCTCAAATTGAGTGTCACGCCTAAACCAAAGGACTTATGCACACACTTCAACATGTATTTTGTTCAGGATGACCTCCTGAAGCCCATATGAGCATTAATTTGACTACACAACTCATTCCTATAAAGATACATTCAAACTCACAAAACGTGCTCAGCTCGGGCTGAAAATGCATTTAAAGCAATAAAAACTCAAATTGAGTGTCACGCCCAAACCAAAGGACTTATGCACACACTTCAACATGTATTTTGTTCAAGATGTCCTCCTGAAGCCTAAATGAGCATTAATATGATCACACATCTCATTCCTATGAAGATACATTCAAACTCAGAACACGTGCTCAGCTTGGCCCGAAACTGCACTTAAAGCAATAAAAACTGAAATTGAGTATAGTCATGGTACCTGCGTTGAGTTATAATTAGTTCAAGAACAAAGAGAAATTGAATAATTGGCTCAAGAGTACAGTTATACAGTCATATAAATGTAAAATGGTTTCAGGCCTCGGAGACAATAACGGACTTTGGTCAGTAGAGGGCAACATAGACCATAACATGATTCAAGACACTTTTTGAAACTTGTTCCACTCGGCCTGAAAATGCATTTAAAGCAATAATAACTCAAATTGAGTGTCACTCCCAAACCAAAGGACTTATGCACACACTTCAACATGTATTTTGTTCAGGATGACCTCCTGAAGCCCATATGAGCATTAATTTGACTACACAACTCATTCCTATGAAGATACATTCAAACTCAAAAAACGTGCTCAGCTCGGGCTGAAAATGCATTTAAAGCAATAAAAAAAATTGAGTGTCACGCCTAAACCAAAGGACTTATACACACACTTCAACATGTATTTTGTTCAGGATGACCTCCTGAAGCCTAAATGAGCATTCATTTGACCACACAACTCATTCCTATGAAGATACATTCAAACTCACAAAACGTGCTCAGCTCGGGCTGAAAATGCATTTTAAAGCAATAAAAACTCAAATTGAGTGTCACGCCTAAACCAAAGGACTTATGCACACACTTCAACATGTATTTTGTTCAGGATGACCACCTGAAGCCTAAATGAGCATTAATTTGACCACACAACTCATTCTATGAAGATACATTCAAACTCACAAAACGTGCTCAGCTCGGGCTGAAAATGCATTTAAAGCAATAAAAACTCAAAATGAGTGTCACGCCTAAACCAAAGGACTTATGCACACACTTCAACATGTATTTTGTTCAGGATGACCTCCTCAAGCCTAAATGAGCAATAATTTGACCACACACCTCATTCCTATGAAGATACATTCAAACTCAGAATACGTGCTCAGCTCGGCCCGAAACTGCACTTAAAGCAATAAAAACTGAAATTGAGTATAGTCATGGTACCTGCGTTGAGTTATAATTAGTTCAAGAACAAAGAGAAATTGAATAATTGGCTCAAGAGTACAGTTATACAGTCATATAAATGTAAAATGGTTTCAGGCCTCGGAGACAATAACGGACTTTGGTCAGTAGAGGGCAACATAGACCATAACATGATTCAAGACACATTTTGAAAACTTGTTCCACTCGGCCTGAAAATGCATTTAAAGCAATAAAAACTCAAATTGAGTGTCACGCCTAAACCAAAGGACTTATGCACACACTATAACATGTATTTTGTTCAGGATGACCTCCTGAAGCCTATATGGGCATTAATTTGACCACACAACTCATTCCTATGAAGATACATTCAAACTCACAAAACGTGCTCAGCTCGTTCTGAAAATGCATTTAAAGCAATAAAAACTCAAATTGAGTGTCACGCCTAAACCAAAGGACTTATGCACACACTTCAACATGTATTTTGTTCAGGATGACCACCTGAAGCCTAAATGAGCATTAATTTGACCACACAACTCATTCCTATGAAGATACATTCAAACTTACAAAACGTGCTCAGCTCGGGCTGAAAATGCATTTAAAGCAATAAAAACTCAAATTGAGTGTCACGCCTAAACCAAAGGACTTATGCACACACTTCAACATGTATTTTGTTCAAGATGACCTCCTGAAGCCTAAATGAGCATTCATTTGACCACACAACTCATTCCTATGAAGATACATTCAAACTCACAAAACGTGCTCAGCTCGGGCTGAAAATGCATTTTAAAGCAATAAAAACTCAAATTGAGTGTCACGCCTAAACCAAAAGACTTATGCACACACTACAACATGTATTTTGTTCAGGATGATCACCTGAAGCCTAAATGAGCATTAATTTGACCACACAACTAATTCCTATGAAGATACATTCAAACTCACAAAACGTGCTCAGCTCGGTCTGAAAATGCATTTAAAGCAATAAAAACCCAAATTGAGTGTCACACCTAAACCAAAGGACTTATGCACACACTTCAACATGTACTTAGTTCAGGATGTCCTCCTGAAGCCTAAATGAGCATTATTTTGATCACATAACTCATTCCTATGAAGATACATTCAAACTCACAAAACGTGCTCAGTTCGGGCTGAAAATGCATTTCGCAATAAAAACTCAAATTGAGTGTCACGCCTAAACCAAAGGACTTATGCACACACTTCAACATGTATTTTGTTCAGGAGGTCATCCTGAAGCCTATATGAGCATTAATTTGACCACACAACTCATTCCTATCAAGATACATTCAAACTCACAAAACGTGCTCAGCTCGGGCTGAAAATGCATTTAAAGCAATAAAAACTCAAATTGAGTGTCACGCCTAAACCAAAGGACTTATGCACACACTTCAACATGTATTTAGTTCAGGAGGTCATCCTGAAGCCTATATGCGCATTAATTTGACCACACAACTCATTCGTATCAAGATACATTCAAACTCACAAAACGTGCTCAGCTCGGGCTGAAAATGCATTCAAAGCAATAAAAACTCAAATTGAGTGTCACACCTAAACCAAAGGACTTATGCACACACTTCAACATGTATTTTGTTCAGGATGACCTCCTGAAGCCCATATGAGCATTAATTTGACTACACAACTCATTCCTATGAAGATACATTCAAACTCACAAAACGTGCTCAGCTCGGGCTGAAAATGCATTTAAAGCAATAAAAACTCAAATTGAGTGTCACGCCTAAAAAAGGACTTATCACACACTTCAACATGTATTTTGTTCAGGATGACCTCCTGAAGCCTAAATGAGCAGTAATTAGACTACACAACTCATTCCTATGAAGATACATTAAAGGTCAGAAAGCGCGCTCAGCTCAGGCTGAAAATGCATTTAAAGCAATATAAACTCAAATTGAGTGTCACACCTAAACCAAAGGACTTATGCACACACTTCAACATGTATTTTGTTCAGGATGACCTCCTGAAGCCTATATGAGCATTAATTTGACAACACAACTCATTCCTATGAAGATACATTCAAACTCACAAAACGTGCTCAGCTCGGCCTGAAAATGCATTTAAAGCAATATAATCTCAAACTGAGTGTCACGCCTAAACCAAAAGACTTATGCACACACTTCAACATGTATTTTGTTCAGGATGACCACCTGAAGCCTAATGAGCATTAATTTGACCACACAACTCATTTCTATGAAGATACATTCAAACTCACAAAAGGTGTGCTCAGCTCAGGCTGAAAATGCATTTGGAGCAATAGAAACTCAAATTGAGTGTCACGTCTAAACCAAAGGACTTAAGCACACACTTCAACATGTATTTTGTTCAGAATGGCCTCCTGAAGCCTAAATGAGCATTAATTTGACTACACAACTCATTCCTATGAAGATACATTCAAAGTCAGAAAGCGCGCTCAGCTCGGGCTGAAAATGCAATAAAAGCAATAAAAACTCAAATTGAGTGTCACACCTAAACCAAAGGACTTATGCATACACTTCAACGTGTATTTTTTTTAAGGATGACCTCCTGAAGCCTAAATTAGCAATAATTTGGCCACACAACTCATTCCTATGAAGATACTTCAAACTCAGAAAATTTGCTCAGCTCTGCCTGAAAATGCATTTCGCAATAAAAACTCAAATTGAGTGTCACGCCTAAACCAAAGGACTTATGCACACACTTCAACATGCATTTTGTTCAGGATGACCACCTGAAGCCTAAATGAGCATTAATTTGACTACACAACTCATTCCTATGAAGATACATTCGAACACACAAAACGTGCTCAGCTCGGGCTGAAAATGCATTTAAAGCAATAAAAACTCAAATTGAGTGTCACGCCTAAACCAAAGGACTTATGCACACACTTCAACATGTATTTAGTTCAGGATGACCACCTGAAGCCTAAATGAGCATTAATTTGACTACACAACTCATTCCTATGAAGATACATTCAAACTCACAAAACGTGCTCAGCTCGGGCTGAAAATGCATTTAAAGCAATAAAAACTCAAATTGAGTGTCACGCCTAAACCAAAGGACTTATGCACACACTTCAACATGTATTTTGTTCAGGATGACCACCTGACGCCTAAATGAGCATTAATTTGACCACACAACTCATTCCTATGAAGATACATTCAAACTCAGAACAGGTGCTCAGCTCGGCCCGAAACTGCACTTAAAGCAATAAAAACTGAAATTGAGTACAGTCATGGTACCTGCGTTGAGTTATAATTAGTTCAAGAACAAAGAGAAATTGAATAATTGGCTCAAGAGTACAGTTATACAGTCATATAAATGTAAAATGGTTTCAGGCCTCGGAGACAATAACGGACTTTGGTCAGTAGAGGGCAACATAGACCATAACATGATTCAAGACACATTTTGAAAACTTGTTCCACTCGGCCTGAAAATGCATTTAAAGCAATAATAACTCAAATTGAGTGTCACTCCCAAACCAAAGGACTTTTGCACACACTTCAATGTATTTAGTTGAGGATGTCCTCCTGAAGCCTAAATGAGCAGTAATTTGACTACACAACTCATTCCTAAGAAGATACATTCAAACTCAAAAAACGTGCTCAGCTCGGGCTGAAACTGCATTTAAAGCAATAAAAACTCAAATTGAGTGTCACGCCTAAACCAAAGGACTTATACACACACTTCAACATGTATTTTGTTCAGGATGATCTCCTGAAGCCCATATGAGCATTAATTTGACTACAAAACTCATTCCAATGAAGATACATTCAAACTCACAAAACGTGCTCAGCTCGGGCTGAAAATGCATTTAAAGCAATAAAAACTCAAATTGAGTGTCACGCCTAAACCAAAGGACTTATGCACACACTTCAACATGTATTTAGTTCAGGATGACCACCTGAAGCCTAAATGAGCATTAATTTGACCACACAACTCATTCCTATGAAGATACATTCAAACTCACAAAACGTGCTCAGCTCGGGCAGAAAATGCATTTAAAGCAATAAAAACTCAAATTGAGTGTCACGCCCAAACCAAAGGACTAATGCACACACTTTCAACATGTACTTAGTTCAGGATGACCACCTGAAGCCTAAATGAGCATTAATTTGACCACACAACTCATTCCTATGAAGATACATTCAAACTCACAAAACGTGCTCAGCTCGGGCTGAAAATGCATTTAAAGCAATAAAAACTCAAATTGAGTGTCACGCCTAAACCAAAGGACTTATGCACACACTTCAACATGTATTTTGTTCAGGATGACCTCCTGAAGCCCATATTAGCATTAATTTGACTACACAACTCATTCCTATGAAGATACATTCAAACTCACAAAACGTGCTCAGCTCGGGCTGAAAATGCATTTAAAGCAATAAAAACTCAAATTGAGTGTCACGCCTAAACCCAAGGAATTATGCACACACTTTAACATGTAATTAGTTCAGGATGACCACCTGAAGCCTAAATGAGCATTAATTCACACAACTCATTCCTATGAAGATACATTCAAACTCACAAAACGTGCTCAGCTCGGGCTGAAAATGCATTTAAAGCAATAAAAACTCAAATTGAGTGTATCGCCTAAAAAAGGACTTATCACACACTTCAACATGTATTTTGTTCAGGATGACCTCCTGAAGCCTAAATGAGCAATAATTTGACCACACAACTCATTCCTATGAAGATACATTCAAAGTCAGAAAGCGCGCTCAGTTCGGGCTGAAAAAGCATTTAAAGCAATAAAAACTCAAATTGAGTGTCACGACTAAACCAAAGGACTTATGCACACACTTCAACATGTATTTTGTTCAGGATGATCTCCTGAAGCCCATATGAGCATTAATTTGACTACAAAACTCATTCCTATGAAGATACATTCAAACTCACAAAACGTGCTCAGCTCGGGCTGAAAATGCATTTAAAGCAATAAAAACTCAAATTGAGTGTCACGCCTAAACCAAAGGACTTATACACACACTTCAACATGTATTTTGTTCAGGATGACCTCCTGAAGCCTAAATGAGCAATAATTTGACCACACAACTCATTCCTATGAAGATACATTCAAAGTCAGAAAGCGCGCTCAGTTCGGGCTGAAAAAGCATTTAAAGCAATACAAACTCAAATTGAGTGTCACGCCTAAACCAAAGGACTTATGCACACACTTCAACATGTATTTTGTTCAGGATGATCTCCTGAAGCCCATATGAGCATTAATTTGACTACAAAACTCATTCCTATGAAGATACATTCAAACTCACAAAACGTGCTCAGCTCGGCCTGAAAATGCATTTAAGGCAATAAAAACTCAAATTGAGTCTCACGCCTAAACCAAAGGACTTATGCACACACTTCATGTATTTTGTTCAGGATGACCACCTGACACCTTAATGAGCATTAATTTGACCACACATCTCATTCCTATGAAGATACATTCAAACTCAAAAAACGTGCTCAGCTCGGGCTGAAAATGCATTTAAAGCAATAAAAACTCAAATTGAGTCTCACGAAGGATGACGACCTGACGCCTAAATGAGCATTAATTTGACCACACAACTCATTCCTATGAAGATACATTCAAACTCACAAAACGTGCTCAGCTCGGGCTGAAAATGCATTTAAAGCAATAAAAACTCAAATTGAGTGTCACACCTAAACCAAAGGACTTATGCACACACTTACACATGTATTTTGTTCAGGATGACCTCCTGAAGCCCATATGAGCATTAATTTGAACACACAACTCATTCCTATGAAGATACATTCAAACTCACAAAACGTGCTCAGCTCGGGCTGAAAATGCATTTAAAGCAATAAAAACTCAAATTGAGTGTCACGCCTAAACCAAAGGATGTATGCACACACTTTAACATGTATTTTGTTCAGGATGACCTCCTGAAGCCTAAATGAGCATTAATTTGAATACACAACTCATTCCTATCAAGATACATTCAAACTCACAAAACGTGCTCAGCTCGGGCTGAAAATGCATTTAAAGCAATAAAAACTCAAATTGAGTGTCACGCCTAAACCAAAGGACTTATGCACACACTTCAACATGTATTTAGTTCAGGAGGTCATCCTGAAGCCTATATGAGCATTAATTTGACCACACAACTCATTCCTATCAAGATACATTCAAACTCAGAAAACTTGCTCATCTCTGCCTGAAAATGCATTTCGCAATAAAAACTCAAATTGAGTGTCACGCCTAAACCAAAGGACTTATACACACACTTCAACATGTATTTTGTTCAGGATGTCCCCCTGACACCTAAATGGGCACTAATTTGAATACACAACTCATTCCTATCAAGATACATTCAAACTCACAAAACGTGCTCAGCTCGGGCTGAAAATGCATTTAAAGCAATAAAAACTCAAATTGAGTGTCACGCCTAAACCAAAGGACTTATGCACACACTTCAACATGTATTTAGTTCAGGAGGTCATCCTGAAGCCTATATGAGCATTAATTTGACCATACAACTCATTCCTATGAAGATACATTCAAACTCACAAAACGTGCTCAGCTCGGGCTGAAAATGCATTTAAAGCAATAAAAACTCAAATTGAGTGTCACGCCTAAACCAAAGGACTTATGCACACACTTTAAATGAGCATTAATTTGACCACACAACTCATTCCTATGAAGATACATTCAAAGTCAGAAAGCGCGCTCAGCTCGGGCTGAAAATGCATTTAAAGCAATAAAAACTCAAATTGAATGTCACACCTAAACCAAAGGACTTATGCACACACTTCAACATGTATTTAGTTCAGGAGGTCATCCTGAAGCCTATATGAGCATTAATTTGACCACATAAGGCATTCCTATGAAGATACATTCAAACTCACAAAACGTGCTCAGCTCGGGCTGAAAATGCATTTAAAGCAATAAAAACTCAAATTGAGTGTCACGCCTAAACCAAAGGACTTATGCACACACTTCAACATGTATTTAGTTCAGGAGGACAACCTGAAGCCTATATGAGGATTATTTTGACCACACAACTCATTCCTATGAAGATACTTCAAACTCAGAAAACTTGCTCATCTTTGCCTGAAAATGCATTTCGCAATAAAAACTCAAATTGAGTGTCACGCCTAAACCAAAGGACTTATGCGCATACTTTAACATGTATTTTGTTCAGGAGGTCATCTTGAAGCCTATATGAGCATTAATTTGACCACACAACTGATTCCTATCAAGATACATTCAAACTCACAAAACGTGCTCAGCTCGGGCTGAAAATGCATTTAAAGGAATAAAAACTCAAATTGAGTGTCACGCCTAAACCAAAGGACTTATACACACACTTCAACATGTATTTTGTTCAGGATGTCCCCCTGACACCTAAATGGGCACTAATTTGAATACACAACTCATTCCTATCAAGATACATTCAAACTCACAAAACGTGCTCAGCTCGGGCTGAAAATGCATTTAAAGCAATAAAAACTCAAATTGAGTGTCACGCCTAAACCAAAGGACTTATGCACACACTTCAACATGTATTTAGTTCAGGAGGTCATCCTGAAGCCTATATGAGCATTAATTTGACCACACAACTCATTCCTATCAAGATACATTCAAACTCACAAAACGTGCTCAGCTCGGGCTGAAATGCATTTAAAGCAATAAAAACTCAAAATGAGTGTCACGCCTAAACCAAAGGACTTATGCACACACTTCAACATGTATTTAGTTCAGGAGGTCATCCTGAAGCCTATATGAGCATTAATTTGACCACACAACTCATTCCTATGAAGAAACATTCAAACTCACAAAACGTGCTCAGCTCGGGCTGAAAATGCATTTAAAGCAATAAAAACTGAAATTGAGTGTCACGCATAAACCAAAGGACTTATGCACACACTTCAACATGTATTTTGTTCAGGATGACCACCTGAAGCCTAAATGAGCATTAATTTGACCACACAACTCATTCCTATGAAGATACATTCAAAGTCAGAAAGCGCGCTCAGCTCGGGCTGAAAATGCATTTAAAGCAATAAAAACTCAAATTGAGTGTCACGCCTAAACCAAAGGACTTATGCACACACTTTAACATGTATTTTGTTCAGGATGACCACCTGAAGCCTAAATGAGCATTAATTTGACCACACAACTCATTCCTATGAAGATAAATTCAAAGTCAGAAAGCGCGCTCAGCTCGGGCTGAAAATGCATTTAAAGCAATAAAAACTCAAATTGAATGTCACGCCTAAACCAAAGGACTTATGCACACACTTCAACATGTATTTAGTTCAGGAGGTCATCCTGAAGCCTATATGAGCATTAATTTGACCATACAACTCATTCCTATGAAGATACATTCAAACTCACAAAACGTGCTCAGCTCGGGCTGAAAATGCATTTAAAGCAATAAAAACTCAAAATGAGTGTCACGCCTAAACCAAAGGACTTATGCACACACTTCAACATGTATTTTGTTCAGGATGACCTCCTCAAGCCTAAATGAGCAATAATTTGACCACACACCTCATTCCTATGAAGATACATTCAAACTCAGAATACGTGCTCAGCTCGGCCCGAAACTGCACTTAAAGCAATAAAAACTGAAATTGAGTATAGTCATGGTACCTGCGTTGAGTTATAATTAGTTCAAGAACAAAGAGAAATTGAATAATTGGCTCAAGAGTACAGTTATACAGTCATATAAATGTAAAATGGTTTCAGGCCTCGGAGACAATAACGGACTTTGGTCAGTAGAGGGCAACATAGACCATAACATGATTCAAGACACATTTTGAAAACTTGTTCCACTCGGCCTGAAAATGCATTTAAAGCAATAAAAACTCAAATTGAGTGTCACGCCTAAACCAAAGGACTTATGCACACACTATAACATGTATTTTGTTCAGGATGACCTCCTGAAGCCTATATGGGCATTAATTTGACCACACAACTCATTCCTATGAAGATACATTCAAACTCACAAAACGTGCTCAGCTCGTTCTGAAAATTCATTTAAAGCAATAAAAACTCAAATTGAGTGTCACGCCTAAACCAAAGGACTTATGCACACACTTCAACATGTATTTTGTTCAGGATGACCACCTGAAGCCTAAATGAGCATTAATTTGACCACACAACTCATTCCTATGAAGATACATTCAAACTTACAAAACGTGCTCAGCTCGGGCTGAAAATGCATTTAAAGCAATAAAAACTCAAATTGAGTGTCACGCCTAAACCAAAGGACTTATGCACACACTTCAACATGTATTTTGTTCAAGATGACCTCCTGAAGCCTAAATGAGCATTCATTTGACCACACAACTCATTCCTATGAAGATACATTCAAACTCACAAAACGTGCTCAGCTCGGGCTGAAAATGCATTTTAAAGCAATAAAAACTCAAATTGAGTGTCACGCCTAAACCAAAGGACTTATGCACACACTACAACATGTATTTTGTTCAGGATGATCACCTGAAGCCTAAATGAGCATTAATTTGACCACACAACTAATTCCTATGAAGATACATTCAAACTCACAAAACGTGCTCAGCTCGGTCTGAAAATGCATTTAAAGCAATAAAAACCCAAATTGAGTGTCACACCTAAACCAAAGGACTTATGCACACACTTCAACATGTACTTAGTTCAGGATGTCCTCCTGAAGCCTAAATGAGCATTATTTTGATCACATAACTCATTCCTATGAAGATACATTCAAACTCACAAAACGTGCTCAGTTCGGGCTGAAAATGCATTTCGCAATAAAAACTCAAATTGAGTGTCACGCCTAAACCAAAGGACTTATGCACACACTTCAACATGTATTTTGTTCAGGAGGTCATCCTGAAGCCTATATGAGCATTAATTTGACCACACAACTCATTCCTATCAAGATACATTCAAACTCACAAAACGTGCTCAGCTCGGGCTGAAAATGCATTTAAAGCAATAAAAACTCAAATTGAGTGTCACGCCTAAACCAAAGGACTTATGCACACACTTCAACATGTATTTAGTTCAGGAGGTCATCCTGAAGCCTATATGCGCATTAATTTGACCACACAACTCATTCGTATCAAGATACATTCAAACTCACAAAACGTGCTCAGCTCGGGCTGAAAATGCATTCAAAGCAATAAAAACTCAAATTGAGTGTCACACCTAAACCAAAGGACTTATGCACACACTTCAACATGTATTTTGTTCAGGATGACCTCCTGAAGCCCATATGAGCATTAATTTGACTACACAACTCATTCCTATGAAGATACATTCAAACTCACAAAACGTGCTCAGCTCGGGCTGAAAATGCATTTAAAGCAATAAAAACTCAAATTGAGTGTCACGCCTAAAAAAGGACTTATCACACACTTCAACATGTATTTTGTTCAGGATGACCTCCTGAAGCCTAAATGAGCAGTAATTAGACTACACAACTCATTCCTATGAAGATACATTAAAGGTCAGAAAGCGCGCTCAGCTCAGGCTGAAAATGCATTTAAAGCAATATAAACTCAAATTGAGTGTCACACCTAAACCAAAGGATTTATGCACACACTTCAACATGTATTTTGTTCAGGATGACCTCCTGAAGCCTATATGAGCATTAATTTGACAACACAACTCATTCCTATGAAGATACATTCAAACTCACAAAACGTGCTCAGCTCGGCCTGAAAATGCATTTAAAGCAATATAATCTCAAACTCAGTGTCACGCCTAAACCAAAAGACTTATGCACACACTTCAACATGTATTTTGTTCAGGATGACCACCTGAAGCCTAATGAGCATTAATTTGACCACACAACTCATTTCTATGAAGATACATTCAAACTCACAAAAGGTGTGCTCAGCTCAGGCTGAAAATGCATTTGGAGCAATAGAAACTCAAATTGAGTGTCACGTCTAAACCAAAGGACTTAAGCACACACTTCAACATGTATTTTGTTCAGAATGGCCTCCTGAAGCCTAAATGAGCATTAATTTGACTACACAACTCATTCCTATGAAGATACATTCAAAGTCAGAAAGCGCGCTCAGCTCGGGCTGAAAATGCATTAAAAGCAATAAAAACTCAAATTGAGTGTCACACCTAAACCAAAGGACTTATGCATACACTTCAACGTGTATTTTTTTTAAGGATGACCTCCTGAAGCCTAAATTAGCAATAATTTGGCCACACAACTCATTCCTATGAAGATACTTCAAACTCAGAAAATTTGCTCAGCTCTGCCTGAAAATGCATTTCGCAATAAAAACTCAAATTGAGTGTCACGCCTAAACCAAAGGACTTATGCACACACTTCAACATGCATTTTGTTCAGGATGACCACCTGAAGCCTAAATGAGCATTAATTTGACTACACAACTCATTCCTATGAAGATACATTCGAACACACAAAACGTGCTCAGCTCGGGCTGAAAATGCATTTAAAGCAATAAAAACTCAAATTGAGTGTCACGCCTAAACCAAAGGACTTATGCACACACTTCAACATGTATTTAGTTCAGGATGACCACCTGAAGCCTAAATGAGCATTAATTTGACTACACAACTCATTCCTATGAAGATACATTCAAACTCACAAAACGTGCTCAGCTCGGGCTGAAAATGCATTTAAAGCAATAAAAACTCAAATTGAGTGTCACGCCTAAACCAAAGGACTTATGCACACACTTCAACATGTATTTTGTTCAGGATGACCACCTGACGCCTAAATGAGCATTAATTTGACCACACAACTCATTCCTATGAAGATACATTCAAACTCAGAACAGGTGCTCAGCTCGGCCCGAAACTGCACTTAAAGCAATAAAAACTGAAATTGAGTACAGTCATGGTACCTGCGTTGAGTTATAATTAGTTCAAGAACAAAGAGAAATTGAATAATTGGCTCAAGAGTACAGTTATACAGTCATATAAATGTAAAATGGTTTCAGGCCTCGGAGACAATAACGGACTTTGGTCAGTAGAGGGCAACATAGACCATAACATGATTCAAGACACATTTTGAAAACTTGTTCCACTCGGCCTGAAAATGCATTTAAAGCAATAATAACTCAAATTGAGTGTCACTCCCAAACCAAAGGACTTTTGCACACACTTCAATGTATTTAGTTGAGGATGTCCTCCTGAAGCCTAAATGAGCAGTAATTTGACTACACAACTCATTCCTAAGAAGATACATTCAAACTCAAAAAACGTGCTCAGCTCGGGCTGAAACTGCATTTAAAGCAATAAAAACTCAAATTGAGTGTCACGCCTAAACCAAAGGACTTATACACACACTTCAACATGTATTTTGTTCAGGATGATCTCCTGAAGCCCATATGAGCATTAATTTGACTACAAAACTCATTCCAATGAAGATACATTCAAACTCACAAAACGTGCTCAGCTTGGGCTGAAAATGCATTTAAAGCAATAAAAACTCAAATTGAGTGTCACGCCTAAACCAAAGGACTTATGCACACACTTCAACATGTATTTAGTTCAGGATGACCACCTGAAGCCTAAATGAGCATTAATTTGACCACACAACTCATTCCTATGAAGATACATTCAAACTCACAAAACGTGCTCAGCTCGGGCAGAAAATGCATTTAAAGCAATAAAAACTCAAATTGAGTGTCACGCCCAAACCAAAGGACTAATGCACACACTTTCAACATGTACTTAGTTCAGGATGACCACCTGAAGCCTAAATGAGCATTAATTTGACCACACAACTCATTCCTATGAAGATACATTCAAACTCACAAAACGTGCTCAGCTCGGGCTGAAAATGCATTTAAAGCAATAAAAACTCAAATTGAGTGTCACGCCTAAACCAAAGGACTTATGCACACACTTCAACATGTATTTTGTTCAGGATGACCTCCTGAAGCCCATATTAGCATTAATTTGACTACACAACTCATTCCTATGAAGATACATTCAAACTCACAAAACGTGCTCAGCTCGGGCTGAAAATGCATTTAAAGCAATAAAAACTCAAATTGAGTGTCACGCCTAAACCCAAGGAATTATGCACACACTTTAACATGTAATTAGTTCAGGATGACCACCTGAAGCCTAAATGAGCATTAATTCACACAACTCATTCCTATGAAGATACATTCAAACTCACAAAACGTGCTCAGCTCGGGCTGAAAATGCATTTAAAGCAATAAAAACTCAAATTGAGTGTATCGCCTAAAAAAGGACTTATCACACACTTCAACATGTATTTTGTTCAGGATGACCTCCTGAAGCCTAAATGAGCAATAATTTGACCACACAACTCATTCCTATGAAGATACATTCAAAGTCAGAAAGCGCGCTCAGTTCGGGCTGAAAAAGCATTTAAAGCAATAAAAACTCAAATTGAGTGTCACGACTAAACCAAAGGACTTATGCACACACTTCAACATGTATTTTGTTCAGGATGATCTCCTGAAGCCCATATGAGCATTAATTTGACTACAAAACTCATTCCTATGAAGATACATTCAAACTCACAAAACGTGCTCAGCTCGGGCTGAAAATGCATTTAAAGCAATAAAAACTCAAATTGAGTGTCACGCCTAAACCAAAGGACTTATACACACACTTCAACATGTATTTTGTTCAGGATGACCTCCTGAAGCCTAAATGAGCAATAATTTGACCACACAACTCATTCCTATGAAGATACATTCAAAGTCAGAAAGCGCGCTCAGTTCGGGCTGAAAAAGCATTTAAAGCAATACAAACTCAAATTGAGTGTCACGCCTAAACCAAAGGACTTATGCACACACTTCAACATGTATTTTGTTCAGGATGATCTCCTGAAGCCCATATGAGCATTAATTTGACTACAAAACTCATTCCTATGAAGATACATTCAAACTCACAAAACGTGCTCAGCTCGGCCTGAAAATGCATTTAAGGCAATAAAAACTCAAATTGAGTCTCACGCCTAAACCAAAGGACTTATGCACACACTTCATGTATTTTGTTCAGGATGACCACCTGACACCTTAATGAGCATTAATTTGACCACACATCTCATTCCTATGAAGATACATTCAAACTCAAAAAACGTGCTCAGCTCGGGCTGAAAATGCATTTAAAGCAATAAAAACTCAAATTGAGTCTCACGAAGGATGACGACCTGACGCCTAAATGAGCATTAATTTGACCACACAACTCATTCCTATGAAGATACATTCAAACTCACAAAACGTGCTCAGCTCGGGCTGAAAATGCATTTAAAGCAATAAAAACTCAAATTGAGTGTCACACCTAAACCAAAGGACTTATGCACACACTTACACATGTATTTTGTTCAGGATGACCTCCTGAAGCCCATATGAGCATTAATTTGAACACACAACTCATTCCTATGAAGATACATTCAAACTCACAAAACGTGCTCAGCTCGGGCTGAAAATGCATTTAAAGCAATAAAAACTCAAATTGAGTGTCACGCCTAAACCAAAGGATGTATGCACACACTTTAACATGTATTTTGTTCAGGATGACCTCCTGAAGCCTAAATGAGCAATAATTTGACCACACAACTCATTCCTATGAAGATACATTCAAACTCACAAAACGTGCTCAGCTCGGGCTGAAAATGCATTTAAAGCAATAAAAACTCAAATTGAGTGTCAAGCCTAAACCAAAGGACTTATGCACACACTTCAACATGTATTTAGTTCAAGAGGACATCCTGAAGCCTATATGAGGATTATTTTGACCACACAACTCATTCCTATGAAGATACTTCAAACTCAGAAAACTTGCTCATCTCTGCCTGAAAATGCATTTCGCAATAAAAACTCAAATTGAGTGTCACGCCTAAACCAAAGGACTTATGCGCATACTTTAACATGTATTTTGTTCAGGAGGTCATCTTGAAGCCTATATGAGCATTAATTTGACCACACAACTGATTCCTATCAAGATACATTCAAACTCACAAAACGTGCTCAGCTCGGGCTGAAAATGCATTTAAAGGAATAAAAACTCAAATTGAGTGTCACGCCGAAACCAAAGGACTTATACACACACTTCAACATGTATTTTGTTCAGGATGTCCCCCTGACACCTAAATGGGCACTAATTTGAATACACAACTCATTCCTATCAAGATACATTCAAACTCACAAAACGTGCTCAGCTCGGGCTGAAAATGCATTTAAAGCAATAAAAACTCAAATTGAGTGTCACGCCTAAACCAAAGGACTTATGCACACACTTCAACATGTATTTAGTTCAGGAGGTCATCCTGAAGCCTATATGAGCATTAATTTGACCACACAACTCATTCCTATCAAGATACATTCAAACTCACAAAACGTGCTCAGCTCGGGCTGAAATGCATTTAAAGCAATAAAAACTCAAAATGAGTGTCACGCCTAAACCAAAGGACTTATGCACACACTTCAACATGTATTTAGTTCAGGAGGTCATCCTGAAGCCTATATGAGCATTAATTTGACCACACAACTCATTCCTATGAAGAAACATTCAAACTCACAAAACGTGCTCAGCTCGGGCTGAAAATGCATTTAAAGCAATAAAAACTGAAATTGAGTGTCACGCATAAACCAAAGGACTTATGCACACACTTCAACATGTATTTTGTTCAGGATGACCACCTGAAGCCTAAATGAGCATTAATTTGACCACACAACTCATTCCTATGAAGATACATTCAAAGTCAGAAAGCGCGCTCAGCTCGGGCTGAAAATGCATTTAAAGCAATAAAAACTCAAATTGAGTGTCACGCCTAAACCAAAGGACTTATGCACACACTTTAACATGTATTTAGTTCAGGATGACCACCTGAAGCCTAAATGAGCATTAATTTGACCACACAACTCATTCCTATGAAGATAAATTCAAAGTCAGAAAGCGCGCTCAGCTCGGGCTGAAAATGCATTTAAAGCAATAAAAACTCAAATTGAATGTCACGCCTAAACCAAAGGACTTATGCACACACTTCAACATGTATTTAGTTCAGGAGGTCATCCTGAAGCCTATATGAGCATTAATTTGACCACATAAGGCATTCCTATGAAGATACATTCAAACTCACAAAACGTGCTCAGCTCGGGCTGAAAATGCATTTAAAGCAATAAAAACTCAAATTGAGTGTCACGCCTAAACCAAAGGACTTATGCACACACTTCAACATGTATTTAGTTCAGGAGGACATCCTGAAGCCTATATGAGGATTATTTTGACCACACAACTCATTCCTATGAAGATACATTCAAACTCAGAAAACTTGCTCATCTCTGCCTGAAAATGCATTTCGCAATAAAAACTCAAATTGAGTGTCACGCCTAAACCAAAGGACTTATGCACACACTTCAACATGTATTTAGTTCAGGAGGTCATCCTGAAGCCTATATAAGCATTAATTTGACCACACAACTCATTCGTAGCAAGATACATTCAAACTCACAAAACGTGGTCAGCTCGGGCTGAAAATGCATTCAAAGCAATAAAACCTCAAATTGAGTGTGACGCCTAAACCAAAGGACTTATGCACACACTTCAACATGTATTTTGTTCAGGATGACCTCCCGAAGCCTATATGAGCATTGATTTGACCATACAACTCATTCCTATGAAGATACATTCAAACTCACAAAATGTGCTCAGCTCGGGCTGAAAATGCATTTAAAGCAATAAAAACTCAAATTGAGTGTCACGCCTAAACCAAAGGACTTATGCACACACTTCAACATGTATTTAGTTCAAGAGGTCATCCTGAAGCCTATATGAGCATTAATTTGACCACATAACTCATTCTTATGAAGATACATTCAAACTCACAAAACGTGCTCAGCTCGGGCTGAAAATGCATTCAAAGCAATAAAACCTCAAATTGAGTGTCACGCCAAAACCAAAGGACTTATGCACACACTTCAACATGTATTTTGTTCAGGATGACCTCCTGAAGCCTAAATTAGCATTAATTTGACCACACAACTCATTCCTATGAAGATACTTCAAACTCAGAAAACTTGCTCATCTCTGCCTGAAAATGCATTTCGCAATAAAAACTCAAATTGAGTGTCACACCTAAACCAAAGGACTTATGCACACACTTCAACATGTATTTTGTTCAGGATGACCACCTGAAACCTAAATGAGCATTAATTTGACCACACAACTCATTCCTATGAAGATACATTCAAACTCACAAAACGTTCTCAGCTCGGGCTGAAAATGCATTTAAAGCAATAAAAACTCAAATTGAGTGTCACGCCTGAACCAAAGGACTTATGCACACACTTCATGTATTTTGTTCAGGATGACCTCCTGAAGCCCAAATAAGCATTAATTTGACCACACAACTCATTCTATGAAGATACATTCAAACTCACAAAACGTGCTCAGCTCGGGCTGAAAATGCATTTAAAGAAATAAAAACTCAAATTGAGTGTCACACCTAAACCAAAGGACTTATGCACACACTTCAACATGTATTTTGTTCAGGATGACCACCTGAAACCTAAATGAGCATTAATTTGACCACACAACTCATTCCTATGAAGATACATTCAAACTCACAAAACGTTCTCAGCTCGGGCTGAAAATGCATTTAAAGTAATAAAAACTCAAATTGAGTGTCACGCCTGAACCAAAGGACTTATGCACACACTTCAACATGTATTTTGTTCAGGATGACCTCCTGAAGCCCAAATAAGCATTAATTTGACCACACAACTCATTCTATGAAGATACATTCAAACTCACAAAACGTGCTCAGCTCGGGCTGAAAATGCATTTAAAGCAATAAAAACTCAAATTGAGTGTCACGCCTAAACCAAAGGACTTATGCACACACTTCAACATGTATTTTGTTCAGGATGACCACCTGAAACCTAAATGAGCATTAATTTGACCACACAACTCATTCCTATGAAGATACATTCAAACTCACAAAACGTTCTCAGCTCGGGCTGAAAATGCATTTAAAGCAATAAAAACTCAAATTGAGTGTCATGCCTAAACCAAAGGACTTATGCACACACTTCAACATGTATTTAGTTCAGGAGGTCATCCTGAAGCCTATATGAGCATTAATTTGACCACACAACTCATTCCTATGAAGATACATTCAAACTCACAAAACGTGCTCAGCTCGGGCTGAAAATGCATTTAAAGCAATAAAAACTCAAATTGAGTGTCACGCCTAAACCAAAGGACTTATGCACACACTTCAACATGTATTTTGTTCAGGAGGTCATCCTGAAGCCTATATGAGCATTAATTTGACCACACAACTCATTCGTATCAAGATACATTCAAACTCACAAAACGTGCTCAGCTTGGGCTGAAAATGCATTCAAAGCAATAAAACCTCAAATTGAGTGTCACGCCTAAACCAAAGGACTTATGCACACACTTTAACATGAATTTTATTCAGGATGACCTCCCGAAGCCTATATGAGCATTAATTTGACCACACAACTCATTCCTATGAAGATACATTCAAACTCACAAAACGTGCTCAGCTTGGGCTGAAAATGCATTTAAAGCAGTAAAAACTCAAATTGAGTGTCACGCCTAAACCAAAGGACTTATGCACACACTTCAACATGTATTTAGTTCAGGAGGTTATCCTGAAGCCTATATGAGCATTAATTTGACCACACAACTCATTCCTATGAAGAAACATTCAAACTCACAAAACGTGCTCAGCTCGGGCTGAAAATGCATTTAAAGCAATAAAAACTCAAATTGAGTGTTACGCCTAAACCAAAGGACTTATGCACACACTTCAAACATGTATTTAGTTCAAGAGGTCATCCTGAAGCCTATATGAGCATTAATTTGACCACATAACTCATTCTTATGAAGATACATTCAAACTCACAAAACGTGCTCAGCTCGGGCTGAAAATGCATTTAAAGCAATAAAAACTCAAATTGAGTGTCACGCCTAAACCAAAGGATTTATGCACACACTTCAACATGTATTTAGTTCAGGAGGTCATCCTGAAGCCTATATGAGCATTAATTTGACCACAGAACTCATTCCTATCAAGATACATTCAAACTCACAAAACATGCTCAGCTCAGGCTAAAAATGCATTCAAAGCAATAAAACCTCAAATTGAGTGTCACGCCAAAACCAAAGGACTTATGCACACACTTCAACATGTATTTTGTTCAGGATGACCTCCTGAAGCCTAAATTAGCATTAATTTGACCACACAACTCATTCCTATGAAGATACTTCAAACTCAGAAAACTTGCTCATCTCTGCCTGAAAATGCATTTCGCAATAAAAACTCAAATTGAGTGTCACACCTAAACCAAAGGACTTATGCACACACTTCAACATGTATTTTGTTCAAAAGGTCATCCTGAAGCCTATATGAGCATTAATTTGACCACACAACTCATTCCTATGAAGATACATTCAAAGTCAGAAAGCGCGCTCAGCTCGGGCTGAAAATGCATTTAAAGGAATAAAAACTCAAATTGAGTGTCACGCCTAAACCAAAGGACTTATACACACACTTCAACATGTATTTTGTTCAGGATGTCCCCCTGACACCTAAATGGGCACTAATTTGAATACACAACTCATTCCTATCAAGATACATTCAAACTCACAAAACGTGCTCAGCTCGGGCTGAAAATGCATTTAAAGCAATAAAAACTCAAATTGAGTGTCACGCCTAAACCAAAGGACTTATGCACACACTTCAACATGTATTTAGTTCAGGAGGACATCCTGAAGCCTATATGAGCATTAATTTGACCACACAACTCATTCGTATCAAGATACATTCAAACTCACAAAACGTGCTCAACTCGGGCTGAAAATGCATTCAAAGCAATAAGACCTCAAATTGAGTGTCACGCCTAAACCAAAGGACTTATGCACACACTTCAACATGTATTTCGTTCAGGATGACCACCTGAAGCCTAAATGAGCATTAATTTGACCACACAACTCATTCCTATGAAGATACATTCAAACTCAGAAAACTTGCTCATCTCTGCCTGAAAATGCATTTCGCAATAAAAACTCAAATTGAGTGTCACGCCTAAACCAAAGGACTTATGCGCACACTTTAACATGTATTTTGTTCAGGAGGTCATCCTGAAGCCTATATGAGCATTAATTTGACCACACAACTGATTCCTATCAAGATATATTCAAACTCACAAAACGTGCTCAGCTCGGGCTGAAAATGCATTTAAAGCAATAAAAACTCAAATTGAGTGTCACGCCTAAACCAAAGGACTTATGCACACACTTCAACATGTATTTAGTTCAGGAGGACATCCTGAAGCCTATATGAGCATTAATTTGACCACACAACTCATTCGTATCAAGATACATTCAAACTCACAAAACGTGCTCAACTCGGGCTGAAAATGCATTCAAAGCAATAAGACCTCAAATTGAGTGTCACGCCTAAACCAAAGGACTTATGCACACACTTCAACATGAATTTTATTCAGGATGACCTCCCGAAGCCTATATGAGCATTAATTTGACCACACAACTCATTCCTATGAAGATACATTCAAACTCACAAAACGTGCTCAGCTTGGGCTGAAAATGCATTTAAAGCAGTAAAAACTCAAATTGAGTGTCACGCCTAAACCAAAGGACTTATGCACACACTTCAACATGTATTTAGTTCAGGAGGTCATCCTGAAGCCTATATGAGCATTAATTTGACCACACAACTCATTCCTATGAAGAAACATTCAAACTCACAAAACGTGCTCAGCTCGGGCTGAAAATGCATTTAAAGCAATAAAAACTCAAATTGAGTGTTACGCCTAAACCAAAGGACTTATGCACACACTTCAACATGTATTTAGTTCAGGAGGTCATCCTGAAGCCTATATGAGCATTAATTTGACCACATAAGGCATTCCTATGAAGATACATTCAAACTCACAAAACGTGTTCAGCTCGGGCTGAAAATGCATTTAAAGCAATAAAAACTCAAATTGAGTGTCACGCCTAAACCAAAGGACGTATGCATACACTTCAACATGTATTTAGTTCAGGAGGACAACCTGAAGCCTATATGAGGATTATTTTGACCACACAACTCATTCCTATGAAGATACTTCAAACTCAGAAAACTTGCTCATCTCTGCCTGAAAATGCATTTCGCAATAAAAACTCAAATTGAGTGTCACGCCTAAACCAAAGGACTTATGCGCATACTTTAACATGTATTTTGTTCAGGAGGTCATCCTGAAGCCTATATGAGCATTAATTTGACCACACAACTGATTCCTATCAAGATACATTCAAACTCACAAAACGTGCTCAGCTCGGGCTGAAAATGCATTTAAAGGAATAAAAACTCAAATTGAGTGTCACGCCTAAACCAAAGGACTTATACACACACTTCAACATGTATTTTGTGCAGGATGTCCCCCTGACACCTAAATGGGCACTAATTTGAATACACAACTCATTCCTATCAAGATACATTCAAACTCACAAAACGTGCTCAGCTCGGGCTGAAAATGCATTTAAAGCAATAAAAACTCAAATTGAGTGTCACGCCTAAACCAAAGGACTTATGCACACACTTCAACATGTATTTAGTTCAGGAGGTCATCCTGAAGCCTATATGAGCATTAATTTGACCACACAACTCATTCCTATGAAGATACATTCAAACTCACAAAACGTGCTCAGCTTGGGCTGAAAATGCATTTAAAGCAGTAAAAACTCAAATTGAGTGTCACGCCTAAACCAAAGGACTTATGCACACACTTCAACATGTATTTAGTTCAGGAGGTCATCCTGAAGCCTATATGAGCATTAATTTGACCACACAACTCATTCCTATGAAGAAACATTCAAACTCACAAAACGTGCTCAGCTCGGGCTGAAAATGCATTTAAAGCAATAAAAACTCAAATTGAGTGTTACGCCTAAACCAAAGGACTTATGCACACACTTCAAACATGTATTTAGTTCAAGAGGTCATCCTGAAGCCTATATGAGCATTAATTTGACCACATAACTCATTCTTATGAAGATACATTCAAAGTCAGAAAGCGCGCTCAGCTCGGGCTGAAAATGCATTTAAAGCAATAAAAACTCAAATTGAATGTCACGCCTAAACCAAAGGACTTATGCACACACTTCAACATGTATTTAGTTCAGGAGGTCATCCTGAAGCCTATATGAGCATTAATTTGACCACATAAGGCATTCCTATGAAGATACATTCAAACTCACAAAACGTGTTCAGCTCGGGCTGAAAATGCATTTAAAGCAATAAAAACTCAAATTGAGTGTCACGCCTAAACCAAAGGACTTATGCACACACTTCAACATGTATTTAGTTCAGGAGGTCCTCCTGAAGCCTATATGAGCATTGATTTGACCATACAACTCATTCCTATGAAGATACATTCAAACTCACAAAACGTGCTCATCTCTGCCTGAAAATGCATTTCGCAATAAAAACTCAAATTGAGTGTCACGCCTAAACCAAAGGACTTATGCGCATACTCTAACATGTATTTTGTTCAGGAGGTCATCCTGAAGCCTATATGAGCATTAATTTGACCACACAACTGATTCCTATCAAGATACATTCAAACTCACAAAACGTGCTCAGCTCGGGCTGAAAATGCATTTAAAGGAATAAAAACTCAAATTGAGTGTCACGCCTAAACCAAAGGACTTATACACACACTTCAACATGTATTTAGTTCAGGAGGTCCTCCTGAAGCCTATATGCGCATTAATTTGACCACACATTTCATTCCTATCAAGATACATTCAAACTCACAAAACGTGCTCAGCTCGGGCTGAAAATGCATTTAAAGCAATAAAAACTCAAATTGAGTGTCACGCCTAAACCAAAGGACTTATGCACACACTTCAACATGTATTTAGTTCAGGAGGTCATCCCGAAGCCTATATGAGCATTGATTTGACCATACAACTCATTCCTATGAAGATACATTCAAACTCACAAAACGTGCTCAGCTCGGGCTGAAAATGCATTCAAAGCAATAAAACCTCAAATTGAGTGTGACGCCTAAACCAAAGAACTTATGCACACACTTCAACATGTATTTTGTTCAGGATGACCTCCCGAAGCCTATATGAGCATTGATTTGACCATACAACTCATTCCTATGAAGATACATTCAAACTCACAAAACGTGCTCAGCTTGGGCTGAAAATGCATTTAAAGCAATAAAAATTCAAATTGAGTGTCACGCCTAAACCAAAGGACTTATGCACACACTTCAACATGTATTTAGTTCAAGAGGTCATCCTGAAGCCTAAATGAGCATTAATTTGACCACATAACTCATTCTTATGAAGATACATTCAAACTCACAAAACGTGCTCAGCTCGGGCTGAAAATGCATTCAAAGCAATAAAACCTCAAATTGAGTGTCACGCCTAAACCAAAGGACTTATGCACACACTTCAACATGTATTTTGTTCAGGATGACCTCCTGAAGCCTAAATTAGCATTAATTTGACCACACAACTCATTCCTATGAAGATACGTCAAACTCAGAAAACTTGCTCATCTCTGCCTGAAAATGCATTTCGCAATAAAAACTCAACTTGAGTGTCACACCTAAACCAAAAGGACTTATGCACACACTTCAACATGTATTTTGTTCAGGATGACCACCTGAAGCCTAAATGAGCATTAATTTGACCACACAACTCATTCCTATGAAGATACATTCAAAGTCAGAAAGCGCGCTCAGCTCGGGCTGAAAATGCATTTAAAGCAATAAAAACTCAAATTGAATGTCACGCCTAAACCAAAGGACTTATGCACACACTTCAACACGTATTTAGTTCAGGAGGTCATCCTGAAGCCTATATGAGCATTAATTTGACCACATAAGGCATTCCTATGAAGATACATTCAAACTCACAAAACGTGCTCAGCTCGGGCTGAAAATGCATTTAAAGCAATAAAAACTCAAATTGAGTGTCACGCCTAAACCAAAGGACTTATGCACACACTTCAACATGTATTTTGTTCAGGAGGACATCCTGAAGCCTATATGAGGATTATTTTGACCACACAACTCATTCCTATGAAGATACTTCAAACTCAGAAAACTTGCTCATCTCTGCCTGAAAATGCATTTCGCAATAAAAACTCAAATTGAGTGTCACGCCTAAACCAAAGGACTTATGCGCATACTTTAACATGTATTTTGTTCAGGAGGTCATCCTGAAGCCTATATGAGCATTAATTTGACCACACAACTGATTCCTATCAAGATACATTCAAACTCACAAAACGTGCTCAGCTCGGGCTGAAAATGCATTTAAAGGAATAAAAACTCAAATTGAGTGTCACGCCTAAACCAAAGGACTTATACACACACTTCAACATGTATTTTGTTCAGGATGTCCCCCTGACACCTAAATGGGCACTAATTTGAATACACAACTCATTCCTATCAAGATACATTCAAACTCACAAAACGTGCTCAGCTCGGGCTGAAAATGCATTTAAAGCAATAAAAACTCAAATTGGGTGTCACGCCTAAACCAAAGGACTTATGCACACACTTCAACATGTATTTAGTTCAGGAGGTCATCCTGAAGCCTATATAAGCATTAATTTGACCACACAACTCATTCCTATGAAGATACATTCAAAGTCAGAAAGCGCGCTCAGCTCGGGCTGAAAATGCATTTAAAGCAATAAAAACTCAAATTGAGTGTCACGCCTAAACCAAAGGACTTATGCACACACTTCAACATGTATTTAGTTCAGGATGACCACCTGAAGCCTAAATAAGCATTAATTTGACCACACAACTCATTTCTATGAAGATACATTCAAACTCACAAAACGTGCTCAGCTCGGGCTGAAAATGCATTTAAAGCAATAAAACTCAAATTGAGTGTCACACCTAAACCAAAGGACTTATGCACACACTCCAACATGTATTTTGTTCAGGATGACCTCCTGAAGCCCAAATAAGCATTAATTTGACCACACAACTCATTCTATGAAGATACATTCAAACTCACAAAACGTGCTCAGCTCGGGCTGAAAATGCATTTAAAGAAATAAAAACTCAAATTGAGTGTCACACCTAAACCAAAGGACTTATGCACACACTTCAACATGTATTTTGTTCAGGATGACTTCCTGAAGCCCATATGAGCATTAATTTGAGTACACAACTCATTCCTATGAAGATACATTCAAACTCACAAAACGTGCTCAGCTCGGGCTGAAAATGCATTTAAAGCAATAAAAACTCAAATTGAGTGTGACGCCGAAACCAAAGGACTTATGCACACACTTCAACATGTATTTTGTTCAGGATGACCTCCTGAAGCCTATATGAGCATTGATTTGACCATACAACTCATTCCTATGAAGATACATTCAAACTCACAAAACGTGCTCAGCTCGGGCTGAAAATGCATTTAAAGCAATAAAAACTCAAATTGAGTGTCACGCCTGAACCAAAGGACTTATGCACACACTTCAACATGTATTTCGTTCAGGATGACCTCCTGAAGCCTATTTGAGCAATAATTTGACCACACAACTCATTCCTATGAAGATACATTCAAAGTCAGAAAGCGCGCTCAGCTCGGGCTGAAAATGCATTTAAAGCAATAAAAACTCAAATTGAGTGTCACGCCTAAACCAAAGGACTTATGCACACACTTCAACATGTATTTTGTTCAGGATGACCTCCCGAAGCCTATATGAGCATTAATTTGACCACACAACTCATTCCTATGAAGATACATTCAAACTCACAAAACGTGCTCAGCTCGGGCTGAAAATGCATTTAAAGCAATAAAAACTCAAATTGAGTGTCACGCCTGAACCAAAGGACTTATGCACACACTTCAACATGTATTTTGTTCAGGATGACCTCCTGAAGCCTATTTGAGCAATAATTTGACCACACAACTCATTCCTATGAAGATACATTCAAAGTCAGAAAGCGCGCTCAGCTCGGGCTGAAAATGCATTTAAAGCAATAAAAACTCAAATTGAGTGTCACGCCTAAACCAAAGGACTTATGCACACACTTCAACATGTATTTTGTTCAGGATGACTTCCTGAAGCCCATATGAGCATTAATTTGACTACACAACTCATTCCTATGAAGATACATTCAAACTCACAAAACGTGCTCAGCTCGCGCTGAAAATGCATTTAAAGCAATAAAAACTCAAATTGAGTGTCACGCCTAAACCAAAGGACTTATGCACACACTTCAACATGTATTTAGTTCAAGAGGTCATCCTGAAGCCTATATGAGCATTAATTTGACCACATAACTCATTCCTATGAAGATACATTCAAACTCACAAAACGTGCTCAGCTCGGGCTGAAAATGCATTCAAAGCAATAAAACCTCAAATTGAGTGTCACGCCTAAACCAAAGGACTTATGCACACACTTCAACATGTATTTTGTTCAGGATGACCTCCTGAAGCCTAAATTAGCACTAATTTGACCAAACAACTCATTCCTATGAAGATACTTCAAACTCAGAAAACTTGCTCATCTCTGCCTGAAAATGCATTTCGCAATAAAAACTCAAATTGAGTGTCACGCCAAAACCAAAGGACTTATGCACACACTTCAACATGTATTTTGTTCAGGATGACCTCCTGAAGCCTAAATTAGCATTAATTTGACCACACAACTCATTCCTATGAAGATACTTCAAACTCAGAAAACTTGCTCATCTCTGCCTGAAAACGCATTTCGCAATAAAAACTCAAATTGAGTGTCACACCTAAACCAAAGGACTTATGCACACACTTCAACATGTATTTTGTTCAAAAGGTCATCCTGAAGCCTAAATGAGCATTAATTTGACCACACAACTCATTCCTATGAAGATACATTCAAAGTCAGAAAGCGCGCTCAGCTCGGGCTGAAAATGCATTTAAAGCAATACAAACTCAAATTGAGTGTCACGCCTAAACCAAAGGACTTATGCACACACTTTAACATGTATTTTGTTCAGGATGACCACCTGAAGCCTAAATGAGCATTAATTTGACCACACAACTCATTCCTATGAAGATACATTCAAAGTCAGAAAGCGCGCTCAGCTCGGGCTGAAAATGCATTTAAAGCAATGAAAACTCAAATTGAGTGTCACGCCTAAACCAAAGGACTTATGCACACACTTTAACATGTATTTTGTTCAGGATGACCACCTGAAGCCTAAATGAGCATTAATTTGACCACACAACTCATTCCTATGAAGATACATTCAAAGTCAGAAAGCGCGCTCAGCTCGGGCTGAAAATGCATTTAAAGCAATAAAAACTCAAATTGAATGTCACGCCTAAACCAAAGGACTTATGCACACACTTCAACACGTATTTAGTTCAGGAGGTCATCCTGAAGCCTATATGAGCATTAATTTGACCACATAAGGCATTCCTATGAAGATACATTCAAACTCACAAAACGTGCTCAGCTCGGGCTGAAAATGCATTTAAAGCAATAAAAACTCAAATTGAGTGTCACGCCTAAACCAAAGGACTTATGCACACACTTCAACATGTATTTAGTTCAGGAGGACATCCTGAAGCCTATATGAGGATTATTTTGACCACACAACTCATTCCTATGAAGATACATTCAAACTCAGAAAACTTGCTCATCTCTGCCTGAAAATGCATTTCGCAATAAAAACTCAAATTGAGTGTCACGCCTAAACCAAAGGACTTATGCGCATACTTTAACATGTATTTTGTTCAGGAGGTCATCCTGAAGCCTATATGAGCATTAATTTGACCACACAACTGATTCCTATCAAGATACATTCAAACTCACAAAACGTGCTCAGCTCGGGCTGAAAATGCATTTAAAGGAATAAAAACTCAAATTGAGTGTCACGCCTAAACCAAAGGACTTATACACACACTTCAACATGTATTTTGTTCAGGATGTCCCCCTGACACCTAAATGGGCACTAATTTGAATACACAACTCATTCCTATCAAGATACATTCAAACTCACAAAACGTGCTCAGCTCGGGCTGAAAATGCATTTAAAGCAATAAAAACTCAAATTGGGTGTCACGCCTAAACCAAAGGACTTATGCACACACTTCAACATGTATTTAGTTCAGGAGGTCATCCTGAAGCCTATATAAGCATTAATTTGACCACACAACTCATTCCTATGAAGATACATTCAAAGTCAGAAAGCGCGCTCAGCTCGGGCTGAAAATGCATTTAAAGCAATAAAAACTCAAATTGAGTGTCACGCCTAAACCAAAGGACTTATGCACACACTTCAACATGTATTTAGTTCAGGATGACCACCTGAAGCCTAAATGAGCATTAATTTGACCACACAACTCATTTCTATGAAGATACATTCAAACTCACAAAACGTGCTCAGCTCGGGCTGAAAATGCATTTAAAGCAATAAAACTCAAATTGAGTGTCACACCTAAACCAAAGGACTTATGCACACACTCCAACATGTATTTTGTTCAGGATGACCTCCTGAAGCCCAAATAAGCATTAATTTGACCACACAACTCATTCTATGAAGATACATTCAAACCCACAAAACGTGCTCAGCTCGGGCTGAAAATGCATTTAAAGAAATAAAAACTCAAATTGAGTGTCACACCTAAACCAAAGGACTTATGCACACACTTCAACATGTATTTTGTTCAGGATGACTTCCTGAAGCCCATATGAGCATTAATTTGACTACACAACTCATTCCTATGAAGATACATTCAAACTCACAAAACGTGCTCAGCTCGGGCTGAAAATGCATTTAAAGCAATAAAAACTCAAATTGAGTGTGACGCCGAAACCAAAGGACTTATGCACACACTTCAACATGTATTTTGTTCAGGATGACCTCCTGAAGCCTATATGAGCATTGATTTGACCATACAACTCATTCCTATGAAGATACATTCAAACTCACAAAACGTGCTCAGCTCGGGCTGAAAATGCATTTAAAGCAATAAAAACTCATATTGAGTGTCACGCCTAAACCAAAGGACTTATGCACACACTTCAACATGTATTTAGTTCAAGAGGTCATCCTGAAGCCTATATGAGCATTAATTTGACCACATAACTCATTCTTATGAAGATACATTCAAACTCACAAAACGTCCTCAGCTCGGGCTGAAAATGCATTCAAAGCAATAAAACCTCAAATTGAGTGTGACGCCTAAACCAAAGGACTTATGCACACACTTCAACATGTATTTTGTTCAGGATGACCTCCCGAAGCCTATATGAGCATTAATTTGACCACACAACTCATTCCTATGAAGATACATTCAAACTCACAAAACGTGCTCAGCTCGGGCTGAAAATGCATTTAAAGCAATAAAAACTCAAATTGAGTGTCACGCCTGAACCAAAGGACTTATGCACACACTTCAACATGTATTTTGTTCAGGATGACCTCCTGAAGCCTATTTGAGCAATAATTTGACCACACAACTCATTCCTATGAAGATACATTCAAAGTCAGAAAGCGCGCTCAGCTCGGGCTGAAAATGCATTTAAAGCAATAAAAACTCAAATTGAGTGTCACGCCTAAACCAAAGGACTTATGCACACACTTCAACATGTATTTTGTTCAGGATGACTTCCTGAAGCCCATATGAGCATTAATTTGACTACACAACTCATTCCTATGAAGATACATTCAAACTCACAAAACGTGCTCAGCTCGGGCTGAAAATGCATTTAAAGCAATAAAAACTCAAATTGAGTGTCACGCCTAAACCAAAGGACTTATGCACACACTTCAACATGTATTTAGTTCAAGAGGTCATCCTGAAGCCTATATGAGCATTAATTTGACCACATAACTCATTCCTATGAAGATACATTCAAACTCACAAAACGTGCTCAGCTCGGGCTGAAAATGCATTCAAAGCAATAAAACCTCAAATTGAGTGTCACGCCTAAACCAAAGGACTTATGCACACACTTCAACATGTATTTTGTTCAGGATGACCTCCTGAAGCCCAAATTAGCACTAATTTGACCAAACAACTCATTCCTATGAAGATACTTCAAACTCAGAAAACTTGCTCATCTCTGCCTGAAAATGCATTTCGCAATAAAAACTCAAATTGAGTGTCACGCCAAAACCAAAGGACTTATGCACACACTTCAACATGTATTTTGTTCAGGATGACCTCCTGAAGCCTAAATTAGCATTAATTTGACCACACAACTCATTCCTATGAAGATACTTCAAACTCAGAAAACTTGCTCATCTCTGCCTGAAAACGCATTTCGCAATAAAAACTCAAATTGAGTGTCACACCTAAACCAAAGGACTTATGCACACACTTCAACATGTATTTTGTTCAAAAGGTCATCCTGAAGCCTAAATGAGCATTAATTTGACCACACAACTCATTCCTATGAAGATACATTCAAAGTCAGAAAGCGCGCTCAGCTCGGGCTGAAAATGCATTTAAAGCAATACAAACTCAAATTGAGTTTCACGCCTAAACCAAAGGACTTATGCACACACTTTAACATGTATTTTGTTCAGGATGACCACCTGAAGCCTAAATGAGCATTAATTTGACCACACAACTCATTCCTATGAAGATACATTCAAAGTCAGAAAGCGCGCTCAGCTCGGGCTGAAAATGCATTTAAAGCAATAAAAACTCAAATCGAATGTCACGCCTAAACCAAAGGACTTATGCACACACTTCAACATGTATTTAGTTCAGGAGCTCATCCTGAAGCCTATATGAGCATTAATTTGACCACATAAGGCATTCCTATGAAGATACATTCAAACTCACAAAACGTGCTCAGCTCGGGCTGAAAATGCATTTAAAGCAATAAAAACTCAAATTGAGTGTCACGCCTAAACCAAAGGACTTATGCACACACTTCAACATGTATTTAGTTCAGGAGGACATCCTGAAGCCTATATGAGGATTATTTTGACCACACAACTCATTCCTATGAAGATACTTCAAACTCAGAAAACTTGCTCATCTCTGCCTGAAAATGCATTTCGCAATAAAAACTCAAATTGAGTGTCACGCCTAAACCAAAGGACTTATACACACACTTCAACATGTATTTTGTTCAGGATGTCCCCCTGACACCTAAATGGGCACTAATTTGAATACACAACTCATTCCTATCAAGATACATTCAAACTCACAAAACGTGCTCAGCTCGGGCTGAAAATGCATTTAAAGCAATAAAAACTCAAATTGAGTGTCACGCCGAAACCAAAGGACTTATGCACACACTTCAACATGTATTTAGTTCAGGAGGTCATCCTGAAGCCTATATGAGCGTTAATTTGACCACACAACTCATTCCTATCAAGATACATTCAAACTCACAAAACGTGCTCAGCTCGGGCTGAAAATGCATTTAAAGCAATAAAAACTCAAATTGAGTGTCACGCCTAAACCAAAGGACTTATGCACACACTTCAACATGTATTTAGTTCAGGAGGTCATCCTGAAGCCCATATGAGCATTAATTTGACCACACAACTCATTCCTATCAAGATACATTCAAACTCACAAAACGTGCTCAGCTCGGGCTGAAAATGCATTTAAAGCAATAAAAACTCAAATTGAGTGTCACGCCTAAACCAAAGGATTTATGCACACACTTCATGTATTTAGTTCAGGAGGACATCCTGAAGCCTATATGAGGATTATTTTGACCACATAACTCATTCCTATGAAGATACTTCAAACTCAGAAAACTTGCTCATCTCTGCCTGAAAATGCATTTCGCAATAAAAACTCAAATTGAGTGTCACGCCTAAACCAAAGGACTTATGCGCATACTTTAACATGTATTTTGTTCAGGAGGTCATCCTGAAGCCTATATGAGCATTAATTTGACCACACAACTGATTCCTATCAAGATACATTCAAACTCACAAAACGTGCTCAGCTCGGGCTGAAAATGCATTTAAAGGAATAAAAACTCAAATTGAGTGTCACGCCTAAACCAAAGGACTTATACACACACTTCAACATGTATTTTGTTCAGGATGTCCCCCTGACACCTAAATGGGCACTAATTTGAATACACAACTCATTCCTATCAAGATACATTCAAACTCACAAAACGTGCTCAGCTCGGGCTGAAAATGCATTTAAAGCAATAAAAACTCAAATTGGGTGTCACGCCTAAACCAAAGGACTTATGCACACACTTCAACATGTATTTAGTTCAGGAGGTCATCCTGAAGCCTATATAAGCATTAATTTGACCACACAACTCATTCCTATGAAGATACATTCAAAGTCAGAAAGCGCGCTCAGCTCGGGCTGAAAATGCATTTAAAGCAATAAAAACTCAAATTGAGTGTCACGCCTAAACCAAAGGACTTATGCACACACTTCAACATGTATTTAGTTCAGGATGACCACCTGAAGCCTAAATGAGCATTAATTTGACCACACAACTCATTTCTATGAAGATACATTCAAACTCACAAAACGTGCTCAGCTCGGGCTGAAAATGCATTTAAAGCAATAAAACTCAAATTGAGTGTCACACCTAAACCAAAGGACTTATGCACACACTCCAACATGTATTTTGTTCAGGATGACCTCCTGAAGCCCAAATAAGCATTAATTTGACCACACAACTCATTCTATGAAGATACATTCAAACTCACAAAACGTGCTCAGCTCGGGCTGAAAATGCATTTAAAGAAATAAAAACTCAAATTGAGTGTCACACCTAAACCAAAGGACTTATGCACACACTTCAACATGTATTTTGTTCAGGATGACTTCCTGAAGCCCATATGAGCATTAATTTGACTACACAACTCATTCCTATGAAGATACATTCAAACTCACAAAACGTGCTCAGCTCGGGCTGAAAATGCATTTAAAGCAATAAAAACTCAAATTGAGTGTGACGCCGAAACCAAAGGACTTATGCACACACTTCAACATGTATTTTGTTCAGGATGACCTCCTGAAGCCTATATGAGCATTGATTTGACCATACAACTCATTCCTATGAAGATACATTCAAACTCACAAAACGTGCTCAGCTCGGGCTGAAAATGCATTTAAAGCAATAAAAACTCATATTGAGTGTCACGCCTAAACCAAAGGACTTATGCACACACTTCAACATGTATTTAGTTCAAGAGGTCATCCTGAAGCCTATATGAGCATTAATTTGACCACATAACTCATTCTTATGAAGATACATTCAAACTCACAAAACGTCCTCAGCTCGGGCTGAAAATGCATTCAAAGCAATAAAACCTCAAATTGAGTGTGACGCCTAAACCAAAGGACTTATGCACACACTTCAACATGTATTTTGTTCAGGATGACCTCCCGAAGCCTATATGAGCATTAATTTGACCACACAACTCATTCCTATGAAGATACATTCAAACTCACAAAACGTGCTCAGCTCGGGCTGAAAATGCATTTAAAGCAATAAAAACTCAAATTGAGTGTCACGCCTGAACCAAAGGACTTATGCACACACTTCAACATGTATTTTGTTCAGGATGACCTCCTGAAGCCTATTTGAGCAATAATTTGACCACACAACTCATTCCTATGAAGATACATTCAAAGTCAGAAAGCGCGCTCAGCTCGGGCTGAAAATGCATTTAAAGCAATAAAAACTCAAATTGAGTGTCACGCCTAAACCAAAGGACTTATGCACACACTTCAACATGTATTTTGTTCAGGATGACTTCCTGAAGCCCATATGAGCATTAATTTGACTACACAACTCATTCCTATGAAGATACATTCAAACTCACAAAACGTGCTCAGCTCGGGCTGAAAATGCATTTAAAGCAATAAAAACTCAAATTGAGTGTCACGCCTAAACCAAAGGACTTATGCACACACTTCAACATGTATTTAGTTCAAGAGGTCATCCTGAAGCCTATATGAGCATTAATTTGACCACATAACTCATTCCTATGAAGATACATTCAAACTCACAAAACGTGCTCAGCTCGGGCTGAAAATGCATTCAAAGCAATAAAACCTCAAATTGAGTGTCACGCCTAAACCAAAGGACTTATGCACACACTTCAACATGTATTTTGTTCAGGATGACCTCCTGAAGCCTAAATTAGCACTAATTTGACCAAACAACTCATTCCTATGAAGATACTTCAAACTCAGAAAACTTGCTCATCTCTGCCTGAAAATGCATTTCGCAATAAAAACTCAAATTGAGTGTCACGCCAAAACCAAAGGACTTATGCACACACTTCAACATGTATTTTGTTCAGGATGACCTCCTGAAGCCTAAATTAGCATTAATTTGACCACACAACTCATTCCTATGAAGATACTTCAAACTCAGAAAACTTGCTCATCTCTGCCTGAAAACGCATTTCGCAATAAAAACTCAAATTGAGTGTCACACCTAAACCAAAGGACTTATGCACACACTTCAACATGTATTTTGTTCAAAAGGTCATCCTGAAGCCTAAATGAGCATTAATTTGACCACACAACTCATTCCTATGAAGATACATTCAAAGTCAGAAAGCGCGCTCAGCTCGGGCTGAAAATGCATTTAAAGCAATACAAACTCAAATTGAGTGTCACGCCTAAACCAAAGGACTTATGCACACACTTTAACATGTATTTTGTTCAGGATGACCACCTGAAGCCTAAATGAGCATTAATTTGACCACACAACTCATTCCTATGAAGATACATTCAAAGTCAGAAAGCGCGCTCAGCTCGGGCTGAAAATGCATTTAAAGCAATAAAAACTCAAATCGAATGTCACGCCTAAACCAAAGGACTTATGCACACACTTCAACATGTATTTAGTTCAGGAGCTCATCCTGAAGCCTATATGAGCATTAATTTGACCACATAAGGCATTCCTATGAAGATACATTCAAACTCACAAAACGTGCTCAGCTCGGGCTGAAAATGCATTTAAAGCAATAAAAACTCAAATTGAGTGTCACGCCTAAACCAAAGGACTTATGCACACACTTCAACATGTATTTAGTTCAGGAGGACATCCTGAAGCCTATATGAGGATTATTTTGACCACACAACTCATTCCTATGAAGATACTTCAAACTCAGAAAACTTGCTCATCTCTGCCTGAAAATGCATTTCGCAATAAAAACTCAAATTGAGTGTCACGCCTAAACCAAAGGACTTATACACACACTTCAACATGTATTTTGTTCAGGATGTCCCCCTGACACCTAAATGGGCACTAATTTGAATACACAACTCATTCCTATCAAGATACATTCAAACTCACAAAACGTGCTCAGCTCGGGCTGAAAATGCATTTAAAGCAATAAAAACTCAAATTGAGTGTCACGCCGAAACCAAAGGACTTATGCACACACTTCAACATGTATTTAGTTCAGGAGGTCATCCTGAAGCCTATATGAGCGTTAATTTGACCACACAACTCATTCCTATCAAGATACATTCAAACTCACAAAACGTGCTCAGCTCGGGCTGAAAATGCATTTAAAGCAATAAAAACTCAAATTGAGTGTCACGCCTAAACCAAAGGACTTATGCACACACTTCAACATGTATTTAGTTCAGGAGGTCATCCTGAAGCCCATATGAGCATTAATTTGACCACACAACTCATTCCTATCAAGATACATTCAAACTCACAAAACGTGCTCAGCTCGGGCTGAAAATGCATTTAAAGCAATAAAAACTCAAATTGAGTGTCACGCCTAAACCAAAGGATTTATGCACACACTTCATGTATTTAGTTCAGGAGGACATCCTGAAGCCTATATGAGGATTATTTTGACCACACAACTCATTCCTATGAAGATACTTCAAACTCAGAAAACTTGCTCATCTCTGCCTGAAAATGCATTTCGCAATAAAAACTCAAATTGAGTGTCACGCCTAAACCAAAGGACTTATGCGCATACTTTAACATGTATTTTGTTCAGGAGGTCATCCTGAAGCCTATATGAGCATTAATTTGACCACACAACTGATTCCTATCAAGATACATTCAAACTCACAAAACGTGCTCAGCTCGGGCTGAAAATGCATTTAAAGCAATAAAAACTAAAATTGAGTGTCACGCCTAAACCAAAGGACTTATGCGCACACTTTAACATCTATTTTGTTCAGGAGGTCATCCTGAAGCCTATATGAGCATTAATTTGACCACACAACTCATTCGTATCAAGATACATTCAAACTCACAAAACGTGGTCAGCTCGGGCTGAAAATGCATTCAAAGCAATAAAACCTCAAATTGAGTGTGACGCCTAAACCAAAGGACTTATGCACACACTTCAACATGTATTTTGTTCAGGATGACCTCCCGAAGCCTATATGAGCATTGATTTGACCATACAACTCATTCCTATGAAGATACATTCAAACTCACAAAACGTGCTCAGCTCGGGCTGAAAATGCATTTAAAGCAATACAAACTCAAATTGAGTGTCACGCCTAAACCAAAGGACTTATGCACACACTTCAACATGTATTTAGTTCAGGAGATCATCCTGAAGCCTATATGAGCATTAATTTGACCACACAACTCATTCCTATGAAGAAACATTCAAACTCACAAAACGTGCTCAGCTCGGGCTGAAAATGCATTTAAAGCAATAAAAACTCAAATTGAGTGTTACGCCTAAACCAAAGGACTTATGCACACACTTCAAACATGTATTTAGTTCAAGAGGTCATCCTGAAGCCTATATGAGCATTAATTTGACCACATAACTCATTCTTATGAAGATACATTCAAACTCACAAAACGTGCTCAGCTCGGGCTGAAAATGCATTTAAAGCAATAAAAACTCAAATTGAGTGTCACGCCTAAACCAAAGGATTTATGCACACACTTCAACATGTATTTAGTTCAGGAGGTCATCCTGAAGCCTATATGAGCATTAATTTGACCACAGAACTCATTCCTATCAAGATACATTCAAACTCACAAAACGTGCTCAGCTCAGGCTAAAAATGCATTCAAAGCAATAAAACCTCAAATTGAGTGTCACGCCAAAACCAAAGGACTTATGCACACTCTTCAACATGTATTTTGTTCAGGATGACCTCCTGAAGCCTAAATTAGCATTAATTTGACCACACAACTCATTCCTATGAAGATACATTCAAAGTCAGAAAGCGCGCTCAGCTCGGGCTGAAAATGCATTTAAAGCAATACAAACTCAAATTGAGTGTCACGCCTAAACCAAAGGACTTATGCACACACTTTAACATGTATTTTGTTCAGGATGACCACCTGAAGCCTAAATGAGCATTAATTTGACCACACAACTCATTCCTATGAAGATACATTCAAAGTCAGAAAGCGCGCTCAGCTCGGGCTGAAAATGCATTTAAAGCAATAAAAACTCAAATTGAATGTCACGCCTAAACCAAAGGACTTATGCACACACTTCAACATGTATTTAGTTCAGGAGGACATCCTGAAGCCTATATGAGGATTATTTTGACCACACAACTCATTCCTATGAAGATACTTCAAACTCAGAAAACTTGCTCATCTCTGCCTGAAAATGCAATTCGCAATAAAAACTCAAATTGAGTGTCACGCCTAAACCAAAGGACTTATGCGCATACTTTAACATGTACTTTGTTCAGGAGGTCATCCTGAAGCCTATATGAGCATTAATTTGACCACACAACTGATTCCTATCAAGATACATTCAAACTCACAAAACGTGCTCAGCTCGGGCTGAAAATGCATTTAAAGGAATAAAAACTCAAATTGAGTGTCACGCCTAAACCAAAGGACTTATACACACACTTCAACATGTATTTTGTTCAGGATGTCCCCCTGACACCTAAATGGGCACTAATTTGAATACACAACTCATTCCTATCAAGATACATTCAAACTCACAAAACGTGCTCAGCACGGGCTGAAAATGCATTTAAAGCAATAAAAACTCAAATTGAGTGTCACGCCTAAACCAAAGGACTTATGCACACACTTTAACATGTATTTTGTTCAGGATGACCACCTGAAGCCTAAATGAGCATTAATTTGACCACACAACTCATTCCTATGAAGATACATTCAAAGTCAGAAAGCGCGCTCAGCTCGGGCTGAAAATGCATTTAAAGCAATAAAAACTCAAATTGAATGTCACGCCTAAACCAAAGGACTTATGCACACACTTCAACACGTATTTAGTTCAGGAGGTCATCCTGAAGCCTATATGAGCATTAATTTGACCACATAAGGCATTCCTATGAAGATACATTCAAACTCACAAAACGTGCTCAGCTCGGGCTGAAAATGCATTTAAAGCAATAAAAACTCAAATTGAGTGTCACGCCTAAACCAAAGGACTTATGCACACACTTCAACATGTATTTAGTTCAGGAGGACATCCTGAAGCCTATATGAGGATTATTTTGACCACACAACTCATTCCTATGAAGATACTTCAAACTCAGAAAACTTGCTCATCTCTGCCTGAAAATGCAATTCGCAATAAAAACTCAAATTGAGTGTCACGCCTAAACCAAAGGACTTATGCGCATACTTTAACATGTATTTTGTTCAGGAGGTCATCCTGAAGCCTATATGAGCATTAATTTGACCACACAACTGATTCCTATCAAGATACATTCAAACTCACAAAACGTGCTCAGCTCGGGCTGAAAATGCATTTAAAGGAATAAAAACTCAAATTGAGTGTCACGCCTAAACCAAAGGACTTATACACACACTTCAACATGTATTTTGTTCAGGATGTCCCCCTGACACCTAAATGGGCACTAATTTGAATACACAACTCATTCCTATCAAGATACATTCAAACTCACAAAACGTGCTCAGCACGGGCTGAAAATGCATTTAAAGCAATAAAAACTCAAATTGAGTGTCACGCCTAAACCAAAGGACTTATGCACACACTTCAACATGTATTTAGTTCAAGAGGTCATCCTGAAGCCTATATGAGCATTAATTTGACCACACAACTCATTCCTATCAATATACATTCAAACTCACAAAACGTGCTCAGCTCGGGCTGAAAATGCATTTAAAGCAATAAAAATTCAAATTGAGTGTCACGCCTAAACCAAAGGACTTATGCACACACTTTAACATGTATTTTGTTCAGGATGACCACCTGAAGCCTAAATGAGCATTAATTTGACCACACAACTCATTCCTATGAAGATACATTCAAAGTCAGAAAGCGCGCTCAGCTCGGGCTGAAAATGCATTTAAAGCAATAAAAACTCAAATTGAATGTCACGCCTAAACCAAAGGACTTATGCACACACTTCAACATGTATTTAGTTCAGGAGGTCATCCTGAAGCCTATATGAGCATTAATTTGACCACACAACTCATTCCTATGAAGATACATTCAAACTCACAAAACGTGCTCAGCTTGGGCTGAAAATGCATTTAAAGCAGTAAAAACTCAAATTGAGTGTCACGCCTAAACCAAAGGACTTATGCACACACTTCAACATGTATTTAGTTCAGGAGGTCATCCTGAAGCCTATATGAGCATTAATTTGACCACACAACTCATTCCTATGAAGAAACATTCAAACTCACAAAACGTGCTCAGCTCGGGCTGAAAATGCATTTAAAGCAATAAAAACTCAAATTGAGTGTTACGCCTAAACCAAAGGACTTATGCACACACTTCAAACATGTATTTAGTTCAAGAGGTCATCCTGAAGCCTATATGAGCATTAATTTGACCACATAACTCATTCTTATGAAGATACATTCAAAGTCAGAAAGCGCGCTCAGCTCGGGCTGAAAATGCATTTAAAGCAATAAAAACTCAAATTGAATGTCACGCCTAAACCAAAGGACTTATGCACACACTTCAACATGTATTTAGTTCAGGAGGTCATCCTGAAGCCTATATGAGCATTAATTTGACCACATAAGGCATTCCTATGAAGATACATTCAAACTCACAAAACGTGTTCAGCTCGGGCTGAAAATGCATTTAAAGCAATAAAAACTCAAATTGAGTGTCACGCCTAAACCAAAGGACTTATGCACACACTTCAACATGTATTTAGTTCAGGAGGACAACCTGAAGCCTATATGAGGATTATTTTGACCACACAACTCATTCCTATGAAGATACTTCAAACTCAGAAAACTCGCTCATCTCTGCCTGAAAATGCATTTCGCAATAAAAACTCAAATTGAGTGTCACGCCTAAACCAAAGGACTTATGCGCATACTCTAACATGTATTTTGTTCAGGAGGTCATCCTGAAGCCTATATGAGCATTAATTTGACCACACAACTGATTCCTATCAAGATACATTCAAACTCACAAAACGTGCTCAGCTCGGGCTGAAAATGCATTTAAAGGAATAAAAACTCAAATTGAGTGTCACGCCTAAACCAAAGGACTTATACACACACTTCAACATGTATTTAGTTCAGGAGGTCCTCCTGAAGCCTATATGCGCATTAATTTGACCACACATTTCATTCCTATCAAGATACATTCAAACTCACAAAACGTGCTCAGCTCGGGCTGAAAATGCATTTAAAGCAATAAAAACTCAAATTGAGTGTCACGCCTAAACCAAAGGACTTATGCACACACTTCAACATGTATTTAGTTCAGGAGGTCATCCCGAAGCCTATATGAGCATTGATTTGACCATACAACTCATTCCTATGAAGATACATTCAAACTCACAAAACGTGCTCAGCTCGGGCTGAAAATGCATTCAAAGCAATAAAACCTCAAATTGAGTGTGACGCCTAAACCAAAGGACTTATGCACACACTTCAACATGTATTTTGTTCAGGATGACCTCCCGAAGCCTATATGAGCATTGATTTGACCATACAACTCATTCCTATGAAGATACATTCAAACTCACAAAACGTGCTCAGCTCGGGCTGAAAATGCATTTAAAGCAATAAAAATTCAAATTGAGTGTCACGCCTAAACCAAAGGACTTATGCACACACTTCAACATGTATTTAGTTCAAGAGGTCATCCTGAAGCCTAAATGAGCATTAATTTGACCACATAACTCATTCTTATGAAGATACATTCAAACTCACAAAACGTGCTCAGCTCGGGCTGAAAATGCATTCAAAGCAATAAAACCTCAAATTGAGTGTCACGCCTAAACCAAAGGACTTATGCACACACTTCAACATGTATTTTGTTCAGGATGACCTCCTGAAGCCTAAATTAGCATTAATTTGACCACACAACTCATTCCTATGAAGATACTTCAAACTCAGAAAACTTGCTCATCTCTGCCTGAAAATGCATTTCGCAATAAAAACTCAAATTGAGTGTCACGCCAAAACCAAAGGACTTATGCACACACTTCAACATGTATTTTGTTCAGGATGACCTCCTGAAGCCTAAATTAGCATTAATTTGACCACACAACTCATTCCTATGAAGATACTTCAAACTCAGAAAACTTGCTCATCTCTGCCTGAAAACGCATTTCGCAATAAAAACTCAAATTGAGTGTCACATCTAAACCAAAGGACTTATGCACACACTTCAACATGTATTTTGTTCAAAAGGTCATCCTGAAGCCTAAATGAGCATTAATTTGACCACACAACTCATTCCTATGAAGATACATTCAAAGTCAGAAAGCGCGCTCAGCTCGGGCTGAAAATGCATTTAAAGCAATACAAACTCAAATTGAGTGTCACGCCTAAACCAAAGGACTTATGCACACACTTTAACATGTATTTTGTTCAGGATGACCACCTGAAGCCTAAATGAGCATTAATTTGACCAGTCAACTCATTCCTATGAAGATACATTCAAAGTCAGAAAGCGCGCTCAGCTCGGGCTGAAAATGCATTTAAAGCAATAAAAACTCAAATCGAATGTCACGCCTAAACCAAAGGACTTATGCACACACTTCAACATGTATTTAGTTCAGGAGCTCATCCTGAAGCCTATATGAGCATTAATTTGACCACATAAGGCATTCCTATGAAGATACATTCAAACTCACAAAACGTGCTCAGCTCGGGCTGAAAATGCATTTAAAGCAATAAAAACTCAAATTGAGTGTCACGCCTAAACCAAAGGACTTATGCACACACTTCAACATGTATTTAGTTCAGGAGGACATCCTGAAGCCTATATGAGGATTATTTTGACCACACAACTCATTCCTATGAATATACTTCAAACTCAGAAAACTTGCTCATCTCTGCCTGAAAATGCATTTCGCAATAAAAACTCACATGAGTGTCACGCCTAAACCAAAGGACTTATACACACACTTCAACATGTATTTTGTTCAGGATGTCCCCCTGACACCTAAATGGGCACTAATTTGAATACACAACTCATTCCTATCAAGATACATTCAAACTCACAAAACGTGCTCAGCTCGGGCTGAAAATGCATTTAAAGCAATAAAAACTCAAATTGAGTGTCACGCCGAAACCAAAGGACTTATGCACACACTTCAACATGTATTTAGTTCAGGAGGTCATCCTGAAGCCTATATGAGCATTAATTTGACCACACAACTCATTCCTATCAAGATACATTCAAACTCACAAAACGTGCTCAGCTCGGGCTGAAAATGCATTTAAAGCAATAAAAACTCAAATTGAGTGTCACGCCTAAACCAAAGGACATATGCACACACTTCAACATGTATTTAGTTCAGGAGGTCATCCTGAAGCCTATATGAGCATTAATTTGACCACACAACTCATTCCTATCAGGTTACATTCAAACTCACAAAACGTGCTCAGCTCGGGCTGAAAATGCATTTAAAGCAATAAAAACTCAAATTGAGTGTCACGCCTAAACCAAAGGATTTATGCACACACTTCATGTATTTAGTTCAGGAGGACATCCTGAAGCCTATATGAGGATTATTTTGACCACACAACTCATTCCTATGAAGATACTTCAAACTCAGAAAACTTGCTCATCTCTGCCTGAAAATGCATTTCGCAATAAAAACTCAAATTGAGTGTCACGCCTAAACCAAAGGACTTATGCGCATACTTTAACATGTATTTTGTTCAGGAGGTCATCCTGAAGCCTATATGAGCATTAATTTGACCACACAACTGATTCCTATCAAGATACATTCAAACTCACAAAACGTGCTCAGCTCGGGCTGAAAATGCATTTAAAGCAATAAAAACTCAAATTGAGTGTCACGCCTAAACCAAAGGACTTATGCGCACACTTTAACATCTATTTTGTTCAGGAGGTCATCCTGAAGCCTATATGAGCATTAATTTGACCACACAACTCATTCGTATCAAGATACATTCAAACTCACAAAACGTGGTCAGCTCGGGCTGAAAATGCATTCAAAGCAATAAAACCTCAAATTGAGTGTGACGCCTAAACCAAAGGACTTATGCACACACTTCAACATGTATTTTGTTCAGGATGACCTCCCGAAGCCTATATGAGCATTGATTTGACCATACAACTCATTCCTATGAAGATACATTCAAACTCACAAAACGTGCTCAGCTCGGGCTGAAAATGCATTTAAAGCAATACAAACTCAAATTGAGTGTCACGCCTAAACCAAAGGACTTATGCACACACTTCAACATGTATTTAGTTCAGGAGATCATCCTGAAGCCTATATGAGCATTAATTTGACCACACAACTCATTCCTATGAAGAAACATTCAAACTCACAAAACGTGCTCAGCCCGGGCTGAAAATGCATTTAAAGCAATAAAAACTCAAATTGAGTGTTACGCCTAAACCAAAGGACTTATGCACACACTTCAAACATGTATTTAGTTCAAGAGGTCATCCTGAAGCCTATATGAGCATTAATTTGACCACATAACTCATTCTTATGAAGATACATTCAAACTCACAAAACGTGCTCAGCTCGGGCTGAAAATGCATTTAAAGCAATAAAAACTCAAATTGAGTGTCACGCCTAAACCAAAGGATTTATGCACACACTTCAACATGTATTTAGTTCAGGAGGTCATCCTGAAGCCTATATGAGCATTAATTTGACCACAGAACTCATTCCTATCAAGATACATTCAAACTCACAAAACGTGCTCAGCTCAGGCTAAAAATGCATTCAAAGCAATAAAACCTCAAATTGAGTGTCACGCCAAAACCAAAGGACTTATGCACACACTTCAACATGTATTTTGTTCAGGATGACCTCCTGAAGCCTAAATTAGCATTAATTTGACCACACAACTCATTCCTATGAAGATACTTCAAACTCAGAAAACTTGCTCATCTCTGCCTGAAAATGCATTTCGCAATAAAAACTCAAATTGAGTGTCACACCTAAACCAAAGGACTTATGCACACACTTCAACATGTATTTTGTTCAAAAGGTCATCCTGAAGCCTAAATGAGCGGTAATTTGACTACACAACTCATTCCTATGAAGATACATTCAAAGTCAGAAAGCGCGCTCAGCTCGGGCTGAAAATGCATTTAAAGCAATACAAACTCAAATTGAGTGTCACGCCTAAACCAAAGGACTTATGCACACACTTTAACATGTATTTTGTTCAGGATGACCACCTGAAGCCTAAATGAGCATTAATTTGACCACACAACTCATTCCTATGAAGATACATTCAAAGTCAGAAAGCGCGCTCAGCTCGGGCTGAAAATGCATTTAAAGCAATAAAAACTCAAATTGAATGTCACGCCTAAACCAAAGGACTTATGCACACACTTCAACATGTATTTAGTTCAGGAGGACATCCTGAAGCCTATATGAGGATTATTTTGACCACACAACTCATTCCTATGAAGATACTTCAAACTCAGAAAACTTGCTCATCTCTGCCTGAAAATGCAATTCGCAATAAAAACTCAAATTGAGTGTCACGCCTAAACCAAAGGACTTATGCGCATACTTTAACATGTATTTTGTTCAGGAGGTCATCCTGAAGCCTATATGAGCATTCATTTGACCACACAACTGATTCCTATCAAGATACATTCAAACTCACAAAACGTGCTCAGCTCGGGCTGAAAATGCATTTAAAGGAATAAAAACTCAAATTGAGTGTCACGCCTAAACCAAAGGACTTATACACACACTTCAACATGTATTTTGTTCAGGATGTCCCCCTGACACCTAAATGGGCACTAATTTGAATACACAACTCATTCCTATCAAGATACATTCAAACTCACAAAACGTGCTCAGCACGGGCTGAAAATGCATTTAAAGCAATAAAAACTCAAATTGAGTGTCACGCCTAAACCAAAGGACTTATGCACACACTTTAACATGTATTTTGTTCAGGATGACCACCTGAAGCCTAAATGAGCATTAATTTGACCACACAACTCATTCCTATGAAGATACATTCAAAGTCAGAAAGCGCGCTCAGCTCGGGCTGAAAATGCATTTAAAGCAATAAAAACTCAAATTGAATGTCACGCCTAAACCAAAGGACTTATGCACACACTTCAACACGTATTTAGTTCAGGAGGTCATCCTGAAGCCTATATGAGCATTAATTTGACCACATAAGGCATTCCTATGAAGATACATTCAAACTCACAAAACGTGCTCAGCTCGGGCTGAAAATGCATTTAAAGCAATAAAAACTCAAATTGAGTGTCACGCCTAAACCAAAGGACTTATGCACACACTTCAACATGTATTTAGTTCAGGAGGACATCCTGAAGCCTATATGAGGATTATTTTGACCACACAACTCATTCCTATGAAGATACTTCAAACTCAGAAAACTTGCTCATCTCTGCCTGAAAATGCAATTCGCAATAAAAACTCAAATTGAGTGTCACGCCTAAACCAAAGGACTTATGCGCATACTTTAACATGTATTTTGTTCAGAATGACCTCCTGAAGCCTAAATTAGCATTAATTTGACCACACAACTCATTCCTATGAAGATACTTCAAACTCAGAAAACTTGCTCATCTCTGCCTGAAAATGCATTTTGCAATAAAAACTCAAATTGAGTGTCACACCTAAACCAAAGGACTTATGCACACACTTCAACATGTATTTTGTTCAAAAGGTCATCCTGAAGCCTAAATGAGCATTAATTTGACCACACAACTCATTCCTATGAAGATACATTCAAAGTCAGAAAGCGCGCTCAGCTCGGGCTGAAAATGCATTTAAAGCAATACAAACTCAAATTGAGTGTCACGCCTAAACCAAAGGACTTATGCACACACTTTAACATGTATTTTGTTCAGGATGACCACCTGAAGCCTAAATGAGCATTAATTTGACCACACAACTCATTCCTATGAAGATACATTCAAAGTCAGAAAGCGCGCTCAGCTCGGGCTGAAAATGCATTTAAAGCAATAAAAACTCAAATTGAATGTCACGCCTAAACCAAAGGACTTATGCAAACACTTCAACATGTATTTAGTTCAGGAGGACATCCTGAAGCCTATATGAGGATTATTTTGACCACACAACTCATTCCTATGAAGATACTTCAAACTCAGAAAACTTGCTCATCTCTGCCTGAAAATGCAATTCGCAATAAAAACTCAAATTGAGTGTCACGCCTAAACCAAAGGACTTATGCGCATACTTTAACATGTATTTTGTTCAGGAGGTCATCCTGAAGCCTATATGAGCATTCATTTGACCACACAACTGATTCCTATCAAGATACATTCAAACTCACAAAACGTGCTCAGCTCGGGCTGAAAATGCATTTAAAGGAATAAAAACTCAAATTGAGTGTCACGCCTAAACCAAAGGACTTATGCACACACTTCAACATGTATTTAGTTCAGGAGGACATCCTGAAGCCTATATGAGGATTATTTTGACCACACAACTCATTCCTATGAAGATACTTCAAACTCAGAAAACTTGCTCATCTCTGCCTGAAAATGCAATTCGCAATAAAAACTCAAATTGAGTGTCACGCCTAAACCAAAGGACTTATGCGCATACTTTAACATGTATTTTGTTCAGGAGGTCATCCTGAAGCCTATATGAGCATTAATTTGACCACACAACTGATTCCTATCAAGATACATTCAAACTCACAAAACATGCTCAGCTCGGGCTGAAAATGCATTTAAAGGAATAAAAACTCAAATTGAGTGTCACGCCTAAACCAAAGGACTTATACACACACTTCAACATGTATTTTGTTCAGGATGTCCCCCTGACACCTAAATGGGCACTAATTTGAATACACAACTCATTCCTATCAAGATACATTCAAACTCACAAAACGTGCTCAGCACGGGCTGAAAATGCATTTAAAGCAATAAAAACTCAAATTGAGTGTCACGCCTAAACCAAAGGACTTATGCACACACTTCAACACGTATTTAGTTCAGGAGGTCATCCTGAAGCCTATATGAGGATTATTTTGACCACACAACTCATTCCTATGAAGATACTTCAAACTCAGAAAACTTGCTCATCTCTGCCTGAAAATGCAATTCGCAATAAAAACTCAAATTGAGTGTCACGCCTAAACCAAAGGACTTATGCGCATACTTTAACATGTATTTTGTTCAGGATGACCACCTGAAGCCTAAATGAGCATTAATTTGACCACACAACTCATTCCTATGAAGATACATTCAAAGTCAGAAAGCGCGCTCAGCTCGGGCTGAAAATGCATTTAAAGCAATAAAAACTCAAATTGAATGTCACGCCTAAACCAAAGGACTTATGCACACACTTCAACACGTATTTAGTTCAGGAGGTCATCCTGAAGCCTATATGAGCATTCATTTGACCACATAAGGCATTCCTATGAAGATACATTCAAACTCACAAAACGTGCTCAGCTCGGGCTGAAAATGCATTTAAAGCAATAAAAACTCAAATTGAGTGTCACGCCTAAACCAAAGGACTTATGCACACACTTCAACATGTATTTAGTTCAGGAGGACATCCTGAAGCCTATATGAGGATTATTTTGACCACACAACTCATTCCTATGAAGATACTTCAAACTCAGAAAACTTGCTCATCTCTGCCTGAAAATGCATTTCGCAATAAAAACTCAAATTGAGTGTCACGCCTAAACCAAAGGACTTATGCGCATACTTTAACATGTATTTTGTTCAGGAGGTCATCCTGAAGCCTATATGAGCATTAATTTGACCACACAACTGATTCCTATCAAGATACATTCAAACTCACAAAACGTGCTCAGCTCGGGCTGAAAATGCATTTAAAGGAATAAAAACTCAAATTGAGTGTCACGCCTAAACCAAAGGACTTATACACACACTTCAACATGTATTTTGTTCAGGATGTCCCCCTGACACCTAAATGGGCACTAATTTGAATACACAACTCATTCCTATCAAGATACATTCAAACTCACAAAACGTGCTCAGCTCGGGCTGAAAATGCATTTAAAGCAATAAAAACTCAAATTGGGTGTCACGCCTAAACCAAAGGACTTATGCACACACTTCAACATGTATTTAGTTCAGGAGGTCATCCTGAAGCCTATATAAGCATTAATTTGACCACACAACTCATTCCTATGAAGATACATTCAAAGTCAGAAAGCGCGCTCAGCTCGGGCTGAAAATGCATTTAAAGCAATAAAAACTCAAATTGAGTGTCACGCCTAAACCAAAGGACTTATGCACACACTTCAACATGTATTTAGTTCAGGATGACCACCTGAAGCCTAAATGAGCATTAATTTGACCACACAACTCATTTCTATGAAGATACATTCAAACTCACAAAACGTGCTCAGCTCGGGCTGAAAATGCATTTAAAGCAATAAAACTCAAATTGAGTGTCACACCTAAACCAAAGGACTTATGCACACACTCCAACATGTATTTTGTTCAGGATGACCTCCTGAAGCCCAAATAAGCATTAATTTGACCACACAACTCATTCTATGAAGATACATTCAAACTCACAAAACGTGCTCAGCTCGGGCTGAAAATGCATTTAAAGAAATAAAAACTCAAATTGAGTGTCACACCTAAACCAAAGGACTTATGCACACACTTCAACATGTATTTTGTTCAGGATGACTTCCTGAAGCCCATATGAGCATTAATTTGACTACACAACTCATTCCTATGAAGATACATTCAAACTCACAAAACGTGCTCAGCTCGGGCTGAAAATGCATTTAAAGCAATAAAAACTCAAATTGAGTGTGACGCCGAAACCAAAGGACTTATGCACACACTTCAACATGTATTTTGTTCAGGATGACCTCCTGAAGCCTATATGAGCATTGATTTGACCATACAACTCATTCCTATGAAGATACATTCAAACTCACAAAACGTGCTCAGCTCGGGCTGAAAATGCATTTAAAGCAATAAAAACTCATATTGAGTGTCACGCCTAAACCAAAGGACTTATGCACACACTTCAACATGTATTTAGTTCAAGAGGTCATCCTGAAGCCTATATGAGCATTAATTTGACCACATAACTCATTCTTATGAAGATACATTCAAACTCACAAAACGTCCTCAGCTCGGGCTGAAAATGCATTCAAAGCAATAAAACCTCAAATTGAGTGTGACGCCTAAACCAAAGGACTTATGCACACACTTCAACATGTATTTTGTTCAGGATGACCTCCCGAAGCCTATATGAGCATTAATTTGACCACACAACTCATTCCTATGAAGATACATTCAAACTCACAAAACGTGCTCAGCTCGGGCTGAAAATGCATTTAAAGCAATAAAAACTCAAATTGAGTGTCACGCCTGAACCAAAAGACTTATGCACACACTTCAACATGTATTTTGTTCAGGATGACCTCCTGAAGCCTATTTGAGCAATAATTTGACCACACAACTCATTCCTATGAAGATACATTCAAAGTCAGAAAGCGCGCTCAGCTCGGGCTGAAAATGCATTTAAAGCAATAAAAACTCAAATTGAGTGTCACGCCTAAACCAAAGGACTTATGCACACACTTCAACATGTATTTAGTTCAAGAGGTCATCCTGAAGCCTATATGAGCATTAATTTGACCACATAACTCATTCCTATGAAGATACATTCAAACTCACAAAACGTGCTCAGCTCGGGCTGAAAATGCATTCAAAGCAATAAAACCTCAAATTGAGTGTCACGCCTAAACCAAAGGACTTATGCACACACTTCAACATGTATTTTGTTCAGGATGACCTCCTGAAGCCTAAATTAGCACTAATTTGACCAAACAACTCATTCCTATGAAGATACTTCAAACTCAGAAAACTTGCTCATCTCTGCCTGAAAATGCATTTCGCAATAAAAACTCAAATTGAGTGTCACGCCAAAACCAAAGGACTTATGCACACACTTCAACATGTATTTTGTTCAGGAAACTCTGAAGGTCTCCTGAAGCCTAAATTAGCATTAATTTGACCACACAACTCATTCCTATGAAGATACTTCAAACTCAGAAAACTTGCTCATCTCTGCCTGAAAACGCATTTCGCAATAAAAACTCAAATTGAGTGTCACACCTAAACCAAAGGACTTATGCACACACTTCAACATGTATTTTGTTCAAAAGGTCATCCTGAAGCCTAAATGAGCATTAATTTGACCACACAACTCATTCCTATGAAGATACATTCAAAGTCAGAAAGCGCGCTCAGCTCGGGCTGAAAATGCATTTAAAGCAATACAAACTCAAATTGAGTGTCACGCCTAAACCAAAGGATTTATGCACACACTTCAACATGTATTTTGTTCAGGATGACCACCTGAAGCCTAAATGAGCATTAATTTGACCACACAACTCATTCCTATGAAGATACATTCAAAGTCAGAAAGCGCGCTCAGCTCGGGCTGAAAATGCATTTAAAGCAATAAAAACTCAAATTGAATGTCACGCCTAAACCAAAGGACTTATGCACACACTTCAACATGTATTTAGTTCAGGAGCTCATCCTGAAGCCTATATGAGCATTAATTTGACCACATAAGGCATTCCTATGAAGATACATTCAAACTCACAAAACGTGCTCAGCTCGGGCTGAAAATGCATTTAAAGCAATAAAAACTCAAATTGAGTGTCACGCCTAAACCAAAGGACTTATGCACACACTTCAACATGTATTTAGTTCAGGAGGACATCCTGAAGCCTATATGAGGATTATTTTGACCACACAACTCATTCCTATGAAGATACTTCAAACTCAGAAAACTTGCTCATCTCTGCCTGAAAATGCATTTCGCAATAAAAACTCAAATTGAGTGTCACGCCTAAACCAAAGGACTTATACACACACTTCAACATGTATTTTGTTCAGGATGTCCCCCTGACACCTAAATGGGCACTAATTTGAATACACAACTCATTCCTATCAAGATACATTCAAACTCACAAAACGTGCTCAGCTCGGGCTGAAAATGCATTTAAAGCAATAAAAACTCAAATTGAGTGTCACGCCTAAACCAAAGGACTTATGCACACACTTCAACATGTATTTAGTTCAGGAGGTCATCCTGAAGCCTATATGAGCATTAATTTGACCACACAACTCATTCCTATCAAGATACATTCAAACTCACAAAACGTGCTCAGCTCGGGCTGAAAATGCATTTAAAGGAATAAAAACTCAAATTGAGTGTCACGCCTAAACCAAAGGACTTATACACACACTTCAACATGTATTTTGTTCAGGATGTCCCCCTGACACCTAAATGGGCACTAATTTGAATACACAACTCATTCCTATCAAGATACATTCAAACTCACAAAACGTGCTCAGCTCGGGCTGAAAATGCATTTAAAGCAATAAAAACTCAAATTGAGTGTCACGCCTAAACCAAAGGACTTATGCACACACTTCAACATGTATTTAGTTCAGGAGGTCATCCTGAAGCCTATATGAGCATTAATTTGACCACACAACTCATTCCTATCAAGATACATTCAAACTCACAAAACGTGCTCAGCTCGGGCTGAAAATGCATTTAAAGCAATAAAAACTCAAAATGAGTGTCACGCCTAAACCAAAGGACTTATGCACACATTTCAACATGTATTTAGTTCAGGAGGTCATCCCGAAGCCTATATGAGCATTGATTTGACCATACAACTCATTCCTATGAAGATACATTCAAACTCACAAAACGTGCTCAGCTCGGGCTGAAAATGCATTCAAAGCAATAAAACCTAAAATTGAGTGTGACGCCTAAACCAAAGGACTTATGCACACACTTCAACATGTATTTTGTTCAGGATGACCTCCCGAAGCCTATATGAGCATTGATTTGACCATACAACTCATTCCTATGAAGATACATTCAAACTCACAAAACGTGCTCAGCTCGGGCTGAAAATGCATTTAAAGCAATAAAAACTCAAATTGAGTGTCACGCCTAAACCAAAGGACTTATGCACACACTTCAACATGTATTTAGTTCAGGAGCTCATCCTGAAGCCTATATGAGCATTAATTTGACCACATAACTCATTCTTATGAAGATACATTCAAACTCACAAAACGTGCTCAGCTCGGGCTGAAAATGCATTCAAAGCAATAAAACCTCAAATTGAGTGTCACGCCTAAACCAAAGGACTTATGCACACACTTCAACATGTATTTTGTTCAGGATGACCTCCTGAAGCCTAAATTAGCATTAATTTGACCACACAACTCATTTCTATGAAGATACTTCAAACTCAGAAAACTTGCTCATCTCTGCCTGAAAATGCATTTCGCAATAAAAACTCAAATTGAGTGTCACACCTAAACCAAAGGACTTATGCACACACTTCAACATGTATTTTGTTCAAAAGGTCATCCTGAAGCCTAAATGAGCATTAATTTGACCACACAACTCATTCCTATGAAGATACATTCAAAGTCAGAAAGCGCGCTCAGCTCGGGCTGAAAATCCATTTAAAGCAATTCAAACTCAAATTGAGTGTCACGCCTAAACCAAAGGACTTATGCACACACTTTAACATGTATTTTGTTCAGGATGACCACCTGAAGCCTAAATGAGCATTAATTTGACCACACAACTCATTCCTATGAAGATACATTCAAAGTCAGAAAGCCCGCTCAGCTCGGGCTGAAAATGCATTTAAAGCAATAAAAACTCAAATTGAATGTCACGCCTAAACCAAAGGACTTATGCACACACTTCAACATGTATTTAGTTCAGGAGCTCATCCTGAAGCCTATATGAGCATTAATTTGACCACATAAGGCATTCCTATGAAGATACATTCAAACTCACAAAACGTGCTCAGCTCGGGCTGAAAATGCATTTAAAGCAATAAAAACTCAAATTGAGTGTCACGCCTAAACCAAAGGACTTATGCACACACTTCAACATGTATTTAGTTCAGGAGGACATCCTGAAGCCCATATGAGGATTATTTTGACCACACAACTCATTCCTATGAAGATACTTCAAACTCAGAAAACTTGCTCATCTCTGCCTGAAAATGCATTTCGCAATAAAAACTCAAATTGAGTGTCACGCCTAAACCAAAGGAATTATACACACACTTCAACATGTATTTTGTTCAGGATGTCCCCCTGACACCTAAATGGGCACTAATTTGAATACACAACTCATTCCTATCAAGATACATTCAAACTCACAAAACGTGCTCAGCTCGGGCTGAAAATGCATTTAAAGCAATAAAAACTCAAATTGAGTGTCACGCCTAAACCAAAGGACTTATGCACACACTTCAACATGTATTTAGTTCAGGAGGTCATCCTGAAGCCTATATGAGCATTCATTTGACCACACAACTCATTCCTATCAAGATACATTCAAACTCACAAAACGTGCTCAGCTCGGGCTGAAAATGCATTTAAAGCAATAAAAACTCAAATTGAGTGTCACGCCTAAACCAAAGGACTTATGCACACACTTCAACATGTATTTAGTTCAGGAGGTCATCCTGAAGCCTATATGAGCATTAATTTGACCACACAACTCATTCCTATCAAGATACATTCAAACTCACAAAACGTGCTCAGCTCGGGCTGAAAATGCATTTAAAGCAATAAAAACTCAAATTGAGTGTCACGCCTAAACCAAAGGACTTATGCACACACTTCAACATGTATTTAGTTCAGGAGGACATCCTGAAGCCTATATGAGCATTAATTTGACCACACAACTCATTCCTATCAAGATACATTCAAACTCACAAAACGTGCTCAGCTCGGGCTGAAAATGCATTTAAAGCAATAAAAACTCAAATTGAGTGTCACGCCTAAACCAAAGGACTTATGCACACACTTCAACATGTATTTAGTTCAGGAGGACATCCTGAAGCCTATATGAGGATTATTTTGACCACACAACTCATTCCTATGAAGATACTTCAAACTCAGAAAACTTGCTCATCTCTGCCTGAAAATGCATTTCGCAATAAAAACTCAAATTGAGTGTCACGCCTAAACCAAAGGACTTATGCGCATACTTTAACATGTATTTTGTTCAGGAGGTCATCCTGAAGCCTATATGAGCATTAATTTGACCACACAACTGATTCCTATCAAGATACATTCAAACTCACAAAACGTGCTCAGCTCGGGCTGAAAATGCATTTAAAGGAATAAAAACTCAAATTGAGTGTCACGCCTAAACCAAAGGACTTATACACACACTTCAACATGTATTTTGTTCAAGATGTCCCCCTGACACCTAAATGGGCACTAATTTGAATACACAACTCATTCCTATCAAGATACATTCAAACTCACAAAACGTGCTCAGCTCGGGCTGAAAATGCATTTAAAGCAATAAAAACTCAAATTGAGTGTCACGCCTAAACCAAAGGACTTATGCACACACTTCAACATGTATTTAGTTCAGGAGGTCATCCTGAAGCCTATATGAGCATTGATTTGACCATACAACTCATTCCTATGAAGATACATTCAAACTCACAAAACGTGCTCAGCTCGGGCTGAAAATGCATTTAAAGCAATAAAAACTCAAATTGAGTGTCACGCCTAAACCAAAGGACTTATGCACACACTTCAACATGTATTTAGTTCAAGAGGTCATCCTGAAGCCTATATGAGCATTAATTTGACCACACAACTCATTCCTATCAAGATACATTCAAAGTCAGAAAGCGCGCTCAGCTCGGGCTGAAAATGCATTTAAAGCAATAAAAACTCAAATTGAGTGTCACGCCTAAACCAAAGGACTTATGCACACACTTTAAATGAGCATTAATTGGACCACACAACTCATTCCTATGAAGATACATTCAAACTCAGAAAGCGCGCTCAGCTCGGGCTGAAAATGCATTTCGCAATAAAAACTCAAATTGAGTGTCACGCCAAAACCAAAGGACTTATGCACACACTTCAACATGTATTTTGTTCAAAAGGTCATCCTGAAGCCTAAATGAGCATTAATTTGACCACACAACTCATTCCTATGAAGATACATTCAAAGTCAGAAAGCGCGCTCAGCTCGGGCTGAAAATGCATTTAAAGCAATACATTCTCAAATTGAGTGTCACGCCTAAACCAAAGGACTTATGCACACACTTTAACATGTATTTTGTTCAGGATGACCACCTAAAGCCTAAATGAGCATTAATTTGACCACACAACTCATTCCTATGAAGATACATTCAAAGTCAGAAAGCGCGCTCAGCTCGGGCTGAAAATGCATTTAAAGCAATAAAAACTCAAATTGAATGTCACGCCTAAACCAAAGGACTTATGCACACACTTCAACATGTATTTAGTTCAGGAGCTCATCCTGAAGCCTATATGAGCATTAATTTGACCACATAAGGCATTCCTATGAAGATACATTCAAACTCACAAAACGTGCTCAGCTCGGGCTGAAAATGCATTTAAAGCAATAAAAACTCAAATTGAGTGTCACGCCTAAACCAAAGGACTTATGCACACACTTCAACATGTATTTAGTTCAGGAGGACATCCTGAAGCCTATATGAGGATTATTTTGACCACACAACTCATTCCTATGAAGATACTTCAAACTCAGAAAACTTGCTCATCTCTGCCTGAAAATGCATTTCGCAATAAAAACTAAAATTGAGTGTCACGCCTAAACAGAAGGACTTATACACACACTTCAACATGTATTTTGTTCAGGATGTCCCCCTGACACCTAAATAGGCACTAATTTGAATACACAACTCATTCCTATCAAGATACATTCAAACTCACAAAACGTGCTCAGCTCGGGCTGAAAATGCATTTAAAGCAATAAAAACTCAAATTGAGTGTCACGCCTAAACCAAAGGACTTATGCACACACTTCAACATGTATTTAGTTCAGGAGGACAACCTGAAGCCTATATGAGGATTATTTTGACCACACAACTCATTCCTATGAAGATACTTCAAACTCAGAAAACTTGCTCATCTCTGCCTGAAAATGCATTTCGCAATAAAAACTCAAATTGAGTGTCACGCCTAAACCAAAGGACTTATGCACACACTTCAACATGTATTTTGTTCAGGATTACCTCCTGAAGCCTAAATTAGCATTAAATTGACCACACAACTCATTCCTATGAAGATACTTCAAACTCAGAAAACTTGCTCATCTCTGCCTGAAAATGCATTTCACAATAAAAACTCAAATTGAGTGTCACACCTAAACCAAAGGACTTATGCACACACTTCAACATGTATTTTGTTCAGGATGTCCCCCTGACACCTAAATGAGCATTAATTTGACCACACAACTCATTCCTATGAAGATACATTCAAAGTCACAAAACGTGCTCAGCTCGGGCTGAAAATGCATTTAAAGCAATAAAAACTCAAATTGAGTGTCACGCCTAAACCAAAGGACTTATGCACACACTTCAACATGTATTTAGTTCAGGAGGTCATCCTGAAGCCTATATGAGCATTCATTTGACCACACAACTCATTCCTATCAAGATACATTCAAACTCACAAAACGTGCTCAGCTCGGGCTGAAAATGCATTTAAAGCAATAAAAACTCAAATTGAGTGTCACGCCTAAACCAAAGGACTTATGCACACACTTCAACATGTATTTAGTTCAGGAGGTCATCCTGAAGCCTATATGAGCATTAATTTGACCACACAACTCATTCCTATCAAGATACATTCAAACTCACAAAACGTGCTCAGCTCGGGCTGAAAATGCATTTAAAGCAATAAAAACTCAAATTGAGTGTCACGCCTAAACCAAAGGACTTATGCACACACTTCAACATGTATTTAGTTCAGGAGGACATCCTGAAGCCTATATGAGCATTAATTTGACCACACAACTCATTCCTATCAAGATACATTCAAACTCACAAAACGTGCTCAGCTCGGGCTGAAAATGCATTTAAAGCAATAAAAACTCAAATTGAGTGTCACGCCTAAACCAAAGGACTTATGCACACACTTCAACATGTATTTAGTTCAGGAGGACATCCTGAAGCCTATATGAGGATTATTTTGACCACACAACTCATTCCTATGAAGATACTTCAAACTCAGAAAACTTGCTCATCTCTGCCTGAAAATGCATTTCGCAATAAAAACTCAAATTGAGTGTCACGCCTAAACCAAAGGACTTATGCGCATACTTTAACATGTATTTTGTTCAGGAGGTCATCCTGAAGCCTATATGAGCATTAATTTGACCACACAACTGATTCCTATCAAGATACATTCAAACTCACAAAACGTGCTCAGCTCGGGCTGAAAATGCATTTAAAGGAATAAAAACTCAAATTGAGTGTCACGCCTAAACCAAAGGACTTATACACACACTTCAACATGTATTTTGTTCAAGATGTCCCCCTGACACCTAAATGGGCACTAATTTGAATACACAACTCATTCCTATCAAGATACATTCAAACTCACAAAACGTGCTCAGCTCGGGCTGAAAATGCATTTAAAGCAATAAAAACTCAAATTGAGTGTCACGCCTAAACCAAAGGACTTATGCACACACTTCAACATGTATTTAGTTCAGGAGGTCATCCTGAAGCCTATATGAGCATTGATTTGACCATACAACTCATTCCTATGAAGATACATTCAAACTCACAAAACGTGCTCAGCTCGGGCTGAAAATGCATTTAAAGCAATAAAAACTCAAATTGAGTGTCACGCCTAAACCAAAGGACTTATGCACACACTTCAACATGTATTTAGTTCAAGAGGTCATCCTGAAGCCTATATGAGCATTAATTTGACCACACAACTCATTCCTATCAAGATACATTCAAAGTCAGAAAGCGCGCTCAGCTCGGGCTGAAAATGCATTTAAAGCAATAAAAACTCAAATTGAGTGTCACGCCTAAACCAAAGGACTTATGCACACACTTTAAATGAGCATTAATTGGACCACACAACTCATTCCTATGAAGATACATTCAAACTCAGAAAGCGCGCTCAGCTCGGGCTGAAAATGCATTTCGCAATAAAAACTCAAATTGAGTGTCACGCCAAAACCAAAGGACTTATGCACACACTTCAACATGTATTTTGTTCAAAAGGTCATCCTGAAGCCTAAATGAGCATTAATTTGACCACACAACTCATTCCTATGAAGATACATTCAAAGTCAGAAAGCGCGCTCAGCTCGGGCTGAAAATGCATTTAAAGCAATACATTCTCAAATTGAGTGTCACGCCTAAACCAAAGGACTTATGCACACACTTTAACATGTATTTTGTTCAGGATGACCACCTAAAGCCTAAATGAGCATTAATTTGACCACACAACTCATTCCTATGAAGATACATTCAAAGTCAGAAAGCGCGCTCAGCTCGGGCTGAAAATGCATTTAAAGCAATAAAAACTCAAATTGAATGTCACGCCTAAACCAAAGGACTTATGCACACACTTCAACATGTATTTAGTTCAGGAGCTCATCCTGAAGCCTATATGAGCATTAATTTGACCACATAAGGCATTCCTATGAAGATACATTCAAACTCACAAAACGTGCTCAGCTCGGGCTGAAAATGCATTTAAAGCAATAAAAACTCAAATTGAGTGTCACGCCTAAACCAAAGGACTTATGCACACACTTCAACATGTATTTAGTTCAGGAGGACATCCTGAAGCCTATATGAGGATTATTTTGACCACACAACTCATTCCTATGAAGATACTTCAAACTCAGAAAACTTGCTCATCTCTGCCTGAAAATGCATTTCGCAATAAAAACTAAAATTGAGTGTCACGCCTAAACAGAAGGACTTATACACACACTTCAACATGTATTTTGTTCAGGATGTCCCCCTGACACCTAAATAGGCACTAATTTGAATACACAACTCATTCCTATCAAGATACATTCAAACTCACAAAACGTGCTCAGCTCGGGCTGAAAATGCATTTAAAGCAATAAAAACTCAAATTGAGTGTCACGCCTAAACCAAAGGACTTATGCACACACTTCAACATGTATTTAGTTCAGGAGGACAACCTGAAGCCTATATGAGGATTATTTTGACCACACAACTCATTCCTATGAAGATACTTCAAACTCAGAAAACTTGCTCATCTCTGCCTGAAAATGCATTTCGCAATAAAAACTCAAATTGAGTGTCACGCCTAAACCAAAGGACTTATGCACACACTTCAACATGTATTTTGTTCAGGATTACCTCCTGAAGCCTAAATTAGCATTAAATTGACCACACAACTCATTCCTATGAAGATACTTCAAACTCAGAAAACTTGCTCATCTCTGCCTGAAAATGCATTTCACAATAAAAACTCAAATTGAGTGTCACACCTAAACCAAAGGACTTATGCACACACTTCAACATGTATTTTGTTCAAAAGGTCATCCTGAAGCCTAAATGAGCATTAATTTGACCACACAACTCATTCCTATGAAGATACATTCAAAGTCAGAAAGCGCGCTCAGCTCGGGCTGAAAATGCATTTAAAGCAATACAAACTCAAATTGAGTGTCACGCCTAAACCAAAGGACTTATGCACACACTTTAACATGTATTTTGTTCAGGATGACCACCTGAAGCCTAAATGAGCATTAATTTGACCACACAACTCATTCCTTAGAAGATACATTCAAAGTCAGAAAGCGCGCTCAGCTCGGGCTGAAAATGCATTTAAAGCAATAAAAACTCAAATTGAATGTCACGCCTAAACCAAAGGACTTATGCACACACTTCAACATGTATTTAGTTCAGGAGCTCATCCTGAAGCCTATATGAGCATTAATTTGACCACATAAGGCATTCCTATGAAGATACATTCAAACTCACAAAACGTGCTCAGCTCGGGCTGAAAATGCATTTAAAGCAATAAAAACTCAAATTGAGTGTCACGCCTAAACCAAAGGACTTATGCACACACTTCAACATGTATTTAGTTCAGGAGGACATCCTGAAGCCTATATGAGGATCATTTTGACCACACAAATCATTCCTATGAAGATACTTCAAACTCAGAAAACTTGCTCATCTCTGCCTGAAAATGCATTTCGCAATAAAAACTCAAACTGAGTGTCACGCCTAAACCAAAGGACTTATACACACACTTCAACATGTATTTTGTTCAGGATGTCCCCCTGACACCTAAATGGGCACTAATTTGAATACACAACTCATTCCTATCAAGATACATTCAAACTCACAAAACGTGCTCAGCTCGGGCTGAAAATGCATTTAAAGCAATAAAAACTCAAATTGAGTGTCACGCCTAAACCAAAGGACTTATGCACACACTTCAACATGTATTTAGTTCAGGAGGTCATCCTGAAGCCTATATGAGCATTAATTTGACCACACAACTCATTCCTATCAAGATACATTCAAACTCACAAAACGTGCTCAGCTCGGGCTGAAAATGCATTTAAAGCAATAAAAACTCAAAATGAGTGTCACGCCTAAACCAAAGGACTTATGCACACATTTCAACATGTATTTAGTTCAGGAGGTCATCCCGAAGCCTATATGAGCATTGGTTTGTTCATACAACTCATTCCTATGAAGATACATTCAAACTCACAAAACGTGCTCAGCTCGGGCTGAAAATGCATTTAAAGCAATAAAAACTCAAATTGAGTGTCACGCCTAAACCAAAGGACTTATGCACACACTTCAACATGTATTTAGTTCAAGAGGCCATCCTGAAGCCTATATGAGCATTAATTTGACTACATAACTCATTCTTATGAAGATACATTCAAACTCACAAAACGTGCTCAGCTCGGGCTGAAAATGCATTCAAAGCAATAAAACCTCAAATTGAGTGTGACGCCTAAACCAAAGGATTTATGCACACACTTCAACATGTATTTTGTTCAGGATGACCTCCCGAAGCCTATATGAGCATTGATTTGACCATACAACTCATTCCTATGAAGATACATTCAAACTCACAAAACGTGCTCAGCTCGTGCTGAAAATGCATTTAAAGCAATAAAAAAAATTGAGTGTCACGCCTAAACCAAAGGACTTATGCACACACTTCAACATGTATTTAGTTCAAGAGGTCATCCTGAAGCCTATATGAGCATTAATTTGACCACATAACTCATTCTTATGAAGATACATTCAAACTCACAAAACGTGCTCAGCTCGGGCTGAAAATGCATTCAAAGCAATAAAACCTCAAATTGAGTGTCACGCCTAAACCAAAGGACTTATGCACACACTTCAACATGTATTTTGTTCAGGATGACCTCCTGAAGCCTAAATTAGCATTAATTTGACCACACAACTCATTCCTATCAAGATACATTCAAACTCACAAAACGTGCTCAGCTCGGGCTGAAAATGCATTTAAAGCAATAAAAACTCAAAATGAGTGTCACGCCTAAACCAAAGGACTTATGCACACATTTCAACATGTATTTAGTTCAGGAGGTCATCCCGAAGCCTATATGAGCATTGGTTTGACCATACAACTCATTCCTATGAAGATACATTCAAACTCACAAAACGTGCTCAGCTCGGGCTGAAAATGCATTTAAAGCAATAAAAACTCAAATTGAGTGTCACGCCTAAACCAAAGGACTTATGCACACACTTCAACATGTATTTAGTTCAAGAGGCCATCCTGAAGCCTATATGAGCATTAATTTGACTACATAACTCATTCTTATGAAGATACATTCAAACTCACAAAACGTGCTCAGCTCGGGCTGAAAATGCATTCAAAGCAATAAAACCTCAAATTGAGTGTGACGCCTAAACCAAAGGACTTATGCACACACTTCAACATGTATTTTGTTCAGAAGGTCATCCTGAAGCCTATATGAGCATTAATTTGACCACATAAGGCATTCCTATGAAGATACATTCAAAGTCAGAAAACTTGCTCATCTCTGCCTGAAAATGCATTTCGCAATAAAAACTCAAATTGAGTGTCACGCCTAAACCAAAGGACTTATGCGCATACTTTAACATGTATTTTGTTCAGGAGGTCATCCTGAAGCCTATATGAGCATTAATTTGACCACACAACTGATTCCTATCAAGATACATTCAAACTCACAAAACGTGCTCAGCTCGGGCTGAAAATGCATTTAAAGGAATAAAAACTCAAATTGAGTGTCACGCCTAAACCAAAGGACTTATACACACACTTCAACATGTATTTTGTTCAGGATGTCCCCCTGACACCTAAATGGGCACTAATTTGAATACACAACTCATTCCTATCAAGATACATTCAAACTCACAAAACGTGCTCAGCTCGGGCTGAAAATGCATTTAAAGCAATAAAAACTCAAATTGAGTGTCACGCCTAAACCAAAGGACTTATGCACACACTTCAACATGTATTTAGTTCAGGAGGTCATCCTGAAGCCTATATGAGCATTAATTTGACCACACAACTCATTCCTATCAAGATACATTCAAACTCACAAAACGTGCTCAGCTCGGGCTGAAAATGCATTTAAAGCAATAAAAACTCAAATTGAGTGTCACGCCTAAGCCAAAGGACTTATGCACACACTTCAACATGTATTTAGTTCAGGAGGTCATCCTGAAGCCTATATAAGCATTAATTTGACCACACAACTCATTCGTATCAAGATACATTCAAACTCACAAAACGTCGTCAGCTCGGGCTGAAAATGCATTCAAAGCAATAAAACCTCAAATTGAGTGTGACGCCTAAACCAAAGGACTTATGCACACACTTCAACATGTATTTTGTTCAGGATGACCTCCCGAAGCGTATATGAGCATTGATTTGACCATACAACTCATTCCTATGAAGATACATTCAAACTCACAAAACGTGCTCAGCTCGGGCTGAAAATGCATTTAAAGCAATAAAAACTCAAATTGAGTGTCACGCCTAAACCAAAGGACTTATGCACACACTTCAACATGTATTTAGTTCAAGAGGTCATCCTGAAGCCTATATGAGCATTAATTTGACCACATAACTCATTCTTATGAAGATACATTCAAACTCACAAAACGTGCTCAGCTCGGGCTGAAAATGCATTTAAAGTTATAAAAACTCAAATTGAGTGTCACGCCTAAACCAAAGTACTTATGCACACACTTCAACATGTATTTAGTTCAAAAGGTCATCCTGAAGCCTATATGAGCATTAATTTGACCACACAACTCATTCCTATCAAGATACATTCAAACTCACAAAACGTGCTCAGCTCGGGCTGAAAATGCATTCAAAGCAATAAAACCTCAAATTGAGTGTCGCGCCAAAACCAAAGGACTTATGCACACACTTCAACATGTATTTTGTTCAGGATGACCTCCTGAAGCCTAAAATTAGCATTAATTTGACCACACAACTCATTCCTATGAAGATACTTCAAACTCAGAAAACGTGCTCAGCTCGGGCTGAAAATGCATTTAAAGCAATAAAAACTCAAATTGAGTGTCACGCCTAAACCAAAGGACTTATGCACACACTTCAACATGTATTTAGTTCAGGAGGTCATCCTGAAGCCTAAATGAGCATTTTTGACCACACAACTCATTCCTATGAAGATAAATTCAAACTCACAAAACATGCTCAGCTCGGGCTGAAAATGCATTTAAAGCAATAAAAACTCAAATTGAGTGTCACGCCTAAACCAAAGGACTTATGCACACACTTCAACATGTATTTAGTTCAGGAGGTCATCCCGAAGCCTATATGAGCATTGATTTGACCATACAACTCATTCCTATGAAGATACATTCAAACTCACAAAATGTGCTCAGCTCGGGCTGAAAATGCATTTAAAGCAATAAAAACTCAAATTGAGTGTCACGCCTAAACCAAAGGACTTATGCACACACTTCAACATGTATTTAGTTCAGGAGGTCATCCTGAAGCCTAAATGAGCATTTTTGACCACACAACTAATTCCTATGAGGATACATTCAAACTCACAAAACATGCTCAGCTCGGGCTGAAAATGCATTTAAAGCAATAAAAACTCAAAATGAGTGTCACGCCTAAACCAAAGGACTTATGCACACACTTCAACATGTATTTAGTTCAGGAGGTCATCCCGAAGCCTATATGAGCATTGATTTGACCATACAACTCATTCCTATGAAGATACATTCAAACTCACAAAACGTGCTCAGCTCGGGCTGAAAATGCATTTAAAGCAATAAAAACTCAAATTGAGTGTCACGCCTAAACCAAAGGACTTATGCACACACTTCAACATGTATTTAGTTCAAGAGGTCATCCTGAAGCCTATATGAGCATTAATTTGACTACATAACTCATTCTTATGAAGATACATTCAAACTCACAAAACGTGCTCAGCTCGGGCTGAAAATGCATTCAAAGCAATAAAACCTCAAATTGAGTGTGACGCCTAAACCAAAGGACTTATGCACACACTTCAACATGTATTTTGTTCAGGATGACCTCCCGAAGCCTATAAGAGCATTGATTTGACCATACAACTCATTCCTATGAAGATACATTCAAACTCACAAAACGTGCTCAGCTCGGGCTGAAAATGCATTTAAAGCAATAAAAACTCAAATTGAGTGTCACGCCTAAACCAAAGGACTTATGCACACACTTCAACATGTATTTTGTTCAGGATGACCACCTGAAGCCTAAATGAGCATTAATTTGACCACACAACTCATTCCTATGAAGATACATTCAAAGTCAGAAAGCGCGCTCAGCTCGGGCTGAAAATGCATTTAAAGCAATAAAAACTCAAATTGAGTGTCACGCCTAAACCAAAGGACTTATGCACACACTTTAACATGTATTTTGTTCAGGATGACCACCTGAAGCCTAAATGAGCATTAATTTGACCACACAACTCATTCCTATGAAGATACATTCAAAGTCAGAAAGCGCGCTCAGCTCGGGCTGAAAATGCATTTAAAGCAATAAAAACTCAAATTGTATGTCACGCCTAAACCAAAGGACTTATGCACACACTTCAACATGTATTTAGTTCAGAAGGTCATCCTGAAGCCTATATGAGCATTAATTTGACCACATAAGGCATTCCTATGAAGATACATTCAAAGTCAGAAAACTTGCTCATCTCTGCCTGAAAATGCATTTCGCAATAAAAACTCAAATTGAGTGTCACGCCTAAACCAAAGGACTTATGCGCATACTTTAACATGTATTTTGTTCAGGAGGTCATCCTGAAGCCTATATGAGCATTAATTTGACCACACAACTGATTCCTATCAAGATACATTCAAACTCACAAAACGTGCTCAGCTCGGGCTGAAAATGCATTTAAAGGAATAAAAACTCAAATTGAGTGTCACGCCTAAACCAAAGGACTTATACACACACTTCAACATGTATTTTGTTCAGGATGTCCCCCTGACACCTAAATGGGCACTAATTTGAATACACAACTCATTCCTATCAAGATACATTCAAACTCACAAAACGTGCTCAGCTCGGGCTGAAAATGCATTTAAAGCAATAAAAACTCAAATTGAGTGTCACGCCTAAACCAAAGGACTTATGCACACACTTCAACATGTATTTAGTTCAGGAGGTCATCCTGAAGCCTATATGAGCATTAATTTGACCACACAACTCATTCCTATCAAGATACATTCAAACTCACAAAACGTGCTCAGCTCGGGCTGAAAATGCATTTAAAGCAATAAAAACTCAAATTGAGTGTCACGCCTAAGCCAAAGGACTTATGCACACACTTCAACATGTATTTAGTTCAGGAGGTCATCCTGAAGCCTATATAAGCATTAATTTGACCACACAACTCATTCGTATCAAGATACATTCAAACTCACAAAACGTGGTCAGCTCGGGCTGAAAATGCATTCAAAGCAATAAAACCTCAAATTGAGTGTGAAGCCTAAACCAAAGGACTTATGCACACACTTCAACATGTATTTTGTTAAGGATGACCTCCCGAAGCCTAAAATTAGCATTAATTTGACCACACAACTCATTCCTATGAAGATACTTCAAACTCAGAAAACGTGCTCAGCTCGGGCTGAAAATGCATTTAAAGCAATAAAAACTCAAATTGAGTGTCACGCCTAAACCAAAGGACTTATGCACACACTTCAACATGTATTTTGTTCAGGATGACCACCTGAAGCCTAAATGAGCATTAATTTGACCACACAACTCATTCCTATGAAGATACATTCAAAGTCAGAAAGCGCGCTCAGCTCGGGCTGAAAATGCATTTAAAGCAATAAAAACTCAAATTGAGTGTCACGCCTAAACCAAAGGACTTATGCACACACTTCAACATGTATTTTGTTCAGGATGACCTCCTGAAGCCTAAAATTAGCATTAATTTGACCACACAACTCATTCTTATGAAGATACATTCAAACTCACAAAACGTGCTCAGCTCGGGCTGAAAATGCATTCAAAGCAATAAAACCTCAAATTGAGTGTCACGCCTAAACCAAAGGACTTATGCACACACTTCAACATGTATTTTGTTCAGGATGACCACCTGAAGCCTAAATGAGCATTAATTTGACCACACAACTCATTCCTATCAAGATACATTCAAACTCACAAAACGTGCTCAGCTCGGGCTGAAAATGCATTTAAAGCAATAAAAACTCAAATTGAGTGTCACGCCTAAACCAAAGGACTAATGCACACACTTCAACATGTATTTAGTTCAGGAGGTCATCCTGAAGCCTATATGAGCATTAATTTGACCACACAACTCATTCCTATCAAGATACATTCAAACTCACAAAACGTGCTCAGCTCGGGCTGAAAATGCATTTAAAGCAATAAAAACTCAAATTGAGTGTCACGCCTAAGCCAAAGGACTTATGCACACACTTCAACATGTATTTAGTTCAGGAGGTCATCCTGAAGCCTATATAAGCATTAATTTGACCACGCAACTCATTCGTATCAAGATACATTCAAACTCACAAAACGTGGTCAGCTCGGGCTGAAAATGCATTCAAAGCAATAAAACCTCAAATTGAGTGTGACGCCTAAACCAAAGGACTTATGCACACACTTCAACATGTATTTTGTTCAGGATGACCTCCCGAAGCCTATATGAGCATTGATTTGACCATAAAACTCATTCCTATGAAGATACATTCAAACTCACAAAACGTGCTCAGCTCGGGCTGAAAATGCATTTAAAGCAATAAAAACTCAAATTGAGTGTCACGCCTAAACCAAAGGACTTATGCACACACTTCAACATGTATTTAGTTCAAGAGGTCATCCTGAAGCCTATATGAGCATTAATTTGACCACATAACTCATTCTTATGAAGATACATTCAAACTCACAAAACGTGCTCAGCTCGGGCTGAAAATGCATTTAAAGTTATAAAAACTCAAATTGAGTGTCACGCCTAAACCAAAGTACTTATGCACACACTTCAACATGTATTTAGTTCAAAAGGTCATCCTGAAGCCTATATGAGCATTAATTTGACCACACAACTCATTCCTATCAAGATACATTCAAACTCACAAAACGTGCTCAGCTCGGGCTGAAAATGCATTCAAAGCAATAAAACCTCAAATTGAGTGTCACGCCAAAACCAAAGGACTTATGCACACACTTCAACATGTATTTTGTTCAGGATGACCTCCTGAAGCCTAAATTAGCATTAATTTGACCACACAACTCATTCCTATGAAGATACATTCAAACTCACAAAACGTGCTCAGCTCGGGCTGAAAATGCATTTAAAGAAATAAAAACTCAAATTGAGTGTCACACCTAAACCAAAGGACTTATGCACACACTTCAACATGTATTTAGTTCAGGAGGTCATCCTGAAGCCTATATAAGCATTAATTTGACCACACAACTCATTCGTATCAAGATACATTCAAACTCACAAAACGTGGTCAGCTCGGGCTGAAAATGCATTCAAAGCAATAAAACCTCAAATTGAGTGTGACGCCTAAACCAAAGGACTTATGCACACACTTTAACATGTATTTTGTTCAGGATGACCTCCCGAAGCCTATATGAGCATTGATTTGACCATACAACTCATTCCTATGAAGATACATTCAAACTCACAAAACGTGCTCAGCTCGGGCTGAAAATGCATTTAAAGCAATAAAAACTCAAATTGAGTGTCACGCCTAAACCAAAGGACTTATGCACACACTTCAACATGTATTTAGTTCAGGAGGTCATCCTGAAGCCTATATGAGCATTAATTTGACCACACAACTCATTCCTATGAAGATACATTCAAACTCACAAAACGTCCTCAGCTCGGGCTGAAAATGCATTTAAAGCAATAAAAACTCAAATTGAGTGTCACGCCTAAACCAAAGGACTTATGCAAACACTTCAACATGTATTTAGTTCAGGAGGTCATCCTGAAGCCTATATGAGCATTAATTTGACCACACAACTCATTCGTATCAAGATACATTCAAACTCACAAAACGTGCTCAGCTCGGGCTGAAAATGCATTCAAAGCAATAAAACCTCAAATTGAGTGTCACGCCTAAACCAAAGGACTTATGCACACACTTCAACATGTATTTTGTTCAGGATGACCACCTGAAGCCTAAATGAGCATTAATTTGACCACACAACTCATTCCTATGAAGATACATTCAAAGTCAGAAAGCGCGCTCAGCTCGGGCTGAAAATACATTTAAAGCAATAAAAACTCAAATTGAGTGTCACGCCTAAACCAAAGGATTTATGCACACACTTGAACATGTATTTAGTTCAAGAGGTCATCCTGAAGCCTATATGAGCATTAATTTGACCACATAACTCATTCCTATGAAGATACATTCAAACTCACAAAACGTGCTCAGCTCGGGCTGAAAATGCATTTAAAGCAATAAAAACTCAAATTGAGTGTCACGCCTAAACCAAAGGACTTATGCGCACACTTTAACATCTATTTTGTTCAGGAGGTCATCCTGAAGCCTATATGAGCATTAATTTGACCACACAACTCATTCGTATCAAGATACATTCAAACTCACAAAACGTGCTCAGCTCGGGCTGAAAATGCATTCAAAGCAATAAAACCTCAAATTGAGTGTCACGCCTAAACCAAAGGACTTATGCACACACTTCAACATGTATTTTGTTCAGGATGACCACCTGAAGCCTAAATGAGCATTAAATTGACCACACAACTCATTCCTATGAAGATACATTCAAAGTCAGAAAGCGCGCTCAGCTCGGGCTGAAAATACATTTAAAGCAATAAAAACTCAAATTGAGTGTCACGCCTAAACCAAATGATTTATGCACACACTTCAACATGTATTTAGTTCAGGAGGTCATCCTGAAGCCTATATGAGCATTAATTTGACCACATAACCCATTCCTATGAAGATACATTCAAACTCACAAAACGTGCTCAGCTCGGGCTGAAAATGCATTTAAAGCAATAAAAACTCAAATTGAGTGTCACGCCTAAACCAAAGGACTTATGCGCACACTTTAACATCTATTTTGTTCAGGAGGTCATCCTGAAGCCTATATGAGCATTAATTTGACCACACAACTCATTCGTATCAAGATACATTCAAACTCACAAAACGTGCTCAGCTCGGGCTGAAAATGCATTCAAAGCAATAAAACCTCAAATTGAGTGTCACGCCTAAACCAAAGGACTTATGCACACACTTCAACATGTATTTTGTTCAGGATGACCACCTGAAGCCTAAATGAGCATTAATTTGACCACACAACTCATTCCTATGAAGATACATTCAAAGTCAGAAAGCGCGCTCAGCTCGGGCTGAAAATACATTTAAAGCAATAAAAACTCAAATTGAGTGTCACGCCTAAACCAAAGGATTTATGCACACACTTCAACATGTATTTAGTTCAGGAGGTCATCCTGAAGCCTATATGAGCATTAATTTGACCACATAACTCATTCCTATGAAGATACATTCAAACTCACAAAACGTGCTCAGCTCGGGCTGAAAATGCATTTAAAGCAATAAAAACTCAAATTGAGTGTCACGCCTAAACCAAAGGACTTATGCACACACTTCAACATGTATTTAGTTCAGGAGGTCATCCTGAAGCCTATATGAGCATTAATTTGACCACACAACTCATTCCTATGAAGATACATTCAAACTCACAAAACGTCCTCAGCTCGGGCTGAAAATGCATTTAAAGCAATAAAAACTCAAATTGAGTGTCACGCCTAAACCAAAGGACTTATGCACACACTTCAACATGTATTTAGTTCAGGAGGTCATCCTGAAGCCTATATGAGCATTAATTTGACCACACAACTCATTCATATCAAGATACATTCAAACTCACAAAACGTGCTCAGCTCGGGCTGAAAATGCATTCAAAGCAATAAAACCTCAAATTGAGTGTCACGCCTAAACCAAAGGACTTATGCACACACTTCAACATGTATTTTGTTCAGGATGACCACCTGAAGCCTAAATGAGCATTAATTTGACCACACAACTCATTCCTATGAAGATACATTCAAAGTCAGAAAGCGCGCTCAGCTCGGGCTGAAAATACATTTAAAGCAATAAAAACTCAAATTGAGTGTCACGCCTAAACCAAAGGATTTATGCACACACTTGAACATGTATTTAGTTCAAGAGGTCATCCTGAAGCCTATATGAGCATTAATTTGACCACATAACTCATTCCTATGAAGATACATTCAAACTCACAAAACGTGCTCAGCTCGGGCTGAAAATGCATTTAAAGCAATAAAAACTCAAATTGAGTGTCACGCCTAAACCAAAGGACTTATGCGCACACTTTAACATCTATTTTGTTCAGGAGGTCATCCTGAAGCCTATATGAGCATTAATTTGACCACACAACTCATTCGTATCAAGATACATTCAAACTCACAAAACGTGCTCAGCTCGGGCTGAAAATGCAATCAAAGCAATAAAACCTCAAATTGAGTGTCACGCCTAAACCAAAGGACTTATGCACACACTTCAACATGTATTTTGTTCAGGATGACCACCTGAAGCCTAAATGAGCATTAAATTGACCACACAACTCATTCCTATGAAGATACATTCAAAGTCAGAAAGCGCGCTCAGCTCGGGCTGAAAATACATTTAAAGCAATAAAAACTCAAATTGAGTGTCACGCCTAAACCAAATGATTTATGCACACACTTCAACATGTATTTAGTTCAGGAGGTCATCCTGAAGCCTATATGAGCATTAATTTGACCACATAACCCATTCCTATGAAGATACATTCAAACTCACAAAACGTGCTCAGCTCGGGCTGAAAATGCATTTAAAGCAATAAAAACTCAAATTGAGTGTCACGCCTAAACCAAAGGACTTATGCGCACACTTTAACATCTATTTTGTTCAGGAGGTCATCCTGAAGCCTATATGAGCATTAATTTGACCACACAACTCATTCGTATCAAGATACATTCAAACTCACAAAACGTGCTCAGCTCGGGCTGAAAATGCATTCAAAGCAATAAAACCTCAAATTGAGTGTCACGCCTAAACCAAAGGACTTATGCACACACTTCAACATGTATTTTGTTCAGGATGACCACCTGAAGCCTAAATGAGCATTAATTTGACCACACAACTCATTCCTATGAAGATATATTCAAAGTCAGAAAGCGCGCTCAGCTCGGGCTGAAAATACATTTAAAGCAATAAAAACTCAAATTGAGTGTCACGCCTAAACCAAAGGATTTATGCACACACTTCAACATGTATTTAGTTCAGGAGGTCATCCTGAAGCCTATATGAGCATTAATTTGACCACATAACTCATTCCTATGAAGATACATTCAAACTCACAAAACGTGCTCAGCTCGGGCTGAAAATGCATTTAAAGCAATAAAAACTCAAATTGAGTGTCACGCCTAAACCAAAGGACTTATGCACACACTTCAACATGTATTTAGTTCAGGAGGTCATCCTGAAGCCTATATGAGCATTAATTTGACCACACAACTCATTCCTATGAAGATACATTCAAACTCACAAAACGTCCTCAGCTCGGGCTGAAAATGCATTTAAAGCAATAAAAACTCAAATTGAGTGTCACGCCTAAACCAAAGGACTTATGCACACACTTCAACATGTATTTAGTTCAGGAGGTCATCCTGAAGCCTATATGAGCATTAATTTGACCACACAACTCATTCATATCAAGATACATTCAAACTCACAAAACGTGCTCAGCTCGGGCTGAAAATGCATTCAAAGCAATAAAACCTCAAATTGAGTGTCACGCCTAAACCAAAGGACTTATGCACACACTTCAACATGAATTTTGTTCAAGATGACCACCTGAAGCCTAAATGAGCATTTTTGACCACACAACTCATTCCTATGAAGATACATTCAAACTCACAAAACATGCTCAGCTCGGGCTGAAAATGCATTTAAAGCAAAAAAAACTCAAATTGAGTGTCACGCCTGAACCAAAGGACTTATGCACACACTTCAACATGTATTTTGTTCAGGATGACCACCTGAAACCTAAATGAGCATTAATTTGACCACACAACTCATTCCTATGAAGATACATTCAAACTCACAAAACGTGCTCAGCTCGGGCTGAAAATGCATTCAAAGCAATAAAACCTCAAATTGAGTGTCACGCCAAAACCAAAGGACTTATGCACACACTTCAACATGTATTTTGTTCAGGATGACCTCCTGAAGCCTAAATTAGCATTAATTTGACCACACAACTCATTCCTATGAAGATACTTCAAACTCAGAAAACTTGCTCATCTCTGCCTGAAAATGCATTTCGCAATAAAAACTCAAATTGAGTGTCACACCTAAACCAAAGGACTTATGCACACACTTCAACATGTATTTTGTTCAGGATGACCTCCCGAAGCCTATATGAGCATTGATTTGACCATACAACTCATTCCTATGAAGATACATTCAAACTCACAAAACGTGCTCAGCTCGGGCTGAAAATGCATTTAAAGCAATAAAAACTCAAATTGAGTGTCACGCCTAAACCAAAGGACTTATGCACACACTTCAACATGTATTTAGTTCAAGAGGTCATCCTGAAGCCTATATGAGCATTAATTTGACCACATAACTCATTCTTATGAAGATACATTCAAACTCACAAAACGTGCTCAGCTCGGGCTGAAAATGCATTCAAAGCAATAAAACCTCAAATTGAGTGTCACGCCTAAACCAAAGGACTTATGCACACACTTCAACATGTATTTTGTTCAGGATGACCACCTGAAGCCTAAATGAGCATTAATTTGACCACACAACTCATTCCTATCAAGATACATTCAAACTCACAAAACGTGCTCAGCTCGGGCTGAAAATGCATTTAAAGCAATAAAAACTCAAATTGAGTGTCACGCCTAAACCAAAGGACTTATGCACACACTTCAACATGTATTTAGTTCAGGAGGTCATCCTGAAGCCTATATGAGCATTAATTTGACCACACAACTCATTCCTATCAAGATACATTCAAACTCACAAAACGTGCTCAGCTCGGGCTGAAAATGCATTTAAAGCAATAAAAACTCAAATTGAGTGTCACGCCTAAGCCAAAGGACTTATGCACACACTTCAACATGTATTTAGTTCAGGAGGTCATCCTGAAGCCTATATAAGCATTAATTTGACCACACAACTCATTCGTATCAAGATACATTCAAACTCACAAAACGTGGTCAGCTCGGGCTGAAAATGCATTCAAAGCAATAAAACCTCAAATTGAGTGTGACGCCTAAACCAAAGGACTTATGCACACACTTCAACATGTATTTTGTTCAGGATGACCTCCCGAAGCCTATATGAGCATTGATTTGACCATAAAACTCATTCCTATGAAGATACATTCAAACTCACAAAACGTGCTCAGCTCGGGCTGAAAATGCATTTAAAGCAATAAAAACTCAAATTGAGTGTCACGCCTAAACCAAAGGACTTATGCACACACTTCAACATGTATTTAGTTCAAGAGGTCATCCTGAAGCCTATATGAGCATTAATTTGACCACATAACTCATTCTTATGAAGATACATTCAAACTCACAAAACGTGCTCAGCTCGGGCTGAAAATGCATTTAAAGTTATAAAAACTCAAATTGAGTGTCACGCCTAAACCAAAGTACTTATGCACACACTTCAACATGTATTTAGTTCAAAAGGTCATCCTGAAGCCTATATGAGCATTAATTTGACCACACAACTCATTCCTATCAAGATACATTCAAACTCACAAAACGTGCTCAGCTCGGGCTGAAAATGCATTCAAAGCAATAAAACCTCAAATTGAGTGTCACGCCAAAACCAAAGGACTTATGCACACACTTCAACATGTATTTTGTTCAGGATGACCTCCTGAAGCCTAAATTAGCATTAATTTGACCACACAACTCATTCCTATGAAGATACATTCAAACTCACAAAACGTGCTCAGCTCGGGGTGAAAATGCATTTAAAGAAATAAAAACTCAAATTGAGTGTCACACCTAAACCAAAGGACTTATGCACACACTTCAACATGTATTTAGTTCAGGAGGTCATCCTGAAGCCTATATAAGCATTAATTTGACCACACAACTCATTCGTATCAAGATACATTCAAACTCACAAAACGTGGTCAGCTCGGGCTGAAAATGCATTCAAAGCAATAAAACCTCAAATTGAGTGTGACGCCTAAACCAAAGGACTTATGCACACACTTCAACATGTATTTTGTTCAGGATGACCTCCCGAAGCCTATATGAGCATTGATTTGACCATACAACTCATTCCTATGAAGATACATTCAAACTCACAAAACGTGCTCAGCTCGGGCTGAAAATGCATTTAAAGCAATAAAAACTCAAATTGAGTGTCACGCCTAAACCAAAGGACTTATGCACACACTTCAACATGTATTTAGTTCAGGAGGTCATCCTGAAGCCTATATGAGCATTAATTTGACCACACAACTCATTCCTATGAAGATACATTCAAACTCACAAAACGTCCTCAGCTCGGGCTGAAAATGCATTTAAAGCAATAAAAACTCAAATTGAGTGTCACGCCTAAACCAAAGGACTTATGCACACACTTCAACATGTATTTAGTTCAGGAGGTCATCCTGAAGCCTATATGAGCATTAATTTGACCACACAACTCATTCGTATCAAGATACATTCAAACTCACAAAACGTGCTCAGCTCGGGCTGAAAATGCATTCAAAGCAATAAAACCTCAAATTGAGTGTCACGCCTAAACCAAAGGACTTATGCACACACTTCAACATGTATTTTGTTCAGGATGACCACCTGAAGCCTAAATGAGCATTAATTTGACCACACAACTCATTCCTATGAAGATACATTCAAAGTCAGAAAGCGTGCTCAGCTCGGGCTGAAAATACATTTAAAGCAATAAAAACTCAAATTGAGTGTCACGCCTAAACCAAAGGATTTATGCACACACTTGAACATGTATTTAGTTCAAGAGGTCATCCTGAAGCCTATATGAGCATTAATTTGACCACATAACTCATTCCTATGAAGATACATTCAAACTCACAAAACGTGCTCAGCTCGGGCTGAAAATGCATTTAAAGCAATAAAAACTCAAATTGAGTGTCACGCCTAAACCAAAGGACTTATGCGCACACTTTAACATCTATTTTGTTCAGGAGGTCATCCTGAAGCCTATATGAGCATTAATTTGACCACACAACTCATTCGTATCAAGATACATTCAAACTCACAAAACGTGCTCAGCTCGGGCTGAAAATGCATTCAAAGCAATAAAACCTCAAATTGAGTGTCACGCCTAAACCAAAGGACTTATGCACACACTTCAACATGTATTTTGTTCAGGATGACCACCTGAAGCCTAAATGAGCATTAAATTGACCACACAACTCATTCCTATGAAGATACATTCAAAGTCAGAAAGCGCGCTCAGCTCGGGCTGAAAATACATTTAAAGCAATAAAAACTCAAATTGAGTGTCACGCCTAAACCAAATGATTTATGCACACACTTCAACATGTATTTAGTTCAGGAGGTCATCCTGAAGCCTATATGAGCATTAATTTGACCACATAACCCATTCCTATGAAGATACATTCAAACTCACAAAACGTGCTCAGCTCGGGCTGAAAATGCATTTAAAGCAATAAAAACTCAAATTGAGTGTCACGCCTAAACCAAAGGACTTATGCGCACACTTTAACATCTATTTTGTTCAGGAGGTCATCCTGAAGCCTATATGAGCATTAATTTGACCACACAACTCATTCGTATCAAGATACATTCAAACTCACAAAACGTGCTCAGCTCGGGCTGAAAATGCATTCAAAGCAATAAAACCTCAAATTGAGTGTCACGCCTAAACCAAAGGACTTATGCACACACTTCAACATGTATTTTGTTCAGGATGACCACCTGAAGCCTAAATGAGCATTAATTTGACCACACAACTCATTCCTATGAAGATACATTCAAAGTCAGAAAGCGCGCTCAGCTCGGGCTGAAAATACATTTAAAGCAATAAAAACTCAAATTGAGTGTCACGCCTAAACCAAAGGATTTATGCACACACTTCAACATGTATTTAGTTCAGGAGGTCATCCTGAAGCCTATATGAGCATTAATTTGACCACATAACTCATTCCTATGAAGATACATTCAAACTCACAAAACGTGCTCAGCTCGGGCTGAAAATGCATTTAAAGCAATAAAAACTCAAATTGAGTGTCACGCCTAAACCAAAGGACTTATGCACACACTTCAACATGTATTTAGTTCAGGAGGTCATCCTGAAGCCTATATGAGCATTAATTTGACCACACAACTCATTCCTATGAAGATACATTCAAACTCACAAAACGTCCTCAGCTCGGGCTGAAAATGCATTTAAAGCAATAAAAACTCAAATTGAGTGTCACGCCTAAACCAAAGGACTTATGCACACACTTCAACATGTATTTAGTTCAGGAGGTCATCCTGAAGCCTATATGAGCATTAATTTGACCACACAACTCATTCATATCAAGATACATTCAAACTCACAAAACGTGCTCAGCTCGGGCTGAAAATGCATTCAAAGCAATAAAACCTCAAATTGAGTGTCACGCCTAAACCAAAGGACTTATGCACACACTTCAACATGAATTTTGTTCAAGATGACCACCTGAAGCCTAAATGAGCATTTTTGACCACACAACTCATTCCTATGAAGATACATTCAAACTCACAAAACATGCTCAGCTCGGGCTGAAAATGCATTTAAAGCAAAAAAAACTCAAATTGAGTGTCACGCCTGAACCAAAGGACTTATGCACACACTTCAACATGTATTTTGTTCAGGATGACCACCTGAAACCTAAATGAGCATTAATTTGACCACACAACTCATTCCTATGAAGATACATTCAAACTCACAAAACGTGCTCAGCTCGGGCTGAAAATGCATTCAAAGCAATAAAACCTCAAATTGAGTGTCACGCCAAAACCAAAGGACTTATGCACACACTTCAACATGTATTTTGTTCAGGATGACCTCCTGAAGCCTAAATTAGCATTAATTTGACCACACAACTCATTCCTATGAAGATACTTCAAACTCAGAAAACTTGCTCATCTCTGCCTGAAAATGCATTTCGCAATAAAAACTCAAATTGAGTGTCACACCTAAACCAAAGGACTTATGCACACACTTCAACATGTATTTTGTTCAGGATGACCTCCTGAAGCCTAAATAAGCATTAATTTGACCACACAACTCATTCCTATGAAGATACATTCAAACTCACAAAACGTGCTCAGCTCGGGCTGAAAATGCATTTAAAGCAATAAAAACTCAAATTGAGTGTCACGCCTAAACCAAAGGACTTATGCACACACTTCAACATGTATTTAGTTCAAAAGGTCATCCTGAAGCCTATATGAGCATTAATTTGACCACACAACTCATTCCTATCAAGATACATTCAAACTCACAAAACGTGCTCAGCTCGGGCTGAAAATGCATTCAAAGCAATAAAACCTCAAATTGAGTGTCACGCCAAAACCAAAGGACTTATGCACACACTTCAACATGTATTTTGTTCAGGATGACCTCCTGAAGCCTAAAATTAGCATTAATTTGACCACACAACTCATTCCTATGAAGATACATTCAAACTCACAAAACGTGCTCAGCTCGGGCTGAAAATGCATTTAAAGCAATAAAAACTCAAATTGAGTGTCACGCCTAAACCAAAGGACTTATGCACACACTTCAACATGTATTTAGTTCAGGAGGTCATCCTGAAGCCTATATGAGCATTAATTTGACCACACAACTCATTCCTATCAAGATACATTCAAACTCACAAAACGTGCTCAGCTCGGGCTGAAAATGCATTTAAAGCAATAAAAACTCAAATTGAGTGTCACGCCTAAACCAAAGGACTTATGCACACACTTCAACATGTATTTAGTTCAAAAGGTCATCCTGAAGCCTATATGAGCATTAATTTGACCACACAACTCATTCCTATCAAGATACATTCAAACTCACAAAACGTGCTCAGCTCGGGCTGAAAATGCATTCAAAGCAATAAAACCTCAAATTGAGTGTCACGCCTAAACCAAAGGACTTATGCACACACTTCAACATGTATTTTGTTCAGGATGACCACCTGAAGCCTAAATGAGCATTAATTTGACCACACAACTCATTCCTATCAAGATACATTCAAACTCACAAAACGTGCTCAGGTCGGGCTGAAAATGCATTTAAAGCAATAAAAACTCAAATTGAGTGTCACGCCTAAACCAAAGGACTTATGCACACACTTCAACATGTATTTAGTTCAGGAGGTCATCCTGAAGCCTATATGAGCATTAATTTGACCACACAACTCATTCCTATCAAGATACATTCAAACTCACAAAACGTGCTCAGCTCGGGCTGAAAATGCATTTAAAGCAATAAAAACTCAAATTGAGTGTCACGCCTAAGCCAAAGGACTTATGCACACACTTCAACATGTATTTAGTTCAGGAGGTCATCCTGAAGCCTATATAAGCATTAATTTGACCACACAACTCATTCGTATCAAGATACATTCAAACTCACAAAACGTGGTCAGCTCGGGCTGAATATGCATTCAAAGCAATAAAACCTCAAATTGAGTGTGATGCCTAAACCAAAGGACTTATGCACACACTTCAACATGTATTTTGTTCAGGATGACCTCCCGAAGCCTATATGAGCATTGATTTGACCATAAAACTCATTCCTATGAAGATACATTCAAACTCACAAAACGTGCTCAGCTCGGGCTGAAAATGCATTTAAAGCAATAAAAACTCAAATTGAGTGTCACGCCTAAACCAAAGGACTTATGCACACACTTCAACATGTATTTAGTTCAAGAGGTCATCCTGAAGCCTATATGAGCATTAATTTGACCACATAACTCATTCTTATGAAGATACATTCAAACTCACAAAACGTGCTCAGCTCGGGCTGAAATTGCATTTAAAGTTATAAAAACTCAAATTGAGTGTCACGCCTAAACCAAAGTACTTATGCACACACTTCAACATGTATTTAGTTCAAAAGGTCATCCTGAAGCCTATATGAGCATTAATTTGACCACACAACTCATTCCTATCAAGATACATTCAAACTCACAAAACGTGCTCAGCTCGGGCTGAAAATGCATTCAAAGCAATAAAACCTCAAATTGAGTGTCACGCCAAAACCAAAGGACTTATGCACACACTTCAACATGTATTTTGTTCAGGATGACCTCCTGAAGCCTAAATTAGCATTAATTTGACCACACAACTCATTCCTATGAAGATACATTCAAACTCACAAAACGTGCTCAGCTCGGGCTGAAAATGCATTTAAAGAAATAAAAACTCAAATTGAGTGTCACACCTAAACCAAAGGACTTATGCACACACTTCAACATGTATTTAGTTCAGGAGGTCATCCTGAAGCCTATATAAGCATTAATTTGACCACACAACTCATTCGTATCAAGATACATTCAAACTCACAAAACGTGGTCAGCTCGGGCTGAAAATGCATTCAAAGCAATAAAACCTCAAATTGAGTGTGACGCCTAAACCAAAGGACTTATGCACACACTTCAACATGTATTTTGTTCAGGATGACCTCCCGAAGCCTATATGAGCATTGATTTGACCATACAACTCATTCCTATGAAGATACATTCAAACTCACAAAACGTGCTCAGCTCGGGCTGAAAATGCATTTAAAGCAATAAAAACTCAAATTGAGTGTCACGCCTAAACCAAAGGACTTATGCACACACTTCAACATGTATTTAGTTCAGGAGGTCATCCTGAAGCCTATATGAGCATTAATTTGACCACACAACTCATTCCTATGAAGATACATTCAAACTCACAAAACGTCCTCAGCTCGGGCTGAAAATGCATTTAAAGCAATAAAAACTCAAATTGAGTGTCACGCCTAAACCAAAGGACTTATGCACACACTTCAACATGTATTTAGTTCAGGAGGTCATCCTGAAGCCTATATGAGCATTAATTTGACCACACAACTCATTCGTATCAAGATACATTCAAACTCACAAAACGTGCTCAGCTCGGGCTGAAAATGCATTCAAAGCAATAAAACCTCAAATTGAGTGTCACGCCTAAACCAAAGGACTTATGCACACACTTCAACATGTATTTTGTTCAGGATGACCACCTGAAGCCTAAATGAGCATTAATTTGACCACACAACTCATTCCTATGAAGATACATTCAAAGTCAGAAAGCGCGCTCAGCTCGGGCTGAAAATACATTTAAAGCAATAAAAACTCAAATTGAGTGTCACGCCTAAACCAAAGGATTTATGCACACACTTGAACATGTATTTAGTTCAAGAGGTCATCCTGAAGCCTATATGAGCATTAATTTGACCACATAACTCATTCCTATGAAGATACATTCAAACTCACAAAACGTGCTCAGCTCGGGCTGAAAATGCATTTAAAGCAATAAAAACTCAAATTGAGTGTCACGCCTAAACCAAAGGACTTATGCGCACACTTTAACATCTATTTTGTTCAGGAGGTCATCCTGAAGCCTATATGAGCATTAATTTGACCACACAACTCATTCGTATCAAGATACATTCAAACTCACAAAACGTGCTCAGCTCGGGCTGAAAATGCATTCAAAGCAATAAAACCTCAAATTGAGTGTCACGCCTAAACCAAAGGACTTATGCACACACTTCAACATGTATTTTGTTCAGGATGACCACCTGAAGCCTAAATGAGCATTAATTTGACCACACAACTCATTCCTATGAAGATACATTCAAAGTCAGAAAGCGCGCTCAGCTCGGGCTGAAAATACATTTAAAGCAATAAAAACTCAAATTGAGTGTCACGCCTAAACCAAAGGATTTATGCACACACTTCAACATGTATTTAGTTCAGGAGGTCATCCTGAAGCCTATATGAGCATTAATTTGACCACATAACTCATTCCTATGAAGATACATTCAAACTCACAAAACGTGCTCAGCTCGGGCTGAAAATGCATTTAAAGCAATAAAAACTCAAATTGAGTGTCACGCCTAAACCAAAGGACTTATGCACACACTTCAACATGAATTTTGTTCAAGATGACCACCTGAAGCCTAAATGAGCATTTTTGACCACACAACTCATTCCTATGAAGATACATTCAAACTCACAAAACATGCTCAGCTCGGGCTGAAAATACATTTAAAGCAAAAAAAACTCAAATTGAGTGTCACGCCTGAACCAAAGGACTTATGCACACACTTCAACATGTATTTTGTTCAGGATGACCACCTGAAACCTAAATGAGCATTAATTTGACCACACAACTCATTCCTATGAAGATACATTCAAACTCACAAAACGTGCTCAGCTCGGGCTGAAAATGCATTCAAAGCAATAAAACCTCAAATTGAGTGTCACGCCAAAACCAAAGGACTTATGCACACACTTCAACATGTATTTTGTTCAGGATGACCTCCTGAAGCCTAAATTAGCATTAATTTGACCACACAACTCATTCCTATGAAGATACTTCAAACTCAGAAAACTTGCTCATCTCTGCCTGAAAATGCATTTCGCAATAAAAACTCAAATTGAGTGTCACACCTAAACCAAAGGATTTATGCACACACTTCAACATGTATTTTGTTCAGGATGACCTCCTGAAGCCTAAATAAGCATTAATTTGACCACACAACTCATTCCTATGAAGATACATTCAAACTCACAAAACGTGCTCAGCTCGGGCTGAAAATGCATTTAAAGCAATAAAAACTCAAATTGAGTGTCACGCCTAAACCAAAGGACTTATGCACACACTTCAACATGTATTTAGTTCAAAAGGTCATCCTGAAGCCTATATGAGCATTAATTTGACCACACAACTCATTCCTATCAAGATACATTCAAACTCACAAAACGTGCTCAGCTCGGGCTGAAAATGCATTCAAAGCAATAAAACCTCAAATTGAGTGTCACGCCAAAACCAAAGGACTTATGCACACACTTCAACATGTATTTTGTTCAGGATTACCTCCTGAAGCCTAAAATTAACATTAATTTGACCACAAAACTCATTCCTATGAAGATACTTCAAACTCAGAAAACGTGCTCAGCTCGGGCTGAAAATGCATTTAAAGCAATAAAAACTCAAATTGAGTGTCACGCCTAAACCAAAGGACTTATGCACACACTTCAACATGTATTTAGTTCAGGAGGTCATCCTGAAGCCTATATGAGCATTAATTTGACCACACAACTCATTCCAATGAAGATACATTCAAACTCACAAAACGTCCTCAGCTCGGGCTGAAAATGCATTTAAAGCAATAAAAACTCAAATTGAGTGTCACGCCTAAACCAAAGGACTTATGCACACACTTCAACATGTATTTAGTTCAGGAGGTCATCCTGAAGCCTAAATGAGCATTTTTGACCACACAACTCATTCCTATGAAGATACATTCAAACTCACAAAACATGCTCAGCTCGGGCTGAAAATGCATTTAAAGCAATAAAAACTCAAATTGAGTGTCACGCCTAAACCAAAGGACTTATGCACACACTTCAACATGTATTTAGTTCAGGAGGTCATCCCGAAGCCTATATGAGCATTGATTTGACCATACAACTCATTCCTATGAAGATACATTCAAACTCACAAAACGTGCTCAGCTCGGGCTGAAAATGCATTTAAAGCAATAAAAACTCAAATTGAGTGTCACGCCTAAACCAAAGGACTTATGCACACACTTCAACATGTATTTAGTTCAAGAGGTCATCCTGAAGCCTATATGAGCATTAATTTGACTACATAACTCATTCTTATGAAGATACATTCAAACTCACAAAACGTGCTCAGCTCGGGCTGAAAATGCATTCAAAGCAATAAAACCTCAAATTGAGTGTGACGCCTAAACCAAAGGACTTATGCACACACTTCAACATGTATTTTGTTCAGGATGACCTCCCGAAGCCTATATGAGCATTGATTTGACCATACAACTCATTCCTATGAAGATACATTAAACTCACAAAACGTGCTCAGCTCGGGCTGAAAATGCATTTAAAGCAATAAAAACTCAAATTGAGTGTCACGCCTAAACCAAAGGACTTATGCACACACTTCCAACATGTATTTTGTTCAGGATGACCACCTGAAGCCTAAATGAGCATTAATTTGACCACACAACTCATTCCTATGAAGATACATTCAAAGTCAGAAAGCGCGCTCAGCTCGGGCTGAAAATGCATTTAAAGCAATAAAAACTCAAATTGAGTGTCACGCCTAAACCAAAGGACTTATGCACACACTTTAACATGTATTTTGTTCAGGATGACCACCTGAAGCCTAAATGAGCATTAATTTGACCACACAACTCATTCCTATGAAGATACATTCAAAGTCAGAAAGCGCGCTCAGCTCGGGCTGAAAATGCATTTAAAGCAATAAAAACTCAAATTGAATGTCACGCCTAAACCAAAGGACTTATGCACACACTTCAACATGTATTTAGTTCAGAAGGTCATCCTGAAGCCTATATGAGCATTAATTTGACCACATAAGGCATTCCTATGAAGATACATTCAAAGTCAGAAAACTTGCTCATCTCTGCCTGAAAATGCATTTCGCAATAAAAACTCAAATTGAGTGTCACGCCTAAACCAAAGGACTTATGCGCATACTTTAACATGTATTTTGTTCAGGAGGTCATCCTGAAGCCTATATGAGCATTAATTTGACCACACAACTGATTCCTATCAAGATACATTCAAACTCACAAAACGTGCTCAGCTCGGGCTGAAAATGCATTTAAAGGAATAAAAACTCAAATTGAGTGTCACGCCTAAACCAAAGGACCTATACACACACTTCAACATGTATTTTGTTCAGGATGTCCCCCTGACACCTAAATGGGCACTAATTTGAATACACAACTCATTCCTATCAAGATACATTCAAACTCACAAAACGTGCTCAGCTCGGGCTGAAAATGCATTTAAAGCAATAAAACCTCAAATTGAGTGTCACGCCTAAGCCAAAGGACTTATGCACACACTTCAACATGTATTTAGTTCAGGAGGTCATCCTGAAGCCTATATAAGCATTAATTTGACCACACAACTCATTCCTATGAAGATACATTCAAACTCACAAAACGTGCTCAGCTCGGGCTGAAAATACATTTAAAGCAATAAAAACTCAAATTGAGTGTCACGCCTAAACCAAAGGACTTATGCACACACTTCAACATGTATTTAGTTCAAGAGGTCATCCTGAAGCCTATATGAGCATTAATTTGACCACATAACTCATTCTTATGAAGATACATTCAAACTCACAAAACGTGCTCAGCTCGGGCTGAAAATGCATTTAAAGTTATAAAAACTCAAATTGAGTGTCACGCCTAAACCAAAGGACTTATGCACACACTTCAACATGTATTTTGTTCAGGATGACCTCCCGAAGCCTATATGAGCATTGATTTGACCATACAACTCATTCCTATCAAGATACATTCAAACTCACAAAACGTGCTCAGCTCGGGCTGAAAATGCATTCAAAGCAATAAAACCTCAAATTGAGTGTCACGCCAAAACCAAAGGACTTATGCACACACTTCAACATGTATTTTGTTCAGGATGACCTCCTGAAGCCTAAATTAGCATTAATTTGACCACACAACTCATTCCTATGAAGATACTTCAAACTCAGAAAACTTGCTCATCTCTGCCTGAAAATGCATTTCGCAATAAAAACTCAAATTGAGTGTCACACCTAAACCAAAGGACTTATGCACACACTTCAACATGTATTTAGTTCAGGAGGTCATCCTGAAGCCTATATAAGCATTAATTTGACCACACAACTCATTCGTATCAAGATACATTCAAACTCACAAAACGTGGTCAGCTCGGGCTGAAAATGCATTCAAAGCAATAAAACCTCAAATTGAGTGTGACACCTAAACCAAAGGACTTATGCACACACTTCAACATGTATTTTGTTCAGGATGACCTCCCGAAGCCTATATGAGCATTAATTTGACCACACAACTCATTCCTATGAAGATACATTCAAAGTCAGAAAGCGCGCTCAGCTCGGGCTGAAAATGCATTTAAAGCAATAAAAACTCAAATTGAGTGTCACGCCTAAACCAAAGGACTTATGCACACACTTCAACATGTATTTAGTTCAGGAGGTCATCCTGAAGCCTATATGAGCATTACTTTGACCACACAACTCATTCATATCAAGATACATTCAAACTCACAAAACGTGCTCAGCTCGGGCTGAAAATACATTTAAAGCAATAAAAACTCAAATTGAGTGTCACGCCTAAACCAAAGGATTTATGCACACACTTCAACATGTATTTAGTTCAGGAGGTCATCCTGAGGCCTAAATGAGCATTTTTGACCACACAACTCATTCCTATGAAGATACATTCAAACTCACAAAACATGCTCAGCTCGGGCTGAAAATGCAATTAAAGCAATAAAAACTCAAATTGAGTGTCACGCCTGAACCAAAGGACTTATGCACACACTTCAACATGTATTTTGTTCAGGATGACCACCTGAAACCTAAATGAGCATTAATTTGACCACACAACTCATTCCTATGAAGATACATTCAAACTCACAAAATGTGCTCAGCTCGGGCTGAAAATGCATTTAAAGCAATAAAAACTCAAATTGAGTGTCACGCCTGAACCAAAGGATTTATGCACACACTTCAACATGTATTTTGTTCAGGATGACCTCCTGAAGCCTATTTGAGCAATAATTTGACCACACAACTCATTCCTATGAAGATACATTCAAAGTCAGAAAGCGCACTCAGCTCGGGCTGAAAATGCATTTAAAGCAATAAAAACTCAAATTGAGTGTCACGCCTAAACCAAAGGACTTATGCACACACTTCAACATGTATTTAGTTCAGGATGACCACCTGAAGCCTAAATGAGCATTAATTTGACCACACAACTCATTCCTATGAAGATACATTCAAACTCACAAAACATGCTCAGCTCGGGCTGAAAATGCATTTAAAGCAATAAAACTCAAATTGAGTGTCACCCCTAAACCAAAGGACTTATGCACACACTCCAACATGTACTTTGTTCAGGATGACCTCCTGAAGCCCAAATAAGCATTAATTTGACCACACAACTCATTCTATGAAGATACATTCAAACTCACAAAACGTGCTCAGCTCGGGCTGAAAATGCATTTAAAGCAATAAAAACTCAAATTGAGTGTCACGCCTAAACAAAAGGACTTATGCACACACTTCAACATGTATTTTGTTCAGGATGACCTCCTGAAGCCTAAATAAGCATTAATTTGACCACACAACTCATTCCTATGAAGATACATTCAAACTCACAAAACGTGCTCAGCTCGGGCTGAAAATGCATTCAAAGCAATAAAACCTCAAATTGAGTGTCACGCCTAAACCAAAGGACTTATGCACACACTTCAACATGAATTTTGTTCAGGATGACCACCTGAAGCCTAAATGAACATTTTTGACCACACAACTCATTCCTATGAAGATACATTCAAACTCACAAAACATGCTCAGCTCGGGCTGAAAATGCATTTAAAGCAATAAAAACTCAAATTGAGTGTCACGCCTGAACCAAAGGACTTATGCACACACTTCAACATGTATTTTGTTCAGGATGACCACCTGAAACCTAAATGAGCATTAATTTGACCACACAACTCATTCCTATGAAGATACATTCAAACTCACAAAACGTGCTCAGCTCGGGCTGAAAATGCATTTAAAGCAATAAAAACTCAAATTGAGTGTCACGCCTAAACCAAAGGACTTATGCACACACTTCAACATGTATTTTGTTCAGGATGACCACCTGAAACCTAAATGAGCATTAATTTGACCACACAACTCATTCCTATGAAGATACATTCAAACTCACAAAACGTGCTCAGCTCGGGCTGAAAATGCATTCAAAGCAATAAAACCTCAAATTGAGTGAGACGCCTAAACCAAAGGACTTATGCACACACTTCAACATGTATTTTGTTCAGGATGACCTCCCGAAGCCTATATAAGCATTGATTTGACCACACAACTCATTCCTATGAAGATACATTCAAAGTCAGAAAGCGCGCTCAGCTCGGGCTGAAAATACATTTAAAGCAATAAAAACTCAAATTGAGTGTCACGCCTAAACCAAAGGATTTATGCACACACTTTAACATGTATTTAGTTCAGGAGGTCATCCTGAAGCCTATATGAGCATTAATTTGACCACATAACTCATTCCTATGAAGATACATTCAAACTCACAAAACGTGCTCAGCTCGGGCTGAAAATGCATTTAAAGCAATAAAAACTCAAATTGAGTGTCACGCCTAAACCAAAGGACTTATGCGCACACTTTAACATCTATTTTGTTCAGGAGATCATCCTGAAGCCTATATGAGCATTAATTTGACCACAAAACTGATTCCTATCAAGATACATTCAAACTCACAAAACGTGCTCAGCTCGGGCTGACAATGCATTTAAAGCAATAAAAACTCAAATTGAGTGTCACGCCTAAACCAAAGGACTTATGCACACACTTCAACATGTATTTAGTTCAGGAGGTCATCCTGAAGCCTATATGAGCATTAATTTGACCACACAACTCATTCCTATGAAGATACATTCAAACTCACAAAACGTCCTCAGCTCGGGCTGAAAATGCATTCAAAGCAATAAAAACTCAAATTGAGTGTCACGCCTAAACCAAAGGACTTATGCACACACTTCAACATGAATTTTGTTCAGGATGACCACCTGAAGCCTAAATGAGCATTTTTGACCACACAACTCATTCCTATGAAAATACATTGAAACTCACAAAACATGCTCAGCTCGGGCTGAAAATGCATTTAAAGCAATAAAAACTCAAATTGAGTGTCACGCCTAAACCAAAGGACTTATGCACACACTTCAACATGTATTTAGTTCAAGAGGTCATCCTGAAGCCTATATGAGCATTAATTTGACCACATAACTCATTCTTATGAAGATACATTCAAACTCACAAAACGTGCTCAGCTCGGGCTGAAAATGCATTTAAAGTTATAAAAACTCAAATTGAGTGTCACGCCTAAACCAAAGGACTTATGCACACACTTCAACATGTATTTAGTTCAAGAGGTCATCCTGAAGCCTATATGAGCATTAATTTGACTACATAACTCATTCTTATGAAGATACATTCAAACTCACAAAACGTGCTCAGCTCGGGCTGAAAATGCATTCAAAGCAATAAAACCTCAAATTGAGTGTGACGCCTAAACCAAAGGACTTATGCACACACTTTAACATGTATTTTGTTCAGGATGACCTCCCGAAGCCTATATGAGCATTGATTTGACCATACAACTCATTCCTATGAAGATACATTCAAACTCACAAAACGTGCTCAGCTCGGGCTGAAAATGCATTTAAAGCAATAAAAACTCAAATTGAGTGTCACGCCTAAACCAAAGGACTTATGCACACACTTCAACATGTATTTTGTTCAGGATGACCACCTGAAGCCTAAATGAGCATTAATTTGACCACACAACTCATTCCTATGAAGATACATTCAAAGTCAGAAAGCGCGCTCAGCTCGGGCTGAAAATGAATTTAAAGCAATAAAAACTCAAATTGAGTGTCACGCCTAAACCAAAGGACTTATGCACACACTTTAACATGTATTTTGTTCAGGATGACCACCTGAAGCCTAAATGAGCATTAATTTGACCACACAACTCATTCCTATGAAGATACATTCAAAGTCAGAAAGCGCGCTCAGCTCGGGCTGAAAATGCATTTAAAGCAATAAAAACTCAAATTGAATGTCACGCCTAAACCAAAGGACTTATGCACACACTTCAACATGTATTTAGTTCAGAAGGTCATCCTGAAGCCTATATGAGCATTAATTTGACCACATAAGGCATTCCTATGAAGATACATTCAAAGTCAGAAAACTTGCTCATCTCTGCCTGAAAATGCATTTCGCAATAAAAACTCAAATTGAGTGTCACGCCTAAACCAAAGGACTTATGCGCATACTTTAACATGTATTTTGTTCAGGAGGTCATCCTGAAGCCTATATGAGCATTGATTTGACCATACAACTCATTCCTATGAAGATACATTCAAACTCACAAAACGTGCTCAGCTCGGGCTGAAAATGCATTTAAAGCAATAAAAACTCATATTGAGTGTCACGCCTAAACCAAAGGACTTATGCACACACTTCAACATGTATTTAGTTCAAGAGGTCATCCTGAAGCCTATATGAGCATTAATTTGACCACATAACTCATTCTTATGAAGATACATTCAAACTCACAAAACGTGCTCAGCTCGGGCTGAAAATGCATTTAAAGTTATAAAAACTCAAATTGAGTGTCACGCCTAAACCAAAGGACTTATGCACACACTTCAACATGTATTTAGTTCAAGAGGTCATCCTGAAGCCTATATGAGCATTAATTTGACTACATAACTCATTCTTATGAAGATACATTCAAAGTCAGAAAGCGCGCTCAGCTCGGGCTGAAAATGCATTTAAAGCAATAAAAACTCAAATTGAGTGTCACGCCTGAACCAAAGGACTTATACACACACTTCAACATGTATTTTGTTCAGGATGTCACCCTGACACCTAAATGGGCACCAATTTGAATACACAACTCATTCCTATCAAGATACATTCAAACTCACAAAACGTGCTCAGCTCGGGCTGAAAATGCATTTAAAGCAATAAAAACTCAAATTGAGTGTCACGCCTAAACCAAAGGACTTATGCACACACTTCAACATGTATTTAGTTCAGGAGGTCATCCTGAAGCCTATATGAGCATTAATTTGACCACACAACTCATTCCTATCAAGATACATTCAAACTCACAAAACGTGCTCAGCTCGGGCTGAAAATGCATTTAAAGCAATAAAACCTCAAATTGAGTGTCACGCCTAAGCCAAAGGACTTATGCACACACTTCAACATGTATTTAGTTCAGGAGGTCATCCTGAAGCCTATATAAGCATTAATTTGACCACACAACTCATTCCTATGAAGATACATTCAAACTCACAAAACGTGCTCAGCTCGGGCTGAAAATGCATTTAAAGCAATAAAAACTCAAATTGAGTGTCACGCCTAAACCAAAGGACTTATGCACACACTTCAACATGTATTTAGTTCAAGAGGTCATCCTGAAGCCTATATGAGCATTAATTTGACCACATAACTCATTCTTATGAAGATACATTCAAACTCACAAAACGTGCTCAGCTCGGGCTGAAAATGCATTTAAAGTTATAAAAACTCAAATTGAGTGTCACGCCTAAACCAAAGTACTATGCACACACTTCAACATGTATTTAGTTCAAAAGGTCATCCTGAAGCCTATATGAGCATTAATTTGACCACACAACTCATTCCTATCAAGATACATTCAAACTCACAAAACGTGCTCAGCTCGGGCTGAAAATGCATTCAAAGCAATAAAACCTCAAATTGAGTGTCACGCCAAAACCAAAGGACTTATGCACACACTTCAACATGTATTTTGTTCAGGATGACCTCCTGAAGCCTAAAATTAGCATTAATTTGACCACACAACTCATTCCTATGAAGATACTTCAAACTCAGAAAACGTGCTCAGCTCGGGCTGAAACTGCATTTAAAGCAATAAAAACTCAAATTGAGTGTCACGCCTAAACCAAAGGACTTATGCACACACTTCAACATGTATTTAGTTCAGGAGGTCATCCTGAAGCCTATATGAGCATTAATTTGACCACACAACTCATTCCAATGAAGATACATTCAAACTCACAAAACGTCCTCAGCTCGGGCAGAAAATGCATTTAAAGCAATAAAAACTCAAATTGAGTGTCACGCCTAAACCAAAGGACTTATGCACACACTTCAACATGTATTTAGTTCAGGAGGTCATCCTGAAGCCTATATGAGCATTAATTTGACCACATAACTCATTCCTATGAAGATACATTCAAACTCACAAAACGTGCTCAGCTCGGGCTGAAAATGCATTTAAAGCAATAAAAACTCAAATTGAGTGTCACGCCTAAACCAAAGGACTTATGCGCACACTTTAACATCTATTTTGTTCAGGAGATCATCCTGAAGCCTATATGAGCATTAATTTGACCACAAAACTGATTCCTATCAAGATACATTCAAACTCACAAAACGTGCTCAGCTCGGGCTGACAATGCATTTAAAGCAATAAAAACTCAAATTGAGTGTCACGCCTAAACCAAAGGACTTATGCACACACTTCAACATGTATTTAGTTCAGGAGGTCATCCTGAAGCCTATATGAGCATTAATTTGACCACACAACTCATTCCTATGAAGATACATTCAAACTCACAAAACGTCCTCAGCTCGGGCTGAAAATGCATTCAAAGCAATAAAAACTCAAATTGAGTGTCACGCCTAAACCAAAGGACTTATGCACACACTTCAACATGAATTTTGTTCAGGATGACCACCTGAAGCCTAAATGAGCATTTTTGACCACACAACTCATTCCTATGAAAATACATTGAAACTCACAAAACATGCTCAGCTCGGGCTGAAAATGCATTTAAAGCAATAAAAACTCAAATTGAGTGTCACGCCTAAACCAAAGGACTTATGCACACACTTCAACATGTATTTAGTTCAAGAGGTCATCCTGAAGCCTATATGAGCATTAATTTGACCACATAACTCATTCTTATGAAGATACATTCAAACTCACAAAACGTGCTCAGCTCGGGCTGAAAATGCATTTAAAGTTATAAAAACTCAAATTGAGTGTCACGCCTAAACCAAAGGACTTATGCACACACTTCAACATGTATTTAGTTCAAGAGGTCATCCTGAAGCCTATATGAGCATTAATTTGACTACATAACTCATTCTTATGAAGATACATTCAAACTCACAAAACGTGCTCAGCTCGGGCTGAAAATGCATTCAAAGCAATAAAACCTCAAATTGAGTGTGACGCCTAAACCAAAGGACTTATGCACACACTTTAACATGTATTTTGTTCAGGATGACCTCCCGAAGCCTATATGAGCATTGATTTGACCATACAACTCATTCCTATGAAGATACATTCAAACTCACAAAACGTGCTCAGCTCGGGCTGAAAATGCATTTAAAGCAATAAAAACTCAAATTGAGTGTCACGCCTAAACCAAAGGACTTATGCACACACTTCAACATGTATTTTGTTCAGGATGACCACCTGAAGCCTAAATGAGCATTAATTTGACCACACAACTCATTCCTATGAAGATACATTCAAAGTCAGAAAGCGCGCTCAGCTCGGGCTGAAAATGAATTTAAAGCAATAAAAACTCAAATTGAGTGTCACGCCTAAACCAAAGGACTTATGCACACACTTTAACATGTATTTTGTTCAGGATGACCACCTGAAGCCTAAATGAGCATTAATTTGACCACACAACTCATTCCTATGAAGATACATTCAAAGTCAGAAAGCGCGCTCAGCTCGGGCTGAAAATGCATTTAAAGCAATAAAAACTCAAATTGAATGTCACGCCTAAACCAAAGGACTTATGCACACACTTCAACATGTATTTAGTTCAGAAGGTCATCCTGAAGCCTATATGAGCATTAATTTGACCACATAAGGCATTCCTATGAAGATACATTCAAAGTCAGAAAACTTGCTCATCTCTGCCTGAAAATGCATTTCGCAATAAAAACTCAAATTGAGTGTCACGCCTAAACCAAAGGACTTATGCGCATACTTTAACATGTATTTTGTTCAGGAGGTCATCCTGAAGCCTATATGAGCATTGATTTGACCATACAACTCATTCCTATGAAGATACATTCAAACTCACAAAACGTGCTCAGCTCGGGCTGAAAATGCATTTAAAGCAATAAAAACTCATATTGAGTGTCACGCCTAAACCAAAGGACTTATGCACACACTTCAACATGTATTTAGTTCAAGAGGTCATCCTGAAGCCTATATGAGCATTAATTTGACCACATAACTCATTCTTATGAAGATACATTCAAACTCACAAAACGTGCTCAGCTCGGGCTGAAAATGCATTTAAAGTTATAAAAACTCAAATTGAGTGTCACGCCTAAACCAAAGGACTTATGCACACACTTCAACATGTATTTAGTTCAAGAGGTCATCCTGAAGCCTATATGAGCATTAATTTGACTACATAACTCATTCTTATGAAGATACATTCAAAGTCAGAAAGCGCGCTCAGCTCGGGCTGAAAATGCATTTAAAGCAATAAAAACTCAAATTGAGTGTCACGCCTGAACCAAAGGACTTATACACACACTTCAACATGTATTTTGTTCAGGATGTCACCCTGACACCTAAATGGGCACTAATTTGAATACACAACTCATTCCTATCAAGATACATTCAAACTCACAAAACGTGCTCAGCTCGGGCTGAAAATGCATTTAAAGCAATAAAAACTCAAATTGAGTGTCACGCCTAAACCAAAGGACTTATGCACACACTTCAACATGTATTTAGTTCAGGAGGTCATCCTGAAGCCTATATGAGCATTAATTTGACCACACAACTCATTCCTATCAAGATACATTCAAACTCACAAAACGTGCTCAGCTCGGGCTGAAAATGCATTTAAAGCAATAAAACCTCAAATTGAGTGTCACGCCTAAGCCAAAGGACTTATGCACACACTTCAACATGTATTTAGTTCAGGAGGTCATCCTGAAGCCTATATAAGCATTAATTTGACCACACAACTCATTCCTATGAAGATACATTCAAACTCACAAAACGTGCTCAGCTCGGGCTGAAAATGCATTTAAAGCAATAAAAACTCAAATTGAGTGTCACGCCTAAACCAAAGGACTTATGCACACACTTCAACATGTATTTAGTTCAAGAGGTCATCCTGAAGCCTATATGAGCATTAATTTGACCACATAACTCATTCTTATGAAGATACATTCAAACTCACAAAACGTGCTCAGCTCGGGCTGAAAATGCATTTAAAGTTATAAAAACTCAAATTGAGTGTCACGCCTAAACCAAAGTACTATGCACACACTTCAACATGTATTTAGTTCAAAAGGTCATCCTGAAGCCTATATGAGCATTAATTTGACCACACAACTCATTCCTATCAAGATACATTCAAACACAAAACGTGCTCAGCTCGGGCTGAAAATGCATTCAAAGCAATAAAACCTCAAATTGAGTGTCACGCCAAAACCAAAGGACTTATGCACACACTTCAACATGTATTTTGTTCAGGATGACCTCCTGAAGCCTAAAATTAGCATTAATTTGACCACACAACTCATTCCTATGAAGATACTTCAAACTCAGAAAACGTGCTCAGCTCGGGCTGAAACTGCATTTAAAGCAATAAAAACTCAAATTGAGTGTCACGCCTAAACCAAAGGACTTATGCACACACTTCAACATGTATTTAGTTCAGGAGGTCATCCTGAAGCCTATATGAGCATTAATTTGACCACACAACTCATTCCAATGAAGATACATTCAAACTCACAAAACGTCCTCAGCTCGGGCAGAAAATGCATTTAAAGCAATAAAAACTCAAATTGAGTGTCACGCCTAAACCAAAGGACTTATGCACACACTTCAACATGTATTTAGTTCAGGAGGTCATCCTGAAGCCTAAATGAGCATTTTTGACCACACAACTCATTCCTATGAAGATACATTCAAACTCACAATACATGCTCAGCTCGGGCTGAAAATGCATTTAAAGCAATAAAAACTCAAATTGAGTGTCACGCCTAAGCCAAAGGACTTATGCACACACTTCAACATGTATTTAGTTCAGGAGGTCATCCTGAAGCCTATATAAGCATTAATTTGACCACACAACTCATTCCTATGAAGATACATTCAAACTCACAAAACGTGCTCAGCTCGGGCTGAAAATGCATTTAAAGTTATAAAAACTCAAATTGAGTGTCACGCCTAAACCAAAGGACTTATGCACACACTTCAACATGTATTTTGTTCAGGATGACCTCCCGAAGCCTATATGAGCATTGATTTGACCATACAACTCATTCCTATCAAGATACATTCAAACTCACAAAACGTGCTCAGCTCGGGCTGAAAATGCATTCAAAGCAATAAAACCTCAAATTGAGTGTCACGCCAAAACCAAAGGACTTATGCACACACTTCAACATGTATTTTGTTCAGGATGACCTCCTGAAGCCTAAATTAGCATTAATTTGACCACACAACTCATTCCTATGAAGATACTTCAAACTCAGAAAACTTGCTCATCTCTGCCTGAAAATGCATTTCGCAATAAAAACTCAAATTGAGTGTCACACCTAAACCAAAGGACTTATGCACACACTTCAACATGTATTTAGTTCAGGAGGTCATCCTGAAGCCTATATAAGCATTAATTTGACCACACAACTCATTCGTATCAAGATACATTCAAACTCACAAAACGTGGTCAGCTCGGGCTGAAAATGCATTCAAAGCAATAAAACCTCAAATTGAGTGTGACGCCTAAACCAAAGGACTTATGCACACACTTCAACATGTATTTTGTTCAGGATGACCTCCCGAAGCCTATATGAGCATTAATTTGACCACACAACTCATTCCTATGAAGATACATTCAAAGTCAGAAAGCGCGCTCAGCTCGGGCTGAAAATACATTTAAAGCAATAAAAACTCAAATTGAGTGTCACGCCTAAACCAAAGGATTTATGCACACACTTCAACATGTATTTAGTTCAGGAGGTCATCCTGAAGCCTATATGAGCATTAATTTGACCACATAACTCATTCCTATGAAGATACATTCAAACTCACAAAACGAGCTCAGCTCGGGCTGAAAATGCATTTAAAGCAATAAAAACTCAAATTGAGTGTCACGCCTAAACCAAAGGACTTATGCACACACTTCAACATGTATTTAGTTCAGGAGGTCATCCTGAAGCCTATATGAGCATTACTTTGACCACACAACTCATTCATATCAAGATACATTCAAACTCACAAAACGTGCTCAGCTCGGGCTGAAAATACATTTAAAGCAATAAAAACTCAAATTGAGTGTCACGCCTAAACCAAAGGATTTATGCACACACTTCAACATGTATTTAGTTCAGGAGGTCATCCTGAGGCCTAAATGAGCATTTTTGACCACACAACTCATTCCTATGAAGATACATTCAAACTCACAAAACATGCTCAGCTCGGGCTGAAAATGCAATTAAAGCAATAAAAACTCAAATTGAGTGTCACGCCTGAACCAAAGGACTTATGCACACACTTCAACATGTATTTTGTTCAGGATGACCACCTGAAACCTAAATGAGCATTAATTTGACCACACAACTCATTCCTATGAAGATACATTCAAACTCACAAAATGTGCTCAGCTCGGGCTGAAAATGCATTTAAAGCAATAAAAACTCAAATTGAGTGTCACGACTGAACCAAAGGACTTATGCACACACTTCAACATGTATTTTGTTCAGGATGACCTCCTGAAGCCTATTTGAGCAATAATTTGACCACACAACTCATTCCTATGAAGATACATTCAAAGTCAGAAAGCGCACTCAGCTCGGGCTGAAAATGCATTTAAAGCAATAAAAACTCAAATTGAGTGTCACGCCTAAACCAAAGGACTTATGCACACACTTCAACATGTATTTAGTTCAGGATGACCACCTGAAGCCTAAATGAGCATTAATTTGACCACACAACTCATTCCTATGAAGATACATTCAAACTCACAAAACATGCTCAGCTCGGGCTGAAAATGCATTTAAAGCAATAAAACTCAAATTGAGTGTCACCCCTAAACCAAAGGACTTATGCACACACTCCAACATGTACTTTGTTCAGGATGACCTCCTGAAGCCCAAATAAGCATTAATTTGACCACACAACTCATTCTATGAAGATACATTCAAACTCACAAAACGTGCTCAGCTCGGGCTGAAAATGCATTTAAAGCAATAAAAACTCAAATTGAGTGTCACGCCTAAACAAAAGGACTTATGCACACACTTCAACATGTATTTTGTTCAGGATGACCTCCTGAAGCCTAAATAAGCATTAATTTGACCACACAACTCATTCCTATGAAGATACATTCAAACTCACAAAACGTGCTCAGCTCGGGCTGAAAATGCATTCAAAGCAATAAAACCTCAAATTGAGTGTCACGCCTAAACCAAAGGACTTATGCACACACTTCAACATGAATTTTGTTCAGGATGACCACCTGAAGCCTAAATGAACATTTTTGACCACACAACTCATTCCTATGAAGATACATTCAAACTCACAAAACATGCTCAGCTCGGGCTGAAAATGCATTTAAAGCAATAAAAACTCAAATTGAGTGTCACGCCTGAACCAAAGGACTTATGCACACACTTCAACATGTATTTTGTTCAGGATGACCACCTGAAACCTAAATGAGCATTAATTTGACCACACAACTCATTCCTATGAAGATACATTCAAACTCACAAAACGTGCTCAGCTCGGGCTGAAAATGCATTTAAAGCAATAAAAACTCAAATTGAGTGTCACGCCTAAACCAAAGGACTTATGCACACACTTCAACATGTATTTTGTTCAGGATGACCACCTGAAACCTAAATGAGCATTAATTTGACCACACAACTCATTCCTATGAAGATACATTCAAACTCACAAAACGTGCTCAGCTCGGGCTGAAAATGCATTCAAAGCAATAAAACCTCAAATTGAGTGTCACGCCTAAACCAAAGGACTTATGCACACACTTCAACATGAATTTTGTTCAGGATGACCACCTGAAGCCTAAATGAACATTTTTGACCACACAACTCATTCCTATGAAGATACATTCAAACTCACAAAACGTGCTCAGCTCGGGCTGAAAATGCATTCAAAGCAATAAAACCTCAAATTGAGTGAGACGCCTAAACCAAAGGATTTATGCACACACTTCAACATGTATTTAGTTCAGGAGGTCATCCTGAAGCCTATATGAGCATTAATTTGACCACATAACTCATTCCTATGAAGATACATTCAAACTCACAAAACGTGCTCAGCTCGGGCTGAAAATGCATTTAAAGCAATAAAAACTCAAATTGAGTGTCACGCCTAAACCAAAGGACTTATGCGCACACTTTAACATCTATTTTGTTCAGGAGATCATCCTGAAGCCTATATGAGCATTAATTTGACCACAAAACTGATTCCTATCAAGATACATTCAAACTCACAAAACGTGCTCAGCTCGGGCTGACAATGCATTTAAAGCAATAAAAACTCAAATTGAGTGTCACGCCTAAACCAAAGGACTTATGCACACACTTCAACATGTATTTAGTTCAGGAGGTCATCCTGAAGCCTATATGAGCATTAATTTGACCACACAACTCATTCCTATGAAGATACATTCAAACTCACAAAACGTCCTCAGCTCGGGCTGAAAATGCATTCAAAGCAATAAAAACTCAAATTGAGTGTCACGCCTAAACCAAAGGACTTATGCACACACTTCAACATGAATTTTGTTCAGGATGACCACCTGAAGCCTAAATGAGCATTTTTGACCACACAACTCATTCCTATGAAAATACATTGAAACTCACAAAACATGCTCAGCTCGGGCTGAAAATGCATTTAAAGCAATAAAAACTCAAATTGAGTGTCACGCCTAAACCAAAGGACTTATGCACACACTTCAACGTGTATTTTGTTCAGGATGACCTCCGGAAGCCTAAATGAGCAATAATTTGACTACACAACTCATTCCTATGAAGATACATTCAAAGTCAGAAAGTGCGCTCAGCTCGGGCTGAAAATGCATTTAAAGCAATAAAAACTCAAATTGAGTGTCACGCCTAAACCAAAGGACGTATGCACACACTTCAACATGTATTTAGTTCAGGAGGTCATTCTGAAGCCTATATGAGCATTAATTTGACCACATAACTCATTCCTATGAAGATACATTCAAACTTACAAAACGTGCTCAGCTCGGGCTGAAAATGCATTTAAAGCAATAAAAACTCAAATTGAGTGTCACGCCTAAACCAAAGGACTTATGCACACACGTTAACATGTATTTTGTTCAGGATGACCACCTGAAGCCTAAATGAGCATTAATTTGACCACACAACTCATTCCTATGAAGATACATTCAAAGTCAGAAAGCGCGCTCAGCTCGGGCTGAAAATGATTTAAAGCAATAAAACCTCAAATTGAGTGTCACGCCAAAACCAAAGGACTTATGCACACACTTCAACATGTATTTTGTTCAGGATGACCTCCCGAAGCCTAAATTAGCATTAATTTGACCACACAACTCATTCCTATGAAGATACTTCAAACTCAGAAAACTTGCTCAGCTCTGCCTGAAAATGCATTTCGCAATAAAAACTCAAATTGAGTGTCACACCTAAACCAAAGGACTTATGCACACACTTCAACATGTATTTTGTTCAGGATGACCACCTGAAGCCTAAATGAGCATTAATTTGGCCACACAACTCATTCCTATGAAGATACATTCAAAGTCAGAAAGCGCGCTCAGCTCGGGCTGAAAATGCATTTAAAGCAATAAAAACTCAAATTGAGTGTCACGCCTAAACCAAAGGACTTATGCACACACTTTAACATGTATTTTGTTCAGGATGACCACCTGAAGCCTAAACGAGCATTAATTTGACCACACAACTCATTCCTATGAAGATACATTCAAACTCACAAAACGTGCTCAGCTCGGGCTGAAAATGCATTTAAAGCAATAAAAACTCAAATTGAGTGTCACGCCTAAACCAAAGGACTTATGCGCACACTTTAACATCTATTTTGTTCAGGAGGTCATCCTGAAGCCTATATGAGCATTAATTTGACAACACAACTCATTCGTATCAAGATACATTCAAAGTCAGAAAGCGCGCTCAGCTCGGGCTGAAAATGCATTTAAAGCAATAAAAACTCAAATTGAGTGTCACGCCTGAACCAAAGGACTTATGCACACACTTCAACATGTATTTTGTTCAGGATGACCACCTGAAGCCTAAATGAGCATTAATTTGACCACACAACTCATTCCTATGAAGATACATTCAAAGTCAGAAAGCGCGCTCAGCTCGGGCTGAAAATACATTTAAAGCAATAAAAACTCAAATTGAGTGTCACGCCTAAACCAAAGGATTTATGCACACACTTCAACATGTATTTAGTTCAGGAGGTCATCCTGAAGCCTATATGAGCATTAATTTGACCACATAACTCATTCCTATGAAGATACATTCAAACTCACAAAACGTGCTCAGCTCGAGCTGAAAATGCATTTAAAGCAATAAAAACTCAAATTGAGTGTCACGCCTAAACCAAAGGACTTATGCGCACACTTTAACATCTATTTTGTTCAGGAGGTCATCCTGAAGCCTATATGAGCATTAATTTGACCACAAAACTGATTCCTATCAAGATACATTCAAACTCACAAAACGTGCTCAGCTCGGGCTGAAAATGCATTTAAAGCAATAAAAACTCAAATTGAGTGTCACGCCTAAACCAAAGGACTTATGCACACACTTCAACATGTATTTAGTTCAGGAGGTCATCCTGAAGCCTATATGAGCATTAATTTGACCACACAACTCATTCCTATGAAGATACATTCAAACTCACAAAATGTCCTCAGCTCGGGCTGAAAATGCATTTAAAGCAATAAAAACTCAAATTGAGTGTCACGCCTAAACCAAAGGACTTATGCACACACTTCAACATGTATTTAGTTCAGGAGGTCATCCTGAAGCCTATATGATCATTAATTTGACCACACAACTCATTCATATCAAGATACATTCAAACTCACAAAACGTGCTCAGCTCGGGCTGAAAATGCATTCAAAGCAATAAAACCTCAAATTGAGTGTCACGCCTAAACCAAAGGACTTATGCACACACTTCAACATGAATTTTGTTCAGGATGACCACCTGAAGCCTAAATGAGCATTTTTGACCACACAACTCATTCCTATGAAGATACATTCAAACTCACAAAACATGCTCAGCTCGGGCTGAAAATGCATTTAAAGCAATAAAAACTCAAATTGAGTGTCACGCCTGAACCAAAGGACTTATGCACACACTTCAACATGTATTTTGTTCAGGATGACCACCTGAAACCTAAATGAGCATTAATTTGACCACACAACTCATTCCTATGAAGATACATTCAAACTCACAAAACGTGCTCAGCTCGGGCTGAAAATGCATTTAAAGCACTAAAAACTCAAATTGAGTGTCACGCCTAAACCAAAGGACTTATGCACACACTTCAACATGTATTTAGTTCAGGAGGTCATCCTGAAGCCTATATGAGCATTAATTTGACCACACAACTCATTCCTACGAAGATACATTCAAACTCACAAAACGTCCTCAGCTCGGGCTGAAAATGCATTCAAAGCAATAAAAACTCAAATTGAGTGTCACGCCTAAACCAAAGGACTTATGCACACACTTCAACGTGTATTTTGTTCAGGATGACCTCCGGAAGCCTAAATGAGCAATAATTTGACTACACAACTCATTCCTATGAAGATACATTCAAAGTCAGAAAGCGCGCTCAGCTCGGGCTGAAAATGCATTTAAAGCAATAAAAACTCAAATTGAGTGTCACGCCTAAACCAAAGGACTTATGCACACACTTCAACATGTATTTAGTTCAGGAGGTCATTCTGAAGCCTATATGAGCATTAATTTGACCACATAACTCATTCCTATGAAGATACATTCAAACTTACAAAACGTGCTCAGCTCGGGCTGAAAATGCATTTAAAGCAATAAAAACTCAAATTGAGTGTCACGCCTAAACCAAAGGACTTATGCACACACGTTAACATGTATTTTGTTCAGGATGACCACCTGAAGCCTAAATGAGCATTAATTTGACCACACAACTCATTCCTATGAAGATACATTCAAAGTCAGAAAGCGCGCTCAGCTCGGGCTGAAAATGATTTAAAGCAATAAAACCTCAAATTGAGTGTCACGCCAAAACCAAAGGACTTATGCACACACTTCAACATGTATTTTGTTCAGGATGACCACCTGAAGCCTAAATTAGCATTAATTTGACCACACAACTCATTCCTATGAAGATACTTCAAACTCAGAAAACCTGCTCATCTCTGCCTGAAAATGCATTTCGCAATAAAAACTCAAATTGAGTGTCACACCTAAACCAAAGGACTTATGCACACACTTCAACATGTATTTTGTTCAGGATGACCACCTGAAGCCTAACTTAGCATTAATTTGACCACAGAACTCATTCCTATGAAGATACTTCAAACTCAGAAAACCTGCTCATCTCTGCCTGAAAATGCATTTCGCAATAAAAACTCAAATTGAGTGTCACACCTAAACCAAAGGACTTATGCACACACTTCAACATGTATTTTGTTCAGGATGACCACCTGAAGCCTAAATGAGCATTAATTTGACCACACAACTCATTCCTATGAAGATACATTCAAAGTCAGAAAGCGCGCTCAGCTCGGGCTGAAAATGCATTTAAAGCAATAAAAACTCAAATTGAGTGTCACGCCTAAACCAAAGGACTTATGCACACACTTTAAGATGTATTTTGTTCAGGATGACCACCTGAAGCCTAAACGAGCATTAATTTGACCACACAACTCATTCCTATGAAGATACATTCAAAGTCAGAAAGCGCGCTCAGCTCGGGCTGAAAATGCATTTAAAGCAATAAAAACTCAAATTGAGTGTCACGCCTAAACCAAAGGACTTATGCGCACACTTTAACATCTATTTTGTTCAGGAGGTCATCCTGAAGCCTATATGAGCATTAATTTGACAACACAACTCATTCGTATCAAGATACATTCAAAGTCAGAAAGCGCGCTCAGCTCGGGCTGAAAATGCATTTAAAGCAATAAAAACTCAAATTGAGTGTCACGCCTAAACCAAAGGACTTATGCACACACTTCAACATGAATTTTGTTCAGGATGACCACCTGAAGCCTAAATTAGCATTAATTTGACCACAGAACTCATTCCTATGAAGATACTTCAAACTCAGAAAACCTGCTCATCTCTGCCTGAAAATGCATTTCGCAATAAAAACTCAAATTGAGTGTCACACCTAAACCAAAGGACTTATGCACACACTTCAACATGTATTTTGTTCAGGATGACCACCTGAAGCCTAAATTAGCATTAATTTGACCACAGAACTCATTCCTATGAAGATACTTCAAACTCAGAAAACCTGCTCATCTCTGCCTGAAAATGCATTTCGCAATAAAAACTCAAATTGAGTGTCACACCTAAACCAAAGGACTTATGCACACACTTCAACATGTATTTTGTTCAGGATGACCACCTGAAGCCTAAATGAGCATTAATTTGACCACACAACTCATTCCTATGAAGATACATTCAAAGTCAGAAAGCGCGCTCAGCTCGGGCTGAAAATGCATTTAAAGCAATAAAAACTCAAATTGAGTGTCACGCCTAAACCAAAGGACTTATGCACACACTTTAAGATGTATTTTGTTCAGCATGACCTCCTGAAGCCTAAATAAGCATTAATTTGACCACACAACTCATTCCTATGAAGATACATTCAAACTCACAAAACGTGCTCAGCTCGGGCTGAAAATGCATTCAAAGCAATAAAACCTCAAATTGAGTGTCACGCCTAAACCAAAGGACTTATGCACACACTTCAACATGAATTTTGTTCAGGATGACCACCTGAAGCCTAAATGAGCATTTTTGACCACACAACTCATTCCTATGAAGATACATTCAAACTCACAAAACATGCTCAGCTCGGGCTGAAAATGCATTTAAAGCAATAAAAACTCAAATTGAGTGTCACGCCTGAACCAAAGGACTTATGCACACACTTCAACATGTATTTAGTTCAGGATGACCACCTGAAACCTAAATGAGCATTAATTTGACCACACAACTCATTCCTATGAAGATACATTCAAACTCACAAAACGTGCTCAGCTCGGGCTGAAAATGCATTTAAAGCAATAAAAACTCAAATTGAGTGTCACGCCTAAACCAAAGGACTTATGCACACACTTCAACATGTATTTAGTTCAGGATGACCACCTGAAGCCTAAATGAGCATTAATTTGACCACACAACTCATTCCTATGAAGATACATTCAAACTCACAAAACGTGCTCAGCTCGGGCTGAAAATGCATTTAAAGCAATAAAACTCAAATTGAGTGTCACACCTAAACCAAAGGACTTATGCACACACTCCAACATGTACTTTGTTCAGGATGACCTCCTGAAGCCCAAATAAGCATTAATTTGACCACACAACTCATTCTATGAAGATACATTCAAACTCACAAAACGTGCTCAGCTCGGGCTGAAAATGCATTTAAAGCAATAAAAACTCAAATTGAGTGTCACGCCTAAACAAAAGGACTTATGCACACACTTCAACATGTATTTTGTTCAGGATGACCTCCTGAAGCCTAAATAAGCATTAATTTGACCACACAACTCATTCCTATGAAGATACATTCAAACTCACAAAACGTGCTCAGCTCGGGCTGAAAATGCATTTAAAGAAATAAAAACTCAAATTGAGTGTCACACCTAAACCAAAGGACTTATGCACACACTTCAACATGTATTTTGTTCAGGATGACCACCTGAAGCCTAAATGAGCATTAATTTGACCACACAACTCATTCCTATGAAGATACATTCAAAGTCAGAAAGCGCGCTCAGCTCGGGCTGAAAATGCATTTAAAGCAATAAAAACTCAAATTGAGTGTCACGCCTAAACCAAAGGACTTATGCACACACTTTAACATGTATTTTGTTCAGGATGACCACCTGAAGCCTAAACAAGCATTAATTTGACCACACAACTCATTCCTATGAAGATACATTCAAAGTCAGAGAGCGCGCTCAGCTCGGGCTGAAAATACATTTAAAGCAATAAAAACTCAAATTGAGTGTCACGCCTAAACCAAAGGATTTATGCACACACTTCGCAATAAAAACTCAAATTGAGTGTCACACCTAAACTAAACATGTATTTAGTTCAGGAGGTCATCCTGAAGCCTATATGAGCATTAATTTGACCACATAACTCATTCCTATGAAGATACATTCAAACTCACAAAACGTGCTCAGCTCGGGCTGAAAATGCATTTAAAGCAATAAAAACTCAAATTGAGTGTCACGCCTAAACCAAAGGACTTATGCGCACACTTTAACATCTATTTTGTTCAGGAGATCATCCTGAAGCCTATATGAGCATTAATTTGACCACAAAACTGATTCCTATCAAGATACATTCAAACTCACAAAACGTGCTCAGCTCGGGCTGAAAATGCATTTAAAGCAATAAAAACTCAAATTGAGTGTCACGCCTAAACTAAAGGACTTATGCACACACTTCAACATGTATTTAGTTCAGGAGGTCATCCTGAAGCCTATATGAGCATTAATTTGACCACACAACTCATTCCTATGAAGATACATTCAAACTCACAAAACGTCCTCAGCTCGGGCTGAAAATGCATTCAAAGCAATAAAAACTCAAATTGAGTGTCACGCCTAAACCAAAGGACTTATGCACACACTTCAACATGAATTTTGTTCAGGATGACCACCTGAAGCCTAAATGAGCATTTTTGACCACACAACTCATTCCTATGAAAATATATTGAAACTCACAAAACATGCTCAGCTCGGGCTGAAAATGCATTTAAAGCAATAAAACCTCAAATTGAGTGTCACGCCTAAACCAAAGGACTTATGCACACACGTCAACGTGTATTTTGTTCAGGATGACCTCCGGAAGCCTAAATGAGCAATAATTTGACTACACAACTCATTCCTATGAAGATACATTCAAAGTCAGAAAGCGCGCTCAGCTCGGGCTGAAAATGCATTTAAAGCAATAAAAACTCAAATTGAGTGTCACGCCTAAACCAAAGGACTTATGCACACACTTCAACATGTATTTAGTTCAGGAGGTCATTCTGAAGCCTATATGAGCATTAATTTGACCACATAACTCATTCCTATGAAGATACATTCAAACTTACAAAACGTGCTCAGCTCGGGCTGAAAATGCATTTAAAGCAATAAAAACTCAAATTGAGTGTCACGCCTAAACCAAAGGACTTATGCACACACGTTAACATGTATTTTGTTCAGGATGACCACCTGAAGCCTAAATGAGCATTAATTTGACCACACAACTCATTCCTATGAAGATACATTCAAAGTCAGAAAGCGCGCTCAGCTCGGGCTGAAAATGATTTAAAGCAATAAAACCTCAAATTGAGTGTCACGCCTAAACCAAAGGACTTATGCACACACTTCAACATGTATTTAGTTCAGGAGGTCATTCTGAAGCCTATATGAGCATTAATTTGACCACATAACTCATTCCTATGAAGATACTTCAAACTCAGAAAACTTGCTCAGCTCTGCCTGAAAATGCATTTCGCAATAAAAACTCAAATTGAGTGTCACACCTAAACCAAAGGACTTATGCACACACTTCAACATGTATTTTGTTCAGGATGACCACCTGAAGCCTAAATTAGCATTAATTTGACCACACAACTCATTCCTATGAAGATACTTCAAACTCAGAAAACCTGCTCATCTCTGCCTGAAAATGCATTTCGCAATAAAAACTCAAATTGAGTGTCACACCTAAACCAAAGGACTTATGCACACACTTCAACATGTATTTTGTTCAGGATGACCACCTGAAGCCTAAATGAGCATTAATTTGACCACACAACTCATTCCTATGAAGATACATTCAAAGTCAGAAAGCGCGCTCAGCTCGGGCTGAAAATGCATTTAAAGCAATAAAAACTCAAATTGAGTGTCACGCCTAAACCAAAGGACTTATGCGCACACTTTAACATCTATTTTGTTCAGGAGATCATCCTGAAGCCTATATGAGCATTAATTTGACCACAAAACTGATTCCTATCAAGATACATTCAAACTCACAAAACGTGCTCAGCTCGGGCTGAAAATGCATTTAAAGCAATAAAAACTCAAATTGAGTGTCACGCCTAAACTAAAGGACTTATGCACACACTTCAACATGTATTTAGTTCAGGAGGTCATCCTGAAGCCTATATGAGCATTAATTTGACCACACAACTCATTCCTATGAAGATACATTCAAACTCACAAAACGTCCTCAGCTCGGGCTGAAAATGCATTCAAAGCAATAAAAACTCAAATTGAGTGTCACGCCTAAACCAAAGGACTTATGCACACACTTCAACATGAATTTTGTTCAGGATGACCACCTGAAGCCTAAATGAGCATTTTTGACCACACAACTCATTCCTATGAAAATATATTGAAACTCACAAAACATGCTCAGCTCGGGCTGAAAATGCATTTAAAGCAATAAAAACTCAAATTGAGTGTCACGCCTAAACCAAAGGACTTATGCACACACGTCAACGTGTATTTTGTTCAGGATGACCTCCGGAAGCCTAAATGAGCAATAATTTGACTACACAACTCATTCCTATGAAGATACATTCAAACTTACAAAACGTGCTCAGCTCGGGCTGAAAATGCATTTAAAGCAATAAAAACTCAAATTGAGTGTCACGCCTAAACCAAAGGACTTATGCGCACACTTTAACATCTATTTTGTTCAAGAGGTCATCCTGAAGCCTATATGAGCATTCATTTGACAACACAACTCATTCGTATCAAGATACATTCAAAGTCAGAAAGCGCGCTCAGCTCGGGCTGAAAATGCATTTAAAGCAATAAAAACTCAAATTGAGTGTCACGCCTAAACCAAAGGACTTATGCACACACTTTAACATGTATTTTGTTCAGGATGACCACCTGAAGCCTAAATGAGCATTAATTTGACCACACAACTCATTCCTATGAAGATACATTCAAAGTCAGAAAGCGCGCTCAGCTCGGGCTGAAAATACATTTAAAGCAATAAAAACTCAAATTGAGTGTCACGCCTAAACCAAAGGATTTATGCACACACTTCAACATGTATTTAGTTCAGGAGGTCATCCTGAAGCCTATATGAGCATTAATTTGACCACATAACTCATTCCTATGAAGATACATTCAAACTCACAAAACGTGCTCAGCTCGGGCTGAAAATGCATTTAAAGCAATAAAAACTCAAATTGAGTGTCACGCCTAAACCAAAGGACTTATGCACACACTTCAACATGAATTTTGTTCAGGATGACCACCTGACGCCTAAATGAGCATTAATTTGACCACACAACTCATTCCTATGAAGATACATTCAAACTCACAAAACGTGCTCAGCTCGGGCTGAAAATGCATTTAAAGCAATAAAAACTCAAATTGAGTGTCACGCCTAAACCAAAGGACTTATGCACACACTTCAACATGTATTTAGTTCAGGATGACCACCTGAAGCCTAAATGAGCATTAATTTGACCACACAACTCATTCCTATGAAGATACATTCAAACTCACAAAACGTGCTCAGCTCCGGCTGAAAATGCATTTAAAGCAATAAAACTCAAATTGAGTGTCACACCTAAACCAAAGGACTTATGCACACACTCCAACATGTACTTTGTTCAGGATGACCTCCTGAAGCCCAAATAAGCATTAATTTGACCACACAACTCATTCTATGAAGATACATTCAAACTCACAAAACGTGCTCAGCTAGGGCTGAAAATGCATTTAAAGCAATAAAAACTCAAATTGAGTGTCACGCCTAAACAAAAGGACTTATGCACACACTTCAACATGTATTTTGTTCAGGATGACCTCCTGAAGCCTAAATAAGCATTAATTTGACCACACAACTCATTCCTATGAAGATACATTCAAACTCACAAAACGTGCTCAGCTCGGGCTGAAAATGCATTTAAAGAAATAAAAACTCAAATTGAGTGTCACACCTAAACCAAAGGACTTATGCACACACTTCAACATGTATTTTGTTCAGGATGACTTCCTGAAGCCCATATGAGCATTAATTTGACTACACAACTCATTCCTATGAAGATACATTCAAACTCACAAAACGTGCTCAGCTCGGGCTGAAAATGCATTTAAAGCAATAAAAACTCAAATTGAGTGTCACGCCTAAACCAAAGGACTTATGCACACACTTTAACATGTATTTTGTTCAGGATGACCACCTGAAGCCTAAACAAGCATTAATTTGACCACACAACTCATTCCTATGAAGATACATTCAAAGTCAGAAAGCGCGCTCAGCTCGGGCTGAAAATGCATTTAAAGCAATAAAAACTCAAATTGAGTGTCACACCTAAACCAAAGGACTTATGCACACACTTCAACATGTATTTTGTTCAGGATGACCACCTGAAGCATAAACGAGCATTAATTTGACCACAAAACTCATTCCTATGAAGATACATTCAAACTCACAAAACGTGCTCAGCTCGGGCTGAAAATGCATTTAAAGCAATAAAAACTCAAATTGAGTGTCACGCCTGAACCAAAGGACTTATGCACACACTTCAACATGTATTTTGTTCAGGATGACCTCCTGAAGCCTAAATTAGCATTAATTTTACCACACAACTCATTCCTATGAAGATACTTCAAACTCAGAAAACTTGCTCATCTCTGCCTGAAAATGCATTTCGCAATAAAAACTCAAATTGAGTGTCGCACCTAAACCAAAGGACTTATGCACACACTTCAACATGTAATTTGTTCAGGATGACCACCTGAAGCCTAAATGAGCATTAATTTGACCACACAACTCATTCCTATGAAGATACATTCAAAGTCAGAAAGCGCGCTCAGCTCGGGCTGAAAATGCATTTAAAGCAATAAAAACTCAAATTGAGTGTCACGCCTAAACCAAAGGACTTATGCACACACTTTAACATGTATTTTGTTCAGGATGACCACCTGAAGCCTAAATGAGCATTAATTTGACCACACAACTCATTCCTATGAAGATACATTCAAAGTCAGAAAGCGCGCTCAGCTCGGGCTGAAAATGCATTTAAAGCAATAAAAACTCAAATTGAGTGTCACGCCTAAACCAAAGGACTTATGCACACACTTCAACATGAATTTTGTTCAGGATGACCACCTGACGCCTAAATGAGCATTAATTTGACCACACAACTCATTCCTATGAAGATACATTCAAACTCACAAAACGTGCTCAGCTCGGGCTGAAAATGCATTTAAAGCAATAAAAACTCAAATTGAGTGTCACGCCTAAACCAAAGGACTTATGCACACACTTCAACATGTATTTAGTTCAGGATGACCACCTGAAGCCTAAATGAGCATTAATTTGACCACACAACTAATTCCTATGAAGATACATTCAAACTCACAAAACGTGCTCAGCTCGGGCTGAAAATGCATTTAAAGCAATAAAACTCAAATTGAGTGTCACACCTAAACCAAAGGACTTATGCACACACTCCAACATGTACTTTGTTCAGGATGACCTCCTGAAGCCCAAATGAGCATTAATTTGACCACACAACTCATTCTATGAAGATACATTCAAACTCACAAAACGTGCTCAGCTCGGGCTGAAAATGCATTTAAAGCAATAAAAACTCAAATTGAGTGTCACGCCTAAACAAAAGGACTTATGCACACACTTCAACATGTATTTTGTTCAGGATGACCACCTGAAGCCTAAATGAGCATTAATTTGACCACACAACTCATTCCTATGAAGATACATTCAAAGTCAGAAAGCGCGCTCAGCTCGGGCTGAAAATGCATTTAAAGCAATAAAAACTCAAATTGAGTGTCACGCCTAAACCAAAGGACTTATGCACACACTTTAACATGTATTTTGTTCAGGATGACCACCTGAAGCCTAAACGAGCATTAATTTGACCACACAACTCATTCCTATGAAGATACATTCAAACACACAAAACGTGCTCAGCTCGGGCTGAAAATGCATTTAAAGCAATAAAAACTCAAATTGAGTGTCACGCCTAAACCAAAGGACTTATGCGCACACTTTAACATCTATTTTGTTCAGGAGGTCATCCTGAAGCCTATATGAGCATTAATTTGACAACACAACTCATTCGTATCAAGATACATTCAAAGTCAGAAAGCGCGCTCAGCTCGGGCTGAAAATGCATTTAAAGCAATAAAAATTCAAATTGAGTGTCACGCCTAAACCAAAGGATTTATGCACACACTTCAACATGTATTTTGTTCAGGATGACCACCTGAAGCCTAAATGAGCATTAATTTGACCACACAACTCATTCCTATGAAGATACATTCAAAGTCAGAAAGCGCGCTCAGCTCGGGCTGAAAATGCATTTAAAGCAATAAAAACTCAAATTGAGTGTCACGCCTAAACCAAAGGACTTATGCGCACACTTTAACATCTATTTTGTTCAAGAGGTCATCCTGAAGCCTATATGAGCATTAATTTGACAACACAACTCATTCGTATCAAGATACATTCAAAGTCAGAAAGCGCGCTCAGCTCGGGCTGAAAATGCATTTAAAGCAATAAAAACTCAAATTGAGTGTCACGCCTAAACCAAAGGACTTATGCACACACTTTAACATCTATTTTGTTCAGGAGGTCATCCTGAAGCCTATATGAGCATTAATTTGACCACACAACTCATTCGTATCAAGATACATTCAAACTCACAAAACGTGCTCAGCTCGGGCTGAAAATGCATTCAAAGCAATAAAACCTCAAATTGAATGTGACGCCTAAAACAAAGGACTTATGCACACACTTCAACATGTATTTTGTTCAGGATGACCTCCCGAAGCCTATGTGAGCATTGATTTGACCACACAACTCATTCCTATGAAGATACATTAAAACTCACAAAACGTGCTCAGCTCGGGCTGAAAATGCATTTAAAGCAATAAAAACTCAAATTGAGTGTCACGCCTAAACCAAAGGACTTATGCACACACTTCAACATGTATTTAGTTCAAGAGGTCATCCTGAAGCCTATATGAGCATTGATTTGACCACAAAACTCATTCCTATGAAGATACATTCAAACTCACAAAACGTGCTCAGCTCGGGCTGAAAATGCATTTAAAGCAATAAAAACTCAAATTGATTTTCACGCCTAAACCAAAGGACTTATGCACACACTTCAACATGTATTTTGTTCAGGATGACCTCCTGAAGCCTAAATAAGCATTAATTTGACCACCCAACTCATTCCTATGAAGATACATTCAAACTCACAAAACGTGCTCAGCTCGGGCTAAAAATGCATTTAAAGCAATAAAAACTCAAATTGAGTGTCACGCCTAAACCAAAGGACTTATGCACACACTTCAACATGTATTTAGTTCAAGAGGTCATCCTCAAGCCTATATGAGCATTGATTTGACCACACAACTCATTCCTATGAAGATACATTCAAACTCACAAAACGTGCTCAGCTCGGGCTGAAAATTCATTTAAAGCAATAAAAACTCAAATTGAGTGTCACGCCTAAACCAAAGGACTTATGCACACACTTCAACATGTATTTTGTTCAGGATGACCTCCCGAAGCCTATGTGAGCATTGATTTGACCACACAACTCATTCCTATGAAGATACATTCAAACTCACAAAACGTGCTCAGCTCGGGCTGAAAATGCATTTAAAGCAATAAAAACTCAAATTGAGTGTCACGCCTAAACCAAAGGACTTATGCACACACTTCAACATGTATTTTGTTCAGGATGACCTCCCGAAGCCTATGTGAGCATTGATTTGACCACACAACTCATTCCTATGAAGATACATTCAAACTCACAAAACGTGCTCAGCTCGGGCTGAAAATGCATTTAAAGCAATAAAAACTCAAATTGAGTGTCACGCCTAAACCAAAGGACTTATGCACACACTTCAACATGTATTTAGTTCAGGAGGTCATCCTGAAGCCTATATGAGCATTAATTTGACCACATAACTCATTCTTATGAAGATACATTCAAACTCACAAAACGTGCTCAGCTCGGGCTGAAAATGCATTTAAAGTTATAAAAACTCAAATTGAGTGTCAAGCCTAAACCAAAGTACTTATGCACACACTTCAACATGTATTTAGTTCAAGAGGTCATCCTGAAGCCTATATGAGCAGTAATTTGACCACACAACTCATTCATTCCTATGAAGATACATTCAAACTCACAAAACGTGCTCAGCTCGGGCTGAAAATGCATTTAAAGCAATAAAAACTCAAATTGAGTGTCACACCTAAACCAAAGGACTTATGCACACACTTCAACATGTATTTTGTTCAGGATGACCTCCTGAAGCCCATATGAGCATTAATTTGACTACACAACTCATTCCTATGAAGATACATTCAAACTCACAAAACGTGCTCAGCTCGGGCTGAAAATGCATTTAAAGCAATAAAAACTCAAATTGAGTGTCACGCCTGAACCAAAGGACTTATGCACACACTTCAACATGTATTTTGTTCAGGATGACCTCCTGAAGCCTATTTGAGCAATAATTTGACCACACAACTCATTCCTATGAAGATACATTCAAACTCAGAAAACGTGCTCAGCTCGGCCTGAAAATGCATTGAAAGCAATAAAAACTCAAATTGAGTGTCACACCGAAACCAAAGGACTTATGCACACACTTCAACATGTATTTAGTTCAGGTTGACCTCCTGAAGCCTAAATGGCCATTAATTTGATCACACAACTCAAACTCAGAAAGCAAAAGCGTCCGCCTTTGTCGAGAGCCAAGCAAAAAAATATATATATATATATATATATATATATATATATATATATATATATATTCATCATATACTGTATATATAGTGTTATATTGCCTGTCAATGTTCTGGTCAAAGAATGCCTTCAAACTAAAGTAAAACAGGATTCTTAACCATCCATCCATGAATTTTCCAAACCGGCTTATCTTCACTAGGGTAGCGGGGGGTGCTGGAGCCAATCCCAGCTGTTTTTGGGCAGTAGACAGGGGACACTCTGAACCAGTTGCCAGCCAATTGCAAGGCGCACAGAGACAAATAACCATCCGCGCTCACACTCACACCTAGAAACAATTTAGAGTGTTCAATCAGCCTGCCATGCATGTTTTTGGAATGTGGGAGGAACCCGGACTACCCGGAGAAAGCCCACTCAGGCACAGGGAGAACGTGCAAACTCCACACAGGAAGGCCGGAGCCGGGATTGAGCACACGACCTCGAATCACTCGACCACCGGGCCAACCCTACTGTGAAATTAATCCAATTTTGATCTCGGAATCCTTACAGTTTTATCTTAAAAGGTAAACATATAATGCTTACAATGTTTGCAGTCTTGATCTGCTTCATCATATTTTTTCTGTTGGAAAAGAAAGAAGAAATTTGAACAACAGCATCAATAAAGAAGAAATTGAAAAACAGTGATAACAAATATACTTTCGACATCCCGGGTTCAAACCTTCACAGAGGTTCAGGGAATCACTATCGAGACGTCACAATGGAGTAGCTACCACTATCATAATAAATCTTAAGTCATTTCCATAATTGTATAGCATATAATTTTACTGCTCTGAGAAGAGAACATTGAGGGACAAATGTTTATTACTCTCATTTAACCTTTTCTTGTTGCTTAAGATCTAAACAGTGATCTAAATATATTATCTTCATTTGTCTTTTTGAATCAGATCCATCCATTTTCAACAGCGCTTGTCCACAGGTTTAGGGTAGAGATGAGGTCAATCCCAGCTGAATTTGGAGGCGTCATACACCAAGGACATAAACAAATCACACTGGTCGGTGACGGACTTGTAGTGTGATGTCTTGCCCAGTCCAAGACAAAATTATTTTTATCTGGTCGTCTGACAGTGCAACAAAAAAGGCATGCGGTTTGACCTTAGCAGACCAGTGATCTTAAATTCCGAGCCGCTGCCTCAGCCCAGCAATGTATTAGCAATTTTGGCCACACTAGAATAACTTGTAATAGCATAACACAAAATAACTGCAAAGCACTGGTTTAGAGAAGACAGTGTCATGTTAGACCCATGAAAGCTGGTTTTGTGGGTCCCACAGCACAAGAATACAGCGGCTGACTGACCAAATAACCGTGCGGCACAGCGGGCGACTGATGTAATTATTAAACGACAAAACAAATTGATAATGAAATTAGTTGTCAACACTTAATTATAAATGTTTATCCATTTGTTGTTGCAACGCTAATAAACGTGTTGGTTTTGACATAACTCCACCAAAGTATATTCCATAAGTGCGTGTTTGGCGTGCTGGACGTTGTTTCGAGAAGCGTTTTCTGTGAAGTGTTCTGCAATATATCTCCTACCCTACAATTCCCTTTCTTCAGCTCCACAATTTGAACATGTTTGTTGTTCATCAAGTATCATGAGGCCGTCGTGAGTGGATTTGTCCCGAACAGTTCAGGGAGAGAAACTAGTAAACAATCATAAATAGAAACAAAAATATGGTACAAGTTGGTTTCCCTGCCAGTTAGAAGTATGGGTATTTTCCAAGGCAAGTCTTTTTCCCCACACAGCTATCTTTACAACTCTCACGAATCTTCAGAGACAGTCAGTCAGCACATATATTACAGTAATGTGCATGTTTGTTTTCTTTTGTTTGTTTGTTTTGGGAGGAAGCTAGAGTATCCAGAGAAAACGAACAAGGAGAACATTCAAACTCCACACAACTGGCCCTGAGCTGATTCAAAGCCAGCTTCAAATGCGTGGCAAATAGCATTCCACTGTGCTGTCCAAGGATTAATGATAAATGAAAATATATTTTTCTTAATAAAAAAGCGACAAAGTGTTCATTCAGGGACACAATTTCTACAGTGTATGACAAAGCATTGGACCGGTACTATACTCACCAACTGAAGAAACGGAGCGATGCGTAGGCTTCCGGAAGGCGGGTTCGCTGAGAGCTGGATGCCTGTGGATTGGACTTGGGGAGCAAGGACCGCCAAGGTGTCTGTGCTGTGACTGACTACCGCCTCATACTCCCGCCTTACGAACCATCTGCTGGCTTCTTCACCTGATTTCTCCGCTTTCCTGTCTGCCATGACTCAGGGACAAAACTTCTGAGAGGGGGGAAAAAAATACAAATTAAAATCACATCGACAACAGCAAACGTGTGCGGATCTATAGAGGCATGTAATGATGAGTACCATTCACATTTAAACCGGTCAGTTCCGATTCCCGGTTCCTGAGATTCAAATCCAGTACAACGTACTGAAAATTGGTATCTTTTGTGGTATTCATGGTAATAAATGTGAATGTATTTAACAATAAAATGTCACGTGAACATTGTCAAAAAAAACATGATGCATTTAAAACAAATGAGCCAAAGAGGACGGAGCAAAAATAAAGATAACATTTTTAAATGAATAATGTACAAATAATATGAAAAAACTTCACATTACAAAATAGTAAATTCTTTGCAATGAACACAAGAATTACAAAGAACACACATCACCGGCCTCTGGAAAGTATACTTTTAAAATGACAAGTCAGGAGGCTGTGACCTTCTTATTCTCCACTGTTAACATCCATTCTTCCATTTTCTGATCCACTTATCCTCACAAGGGTCACGGGGCATGCTGGAGCCTATCCCAGCTGTCTTCAGGCAGGAGGCAGAGGACACCCTGAATCTGTTGCCAGCCAATCGCAGGGCACACAGAGACGAACAACCATCCGCGCTCACACTCACACCGAGGGACTATTTAGAGCGTTCCATTAATCTACCACGCATGTTTTTGGAATGTGGGAGGAAACGGGAGTACCCAGAGAAAACCCACGCAAGCACGGGGAGAACATGCACACAGTAAGGCAGGAGCTGGAATCGAACCCTGCACCTCTGCACTGTGAGGCCAACATGCTAACCACTTGGTCACCGGGCTGCGACACGAATAGCATTCAGGAGAATTATGGACACAAGTCAGGACACTTTGCATGATGGAAGGGGAACTAAGTAGACCAGAGTGCATGAAACATTGAATATTTTCATGAATGTGGGATCATTTGAGATTGCTGGTAAAGAAATCTTAAAATTTGCTTTATGAATCAGTTGTATTGTGGCAGTAAAAAGGAGCACACACACGATTGACTGTAAACACGTCGTTATTCCACTACTGCCAACAAGTGGATCTAAACAATTCCAAATCTGCGCCAAAGACATTCACATAAACACGCCCCCTACTATATGCCTGCTGGGTGAGAAGCATGGTTCTAGTATCCGCCACACAGCCCCCCTCCCCCCAACACCCAGAAGACAATCAAAATGACAACTTCACAGGGGGTTTATTAGCCTGCCACAACGACTACGCATCCGTCTCTTGGTGGCGCAGGCGAAACTAGTCGGGCAGGGGGCATAGGTGAGACACGAGTGGGAGAACGACACTCAACACCGACACGCTGAAGTGAGGCTGGGAGCGACGGAGGACGACCACGGCGAGGGACCTGGGCCGGCAACAGCACATCGCCCGCAACCAAATGAGCTGGTTTGAGCCGATCTAACGACACACATTCCCTTCGTCCACCCATATCAATCACAAAACTCTTATCACCGTGCTCGAGCACCCTAAATGGCCACGGTGACCACGGTGGCTGGAGGGGCGAGCGGTGGGCATCAGTGCGCACAAAGACAAAACGGGCCGACAGAAGCGCAGACGGTACGAACACTTTGGGAACAAAATGGTGAACCGTGTCGGATTAGGGGTCCCTCCGACAAAAAGGGTTAAGGAAGGCGCGCCGGAACCTTCTGGCAGAAATTCACCGGGAACACGAAGTGGCTAACCGAGCACCAACTCAGCAGGGGCGGCATTAAGATCTTTCGGAGCCGAACGTAACCCGAGCAAAACCCACGCACGGTGGTCGACCAGTTACCGTCCGAAAGCGCAGCCCGCAGCGCAGCTTCTAGCGACCGGTGAAAACTTTTCGCGCCGCTTCCACTCGGCCACCACTGTCGGGTCAACGCCTGGTGTCGTCTCGAGGAGGGGATCGGCCGTCGCACTTTGCACGGCGAACTGTCGTGTAGCTAGCAGAACTCGATCCGCTTCTTCAGCCAAACACCGATAATTGCCGGTCGTCAGACATACCGTGTTAGCCAACACCGCGCGCACCGGGGCCTGGTCGCTGGCGTAGGAAAACGCGCGGGAAAAGAAATCCGCCTTCATCCGAGCCAAACAGCGACAGCATCTTGTCCATCAGATCCACTGCCGTGCTCATCGCCCAGGCCGGAAGGGAAAGGAGTCTGTCTGCTCTCTCCGAGTCCGACAAACTGAACCTCTTGAGCAGTAGCTGTTTGAGCGCGTCGTATTTCCCGCCTTGTGGAGGCCCCAGCAAGAGCTGCATCGCACGACGCGTAGTCTGCTAGTAGACCCGTCGGTGGAAACGCGCTTCCACATGCTAAAACCACGAAGCCGCGTCGCACTGCCAGAACTCCGGTTGCCTCGCGGCAGAGACGGCGGCTGCAAGTTGCGGGAGTCGGCGCGACGTGGCCGAGAAGACACCTCTTCATCCGTCATCCGAAACATCTTAACGTCAGGGTCACCAAAATGGCAGTCAAAAGGAGCAATGACTAATTTGCGCCAAAGACGTTCACATAAACACGCCCCCACTGTATGCCTGCTTAGTAAGCATGGTCCTAGTGTCCGATTTTTATTACTACTGTATTATAGCCTCCTTGAATTCTAGGCTCAAATACACTTAAAACAACTCAAACAACACATTAACGTGTTCATAAGAGCCGTATAAATAAAATGCCAACAGCATTTCAAGACAAAATGTGTTTGATAAAAATTATTACTTTTCCTCTTCCCATAAAACTACTGGTCGTCAGGAGGCTCAGTAGTAATAAAAATCGGACACTAGGACCATGCTTACTAAGCAGGCATACAGTGGGGGCGTGTTTATGTGAACGTCTTTGGCGCAAATTAGTCATTGCTCCTTTTGACTGCCATTTTGGTGACCCTGACGTTAAGATGTTTCGGATGACGGATGAAGAGGTGTCTTCTCGGCCACGTCGCGCCGACTCCCGCAACTTGCAGCCGCCGCCTCTGCCGCGAGGCAACCGGAGTTCTGGCAGTGCGACGCGGCTTCGTGGTTTTAGCATGTGGAAGCGCGTTTCCACCGACGGGTCTACTAGCAGACTACGCGTCGTGCGATGCAGCTCTTGCTGGGGCCTCCACAAGGCGGGAAATACGACGCGCTCAAACAGCTACTGCTCAAGAGGTTCAGTTTGTCGGACTCGGAGAGAGCAGACAGACTCCTTTCCCTTCCGGCCTGGGCGATGAGCACGGCAGTGGATCTGATGGACAAGATGCTGTCGCTGTTTGGCTCGGATGAAGGCGGATTTCTTTTCCCGCGCGTTTTCCTACGCCAGCGACCAGGCCCCGGTGCGCGCGGTGTTGGCTAACACGGTATGTCTGACGACCGGCAATTATCGGTGTTTGGCTGAAGAAGCGGATCGAGTTCTGCTAGCTACACGACAGTTCGCCGTGCAAAGTGCGACGGCCGATCCCCTCCTCGAGACGACACCAGGCGTTGACCCGACAGTGGTGGCCGAGTGGAAGCGGCGCGAAAAGTTTTCACCGGTCGCTAGAAGCTGCGCTGCGGGCTGCGCTTTCGGACGGTAACTGGTCGACCACCGTGCGTGGGTTTTGCTCGGGTTACGTTCGGCTCCGAAAGATCTTAATGCCGCCCCTGCTGAGTTGGTGCTCGGTTAGCCACTTCGTGTTCCCGGTGAATTTCTGCCAGAAGGTTCCGGCGCGCCTTCCTTAACCCTTTTTGTCGGAGGGACCCCTAATCCGACACGGTTCACCATTTTGTTCCCAAAGTGTTCGTACCGTCTGCGCTTCTGTCGGCCCGTTTTGTCTTTGTGCGCACTGATGCCCACCGCTCGCCCCTCCAGCCACCGTGGTCACCGTGGCCATTTAGGGTGCTCGAGCACGGTGATAAGAGTTTTGTGATTGATATGGGTGGACGAAGGGAATGTGTGTCGTTAGATCGGCTCAAACCAGCTCATTTGGTTGCGGGCGATGTGCTGTTGCCGGCCCAGGTCCCTCGCCGTGGTCGTCCTCCGTCGCCCCCAGCCTCACTTCAGCGTGTCGGTGTTGAGTGTCGTTCTCCCACTCGTGTCTCACCTATGCCCCCTGCCCGACTAGTTTCGCCTGCGCCACCAAGAGACGGATGCGTAGTCGTTGTGGCAGGCTAATAAACCCCCTGTGAAGTTGTCATTTTGATTGTCTTCTGGGTGTTGGGGGGGGGGGGGGCTGTGTGGCGGATACTAGAACCATGCTTCTCACCCAGCAGGCATATAGTAGGGGGCGTGTTTATGTGAATGTCTTTGGCGCAGATTTGGAATTGTTTAGATCCACTTGTTGGCAGTAGTGGAATAACGACGTGTTTACAGTCAATCGTGTGTGTGCTCCTTTTTACTGCCACAATACAACTGATTCATAAAGCAAATTTTAAGATTTCTTTACCAGCAATCTCAAATGATCCCACATTCATGAAAATATTCAATGTTTCATGCACTCTGGTCTACTTAGTTCCCCTTCCATCATGCAAAGTGTCCTGACTTGTGTCCATAATTCTCCTGAATGCTATTCGTGTCGCAGCCCGGTGACCAAGTGGTTAGCATGTTGGCCTCACAGTGCAGAGGTGCAGGGTTCGATTCCAGCTCCTGCCTTACTGTGTGCATGTTCTCCCCGTGCTTGCGTGGGTTTTCTCTGGGTACTCCCGTTTCCTCCCACATTCCAAAAACATGCGTGGTAGATTAATGGAACGCTCTAAATAGTCCCTCGGTGTGAGTGTGAGCGCGGATGGTTGTTCGTCTCTGTGTGCCCTGCGATTGGCTGGCAACAGATTCAGGGTGTCCTCTGCCTCCTGCCTGAAGACAGCTGGGATAGGCTCCAGCATGCCCCGTGACCCTTGTGAGGATAAGTGGATCAGAAAATGGAAGAATGGATGTTAACAGTGGAGAATAAGAAGGTCACAGCCTCCTGACTGGTCATTTTAAAAGTATACTTTCCAGAGGCCGGTGATGTGTGTTCTTTGTAATTCTTGTGTTCATTGCAAAGAATTTACTATTTTGTAATGTGAAGTTTTTTCATATTATTTGTACATTATTCATTTAAAAATGTTATCTTTATTTTTGCTCCGTCCTCTTTGGCTCATTTGTTTTAAATGCATCATGTTTTTTTTGACAATGTTCACGTGACATTTTATTGTTAAATACATTCACATTTATTACCATGAATACCACAAAAGATACCAATTTTCAGTACGTTGTACTGGATTTGAATCTCAGGAACCGGGAATCGGAACTGACCGGTTTAAATGTGAATGGTACTCATCATTACATGCCTCTATAGATCCGCACACGTTTGCTGTTGTCGATGTGATTTTAATTTGTATTTTTTTCCCCCCTCTCAGAAGTTTTGTCCCTGAGTCATGGCAGACAGGAAAGCGGAGAAATCAGGTGAAGAAGCCAGCAGATGGTTCGTAAGGCGGGAGTATGAGGCGGTAGTCAGTCACAGCACAGACACCTTGGCGGTCCTTGCTCCCCAAGTCCAATCCACAGGCATCCAGCTCTCAGCGAACCCGCCTTCCGGAAGCCTACGCATCGCTCCGTTTCTTCAGTTGGTGAGTATAGTACCGGTCCAATGCTTTGTCATACACTGTAGAAATTGTGTCCCTGAATGAACACTTTGTCGCTTTTTTATTAAGAAAAATATATTTTCATTTATCATTAATCCTTGGACAGCACAGTGGAATGCTATTTGCCACGCATTTGAAGCTGGCTTTGAATCAGCTCAGGGCCAGTTGTGTGGAGTTTGAATGTTCTCCTTGTTCGTTTTCTCTGGATACTCTAGCTTCCTCCCAAAACAAACAAACAAAAGAAAACAAACATGCACATTACTGTAATATATGTGCTGACTGACTGTCTCTGAAGATTCGTGAGAGTTGTAAAGATAGCTGTGTGGGGAAAAAGACTTGCCTTGGAAAATACCCATACTTCTAACTGGCAGGGAAACCAACTTGTACCATATTTTTGTTTCTATTTATGATTGTTTACTAGTTTCTCTCCCTGAACTGTTCGGGACAAATCCACTCACGACGGCCTCATGATACTTGATGAACAACAAACATGTTCAAATTGTGGAGCTGAAGAAAGGGAATTGTAGGGTAGGAGATATATTGCAGAACACTTCACAGAAAACGCTTCTCGAAACAACGTCCAGCACGCCAAACACGCACTTATGGAATATACTTTGGTGGAGTTATGTCAAAACCAACACGTTTATTAGCGTTGCAACAACAAATGGATAAACATTTATAATTAAGTGTTGACAACTAATTTCATTATCAATTTGTTTTGTCGTTTAATAATTACATCAGTCGCCCGCTGTGCCGCACGGTTATTTGGTCAGTCAGCCGCTGTATTCTTGTGCTGTGGGACCCACAAAACCAGCTTTCATGGGTCTAACATGACACTGTCTTCTCTAAACCAGTGCTTTGCAGTTATTTTGTGTTATGCTATTACAAGTTATTCTAGTGTGGCCAAAATTGCTAATACATTGCTGGGCTGAGGCAGCGGCTCGGAATTTAAGATCACTGGTCTGCTAAGGTCAAACCGCATGCCTTTTTTGTTGCACTGTCAGACGACCAGATAAAAATAATTTTGTCTTGGACTGGGCAAGACATCACACTACAAGTCCGTCACCGACCAGTGTGATTTGTTTATGTCCTTGGTGTATGACGCCTCCAAATTCAGCTGGGATTGACCTCATCTCTACCCTAAACCTGTGGACAAGCGCTGTTGAAAATGGATGGATCTGATTCAAAAAGACAAATGAAGATAATATATTTAGATCACTGTTTAGATCTTAAGCAACAAGAAAAGGTTAAATGAGAGTAATAAACATTTGTCCCTCAATGTTCTCTTCTCAGAGCAGTAAAATTATATGCTATACAATTATGGAAATGACTTAAGATTTATTATGATAGTGGTAGCTACTCCATTGTGACGTCTCGATAGTGATTCCCTGAACCTCTGTGAAGGTTTGAACCCGGGATGTCGAAAGTATATTTGTTATCACTGTTTTTCAATTTCTTCTTTATTGATGCTGTTGTTCAAATTTCTTCCTTCTTTTCCAACAGAAAAAATATGATGAAGCAGATCAAGACTGCAAACATTGTAAGCATTATATGTTTACCTTTTAAGATAAAACTGTAAGGATTCCGAGATCAAAATTGAATTAATTTCACAGTAGGGTTGGCCCGGTGGTCGAGTGATTCGAGGTCGTGTGCTCAATCCCGGCTCCGGCCTTCCTGTGTGGAGTTTGCACGTTCTCCCTGTGCCTGAGTGGGCTTTCTCCGGGTAGTCCGGGTTCCTCCCACATTCCAAAAACATGCATGGCAGGCTGATTGAACACTCTAAATTGTTTCTAGGTGTGAGTGTGAGCGCGGATGGTTATTTGTCTCTGTGCGCCTTGCAATTGGCGGCAACTGGTTCAGAGTGTCCCCTGTCTACTGCCCAAAAACAGCTGGGATTGGCTCCAGCACCCCCCGCTACCCTAGTGAAGATAAGCCGGTTTGGAAAATTCATGGATGGATGGTTAAGAATCCTGTTTTACTTTAGTTTGAAGGCATTCTTTGACCAGAACATTGACAGGCAATATAACACTATATATACAGTATATGATGAATATATATATATATATATATATATATATATATATATATATATATATATATATATATATATATATATATATATATATATATATATATATATATATATTTTTTTTTTGCTTGGCTCTCGACAAAGGCGGACGCTTTTGCTTTCTGAGTTTGAGTTGTGTGATCAAATTAATGGCCATTTAGGCTTCAGGAGGTCAACCTGAACTAAATACATGTTGAAGTGTGTGCATAAGTCCTTTGGTTTCGGTGTGACACTCAATTTGAGTTTTTATTGCTTTCAATGCATTTTCAGGCCGAGCTGAGCACGTTTTCTGAGTTTGAATGTATCTTCATAGGAATGAGTTGTGTGGTCAAATTATTGCTCAAATAGGCTTCAGGAGGTCATCCTGAACAAAATACATGTTGAAGTGTGTGCATAAGTCCTTTGGTTTAGGCGTGACACTCAATTTGAGTTTTTATTGCTTTAAATGCATTTTCAGCCCGAGCTGAGCACGTTTTGTGAGTTTGAATGTATCTTCATAGGAATGAGTTGTGTAGTCAAATTAATGCTCATATGGGCTTCAGGAGGTCATCCTGAACAAAATACATGTTGAAGTGTGTGCATAAGTCCTTTGGTTTAGGTGTGACACTCAATTTGAGTTTTTATTGCTTTAAATGCATTTTCAGCCTGAGCTGAGCACGTTTTGTGAGTTTGAATGTATCTTCATAGGAATGAGTTGTGTGGTCAAATCAATGCTCACATAGGCTTCGGGAGGTCATCCTGAACAAAATACATGTTGAAGTGTGTGCATAAGTCCTTTGGTTTAGGCGTGACACTCAATTTGAGTTTTTATTGCTTTAAATGAATTTTCAGCCCGAGCTGAGCACGTTTTGTGAGTTTGAATGTATCTTCATAGGAATGAGTTTTGTGGTCAAATCAATGCTCATATAGGCTTGAGGATGACCTCTTGAACTAAATACATGTTGAAGTGTGTGCATAAGTCCTTTGGTTTAGGCGTGACACTCAATTTGAGTTTTTATTGCTTTAAATGCATTTTTAGCCCGAGCTGAGCACGTTTTGTGAGTTTGAATGTATCTTCATAGGAATGAGTTGTCTGGTCAAATTAATTCTCATATGGACTTCAGGAGGTCATCCTGAACAAAATACATGTTGAAGTGTGTGCATAAGTCCTTTGGTTCAGGCGTGACACTCAATTTGAGTTTTTATTGCTTTAAATGCATTTTCAGCCCGAGCTGAGCACGTTTTGTGAGTTTGAATGTATCTTCATAGGAATGAGTTGTGTGGTCAAATCAATGCTCATATAGGCTTCAGGATGACCTCTTGAACTAAATACATGTTGAAGTGTGTGCATAAGTCCTTTGGTTTAGGCATGACACTCAATTTGAGTTTTTATTGCTTTAAATGCATTTTCAGCCCGAGCTGAGCACGTTTTGTGAGTTTTAATGTATCTTCATAGGAATGAGTTGTGTGGTCAAATCAATGCTCACATAGGCTTCGGGAGGTCATCCTGAACAAAATACATGTTGAAGTGTGTGCATAAGTCCTTTGGTTTAGGCGTGACACTCAATTTGAGTTTTTATTGCTTTAAATGAATTTTCAGCCCGAGCTGAGCACGTTTTGTGAGTTTGAATGTATCTTCATAGGAATGAGTTGGGTGGTCAAATTAATGCTTATTTAGGCTTCAGGAGGTCATCCTGAACAAAATACATGTTGAAGTGTGTGCATAAGTCCTTTGGTTTAGGCGTGACACTCAATTTGAGTTTTTATTGCTTTAAATGCATTTTTAGCCCGAGCTGAGCACGTTTTGTGAGTTTGAATGTATCTTCATAGGAATGAGTTGTCTGGTCAAATTAATTCTCATATGGACTTCAGGAGGTCATCCTGAACAAAATACATGTTGAAGTGTGTGCATAAGTCCTTTGGTTTAGGCGTGACACTCAATTTGAGTTTTTATTGCTTTAAATGCATTTTCAGCCCGAGCTGAGCACGTTTTGTGAGTTTGAATGTATCTTCATAGGAATGAGTTGTGTGGTCAAATCAATGCTCATATAGGCTTCAGGATGACCTCTTGAACTAAATACATGTTGAAGTGTGTGCATAAGTCCTTTGGTTTAGGCATGACACTCAATTTGAGTTTTTATTGCTTTAAATGCATTTTCAGCCCGAGCTGAGCACGTTTTGTGAGTTTTAATGTATCTTCATAGGAATGAGTTGTGTGGTCAAATCAATGCTCACATAGGCTTCGGGAGGTCATCCTGAACAAAATACATGTTGAAGTGTGTGCATAAGTCCTTTGGTTTAGGCGTCACATTCAATTTGAGGTTTTATTGCTTTGAATGCATTTTCAGCCCGAGCTGAGCACGTTTTGTGAGTTTGAATGTATCTTGATACGAATGAGTTGTGTGGTCAAATTAATGCTCATATAGGCTTCAGGATGACCTCCTGAACTAAATACATGTTGAAGTGTGTGCATAAGTCCTTTGGTTTAGGCGTGACACTCAATTTGAGTTTTTATTGCTTTAAATGCATTTTCAGCCCGAGCTGAGGACGTTTTGTGAGTTTGAATGTATCTTCATAGGAATGAATTGTCTGGTCAAATTAATTCTCATATGGACTTCAGGAGGTCATCCTGAACAAAATACATGTTGAAGTGTGTGCATAAGTCCTTTGGTTTAGGTGTGACACTCAATTTGAGTTTTTATTGCTTTGAATGCATTTTCAGCCCGAGCTGAGCACGTTTTGTGAGTTTGAATGTATCTTGATACGAATGAGTTGTGTGGTCAAATTAATGCTCATATAGGCTTCAGGATGACCTCTTGAACTAAATACATGTTGAAGTGTGTGCATAAGTACTTTGGTTTAGGCGTGACACTCAATTTGAGGTTTTATTGCTTTGAATGCATTTTCAGCCGGAGCTGAGCACGTTTTGTGAGTTTGAATGTATCTTGATAGGAATGAGTTGTGTGGTCAAATTAATGCTCATATAGGCTTCAGGATGACCTCTTGAACTAAATACATGTTGAAGTGTGTGCATAAGTACTTTGGTTTAGGCGTGACACTCAATTTGAGTTTTTATAACTTTAAATGCATTTTCAGCCCGAGCTGAGCACGTTTTGTGAGTTTGAATGTATCTTCATAAGAATGAGTTATGTGGTCAAATTAATGCTCATATAGGCTTCAGGATGACCTCTTGAACTAAATACATGTTGAAGTGTGTGCATAAGTACTTTGGTTTAGGCGTGACACTCAATTTGAGGTTTTATTGCTTTGAATGCATTTTCAGCCGGAGCTGAGCACGTTTTGTGAGTTTGAATGTATCTTGATAGGAATGAGTTGTGTGGTCAAATTAATGCTCATATAGGCTTCAGGATGACCTCTTGAACTAAATACATGTTGAAGTGTGTGCATAAGTACTTTGGTTTAGGCGTGACACTCAATTTGAGTTTTTATAACTTTAAATGCATTTTCAGCCCGAGCTGAGCACGTTTTGTGAGTTTGAATGTATCTTCATAAGAATGAGTTATGTGGTCAAATTAATGCTCATATAGGCTTCAGGATGACCTCTTGAACTAAATACATGTTGAAGTGTGTGCATAAGTACTTTGGTTTAGGCGTGACACTCAATTTGAGTTTTTATAACTTTAAATGCATTTTCAGCCCGAGCTGAGCATGTTTTGTGAGTTTGAATGTATCTTCATAAGAATGAGTTATGTGGTCAAATTAATGCTCATATAGGCTTCAGGATGACCTCTTGAACTAAATGTTGAAGTGTGTGGATAAGTCCTTTGGTTTAGGCGTGACACTCAATTTAAGTTTTTATTGCTTTAAATGCATTTTCAACCCGAGCTGAGCACGTTTTGTGAGTTTGAATGTATCTTCATAGGAATGAGTTGTGTAGTCAAATTAATGCTCATATGGGCTTCAGGAAGTCATCCTGAACAAAATACATGTTGAAGTGTGTGCATAAGTCCTTTGGTTTAGGTGGGACACTCAATTTGAGTTTTTATTTCTTTAAATGCATTTTCAGCCCGAGCTGAGCATGTTTTGTGAGTTTGAATGTATCTTCATAAGAATGAGTTATGTGGTCAAATTAATGCTCATATAGGCTTCAGGATGACCTCTTGAACTAAATGTTGAAGTGTGTGGATAAGTCCTTTGGTTTAGGCGTGACACTCAATTTAAGTTTTTATTGCTTTAAATGCATTTTCAACCCGAGCTGAGCACGTTTTGTGAGTTTGAATGTATCTTCATAGGAATGAGTTGTGTAGTCAAATTAATGCTCATATGGGCTTCAGGAAGTCATCCTGAACAAAATACATGTTGAAGTGTGTGCATAAGTCCTTTGGTTTAGGTGGGACACTCAATTTGAGTTTTTATTTCTTTAAATGCATTTTCAGCCCGAGCTGAGCACGTTTTGTGAGTTTGAATGTATCTTCATAGGAATGAGTTGTGTGGTCAAATTAATGCTCATTTAGGCTTCAGGTGGTCATCCTGAACTAAATACATGTTGAACTGTGTGCATAAGTCCTTTGGTTTAGGCGTGACACTCAATTTGAGTTTTTATTGCTTTAAATGCATTTTCAGCCCGAGCTGAGCACGTTTTGTGAGTTTGAATGTATCTTCATAGGAATGAGTTGTGTGGTCAAATTAATGCTCATTTAGGCTTCAGGTGGTCATCCTGAACTAAATACATGTTGAAGTGTGTGCATAAGTCCTTTGGTTTAGGCGTGACACTCAATTTGAGTTTTTATTGCTTTGAATGCATTTTCAGCCCGAGCTGAGCACGTTTTGTGAGTTTGAATGTATCTTGATACGAATGAGTTGTGTGGTCAAATTAATGCTCATATAGGCTTTCAGGATGACCTCTTGAACTAAATACATGTTGAAGTGTGTGCATAAGTACTTTGGTTTAGGCGTGACACTCAATTTGAGGTTTTATTTTTTTGAATGCATTTTCAGCCCGAGCTGAGCATGTTTTGTGAGTTTGAATGTATCTTCATAAGAATGAGTTATGTGGTCAAATTAATGCTCATATAGGCTTCAGGATGACCTCTTGAACTAAATACATGTTGAAGTGTGTGCATAAGTACTTTGGTTTAGGCGTGACACTCAATTTGAGTTTTTATAACTTTAAATGCATTTTCAGCCCGAGCTGAGCACGTTTTGTGAGTTTGAATGTATCTTCATAAGAATGAGTTATGTGGTCAAATTAATGCTCATATAGGCTTCAGGATGACCTCTTGAACTAAATACATGTTGAAGTGTGTGCATAAGTACTTTGGTTTAGGCGTGACACTCAATTTGAGTTTTTATAACTTTAAATGCATTTTCAGCCCGAGCTGAGCATGTTTTGTGAGTTTGAATGTATCTTCATAAGAATGAGTTATGTGGTCAAATTAATGCTCATATAGGCTTCAGGATGACCTCTTGAACTAAATACATGTTGAAGTGTGTGGATAAGTCCTTTGGTTTAGGCGTGACACTCAATTTAAGTTTTTATTGCTTTAAATGCATTTTCAACCCGAGCTGAGCACGTTTTGTGAGTTTGAATGTATCTTCATAGGAATGAGTTGTGTAGTCAAATTAATGCTCATATGGGCTTCAGGAAGTCATCCTGAACAAAATACATGTTGAAGTGTGTGCATAAGTCCTTTGGTTTAGGTGGGACACTCAATTTGAGTTTTTATTTCTTTAAATGCATTTTCAGCCCGAGCTGAGCACGTTTTGTGAGTTTGAATGTATCTTCATAGGAATGAGTTGTGTGGTCAAATTAATGCTCATTTAGGCTTCAGGTGGTCATCCTGAACTAAATACATGTTGAACTGTGTGCATAAGTCCTTTGGTTTAGGCGCGACACTCAATTTGAGTTTTTATTGCTTTGAATGCATTTTCAGCCCGAGCTGAGCACGTTTTGTGAGTTTGAATGTTTCTTGATACGAATGAGTTGTGTGGTCAAATTAATGCTCATATAGGCTTTCAGGATGACCTCTTGAACTAAATACATGTTGAAGTGTGTGCATAAGTACTTTGGTTTAGGCGTGACACTCAATTTGAGGTTTTATTTTTTTGAATGCATTTTCAGCCCGAGCTGAGCATGTTTTGTGAGTTTGAATGTATCTTCATAAGAATGAGTTATGTGGTCAAATTAATGCTCATATAGGCTTCAGGATGACCTCTTGAACTAAATACATGTTGAAGTGTGTGGATATGTCCTTTGGTTTAGGCGTGACACTCAATTTAAGTTTTTATTGCTTTAAATGCATTTTCAACCCGAGCTGAGCACGTTTTGTGAGTTTGAATGTATCTTCATAGGAATGAGTTGTGTAGTCAAATTAATGCTCATATGGGCTTCAGGAAGTCATCCTGAACAAAATACATGTTGAAGTGTGTGCATAAGTCCTTTGGTTTAGGCGTGACACTCAATTTGAGTTTTTATTGCTTTAAATGCATTTTCAGCCCGAGCTGAGCACGTTTTGTGAGTTTGAATGTATCTTCATAGGAATGAGTTGTGTGGTCAAATCAATGTTCACATAGGCTTCGGGAGGTCATCCTGAACAAAATACATGTTGAAGTGTGTGCATAAGTCCTTTGGTTTAGGCGTGACACTCAATTTGAGTGTTTATTGCTTTAAATGAATTTTCAGCCCGAGCTGAGCACGTTTTGTGAGTTTGAATGTATCTTCATAGGAATGAGTTGGGTGGTCAAATTATGCTTATTTGGGCTTCAGGAGGTCATCCTGAACAAAATACATGTTGAAGTGTGTGCATAAGTCCTTTGGTTTGGGCGTGACACTCAATTTGAGTTTTTATTGCTTTAAATGCATTTTTAGCCCGAGCTGAGCACGTTTTGTGAGTTTGAATGTATCTTCATAGGAATGAGTTGTCTGGTCAAATTAATTCTCATATGGACTTCAGGAGGTCATCCTGAACAAAATACATGTTGAAGTGTGTGCATAAGTCCTTTGGTTTAGGCGTGACACTCAATTTGAGTTTTTATTGCTTTAAATGCATTTTCAGCCCGAGCTGAGCACGTTTTTGAGTTTGAATGTATCTTCATAGGAATGAGTTGTGTGGTCAAATCAATGCTTATATAGGCTTCGGAGGTCATCCTGAACAAAATACATGTTGAAGTGTGTGCATAAGTCCTTCGGTTTAGGCGTCACACTCAATTTGAGGTTTTATTGCTTTGAATGCATTTTCAGCCCGAGCTGAGCACGTTTTGTGAGTTTGAATGTATCTTGATAGGAATGAGTTGTGTGGTCAAATTAATGCTCATATAGGCTTCAGGATGACCTCTTGAACTAAATACATGTTGAAGTGTGTGCATAAGTACTTTGGTTTAGGCGTGACACTCAATTTGAGTTTTTATAACTTTAAATGCATTTTCAGCCCGAGCTGAGCACGTTTTGTGAGTTTGAATGTATATTCATAAGAATGAGTTATGTGGTCAAATTAATGCTCATATAGGCTTCAGGATGACCTCTTGAACTAAATACATGTTGAAGTGTGTGCATAAGTCCTTTGGTTTAGGCGTGACACTCAATTTGAGTTTTTTATTGCTTTAAATGCATTTTTAGCCCGAGCTGAGCACGTTTTGTGAGTTTGAATGTATCTTCATAGGAATGAGTTGGGTGGTCAAATTAATGCTTATTTAGGCTTCAGGAGGTCATCCTGAACAAAATACATGTTGAAGTGTGTGCATAAGTCCTTTGGTTTAGGCGTGACACTCAATTTGAGTTTTTATAACTTTAAATGCATTTTCAGCCCGAGCTGAGCATGTTTTGTGAGTTTGAATGTATCTTCATAAGAATGAGTTATGTGGTCAAATTAATGCTCATATGGACTTCGGGAGGTCATCCTGAACAAAATACATGTTGAAGTGTGTGCATAAGTCCTTTGGTTCAGGCGTGACACTCAATTTGAGTTTTTATTGCTTTAAATGCATTTTCAGCCCGAGCTGAGCATGTTTTGTGAGTTTGAATGTATCTTCATAGGAATGAGTTGTGTGGTCAAAAATGTTCATTTAGGCTTCAGGTGGTCATCCTGAACAAAATTCATGTTGAAGTGTGTGCATAAGTCCTTTGGTTTAGGCGTGACACTCAATTTGAGGTTTTATTGCTTTGAATGCATTTTCAGCCCGAGCTGAGCACGTTTTGTGAGTTTGAATGTATCTTCATAGGAATGAGTTGTGTGGTCAAATTAATGCTTATTTAGGCTTCAGGAGGTCATCCTGAACAAAATACATGTTGAAGTGTGTGCATAAGTCCTTTTGTTTAGGCGTGACACTCAATTTGAGTTTTTATTGCTTTAAATGCATTTTCAGCCCGAGCTGAGCACGTTTTGTGAGTTTGAATGTATCTTCATAGAATGAGTTGTGTGGTCAAATTAATGCTTATTTGGGCTTCAGGAGGTCATCCTGAACAAAGTACATGTTGGAGTGTGTGCATAAGTCCTTTGGTTTAGGGGTGACACTCAATTTGAGTTTTATTGCTTTAAATGCATTTTCAGCCCGAGCTGAGCATGTTTTGTGAGTTTGAATGTATCTTCATAGGAATGAGTTGTGTGGTCAAATTAATGCTCATTTAGGCTTCAGGTGGTCATCCTGAACTAAATACATGTTGAAGTGTGTGCATAAGTCCTTTGGTTTAGGCGTGACACTCAATTTGAGTTTTTATTGCTTTAAATGCATTTTCAGCCCGAGCTGAGTGCGCTTTCTGACTTTGAATGTATCTTCATAGGAATGAGTTGTGTGGTCAAATTATTGCTCAAATAGGCTTCAGGAGGTCATCCTGAACAAAATACATGTTGAAGTGTGTGCATAAATCCTTTGGTTCAGGCGTGACACTCAATTTGAGTTTTTATTGCTTTAAATGCATTTTCAGCCCGAGCTGAGCACATTTTGTGAGTTTGAATGTATCTTCATAGGAATGAGTTGTGTGGTCAAATTAATGCTCATTTAGGTTTCAGGTGGTCATCCTGAACAAAATACATGTTGAAGTGTGTGCATAAGTCCTTTGGTTCAGGCGTGACACTCAATTTGAGTTTTTATTGCTTTAATTGCATTTTCAGCCCGAGCTGAGCATGTTTTGTGAGTTTGAATGTATCTTCATAGGAATGAGTTGTGTGGTCAAAAATGCTCATTTAGGCCTCAGGATGACCTCCTGAACTAAATACATGTTGAAGTGTGTGCATAAATCCTTTGGTTTAGGCGTGACACTCAATTTGAGTTTTTATTGCTTTAAATGTATTTTCAGCCCGAGCTGAGCACGTTTTGTGAGTTTGAATGTATCTTGATATGAATGAGTTGTGTGGTCAAAGTAATGCTCATATAGGCTTCAGGATGACCTCCTGAACTAAATACATGTTGAAGTGTGTGCATAAGTCCTTTGGTTTAGGCGTGACACTCAATTTGAGTTTTTATTGCTTTAAATGCATTTTCAGCCCGAGCTGAGCGCGCTTTCTGACTTTGAATGTATCTTCATAGGAATGAGTTGTGTGGTCAAATTAATGCTCATATAGGCTTCGGGAGGTCATCCTGAACAAAATACATGTTGAAGTGTGTGCATAAGTCCTTTGGTTTAGGTGTCACACTCAATTTGAGGTTTTATTGCTTTGAATGCATTTTCAGCCCGAGCTGACCACGTTTTGTGAGTTTGAATGTATCTTGATACGAATGAGTTGTGTGGTCAAATTAATGCTTATATAGGCTTCAGGATGACCTCCTGAACTAAATACATGTTGAAGTGTGTGCATAAGTCCTTTGGTTTAGGTGTGACACTCAATTTGAGTTTTTATTGCGAAATGCATTTTCAGGCAGAGATGAGCAAGTTTTCTGAGTTTGAAGTATCTTCATAGGAATGAGTTGTGTGGTCAAATTAATGCTAATTTAGGCTTCAGGAGGTCATCCTGAACAAAATACATGTTGAAGTGTGTGCATAAGTCCTTTGGTTTTGGCGTGACACTCAATTTGAGGTTTTATTGCTTTGAATGCATTTTCAGCCCGAGCTGAGCACGTTTTGTGAGTTTGAATGTATCTTGATAGGAATGAGTTGTATGGTCAAATCAATGCTCATATAGGCTTCGGGAGGTCATCCTGAACAAAATACATGTTGAAGTGTGTGCATAAGTCCTTTGGTTTAGGCGTGACACTCAATTTGAGTTTTTATAACTTTAAATGCATTTTCAGCCCGAGCTGAGCACGTTTTGTGAGTTTGAATGTATCTTCATAAGAATGAGTTATGTGGTCAAATTAATGCTCATATAGGCTTCAGGATGACCTCTTGAACTAAATACATGTTGAAGTGTGTGCATAAGTCCTTTGGTTTAGGCGTGACACTCAATTTGAGTTTTTATTGCTTTAAATGTATTTTCAGCCCGAGCTGAGCACGTTTTGTGAGTTTGAATGTATCTTCATAGGAATGAGTTGTGTGGTCAAATTAATGCTTATATAGGCTTCAGGATGACCTCCTGAACTAAATACATGTTGAAGTGTGTGCATAAGTCCTTTGGCTTAGGCGTGACACTCAATTTGAGGTTTTATTGCTTTAAATGCATTTTCAGCCCGAGCTGAGCACGTTTTGTGAGTTTGAATGTATCTTGATAGGAATGAGTTGTGTATTCAAATTAGTGCCCATTTAGGTGTCAGGGGGACATCCTGAACAAAATACATGTTGAAGTGTGTGTATAAGTCCTTTGGTTTAGGCGTGACACTCAATTTGAGTTTTTATTCCTTTAAATGCATTTTCAGCCCGAGCTGAGCACGTTTTGTGAGTTTGAATGTATCTTGATAGGAATCAGTTGTGTGGTCAAATTAATGCTCATATAGGCTTCAGGATGACCTCCTGAACAAAATACATGTTAAAGTATGCGCATAAGTCCTTTGGTTTAGGCGTGACACTCAATTTGAGTTTTTATTGCGAAATGCATTTTCAGGCAGAGATGAGCAAGTTTTCTGACTTTGAATGTATCTTCATAGGAATGCCTTATGTGGTCAAATTAATGCTCATATAGGCTTCAGGATGACCTTCTGAACTAAATACATGTTGAAGTGTGTGCATAAGTCCTTTGGTTTAGGCGTGACATTCAATTTGAGTTTTTATTGCTTTAAATGCATTTTCAGCCCGAGCTGAGCGCGCTTTCTGACTTTGAATGTATCTTCATAGGAATGAGTTGTGTGGTCAAATTAATGCTCATTTAGGCTTCAGGTGGTCATCCTGAACAAAATACATGTTAAAGTGTGTGCATAAGTCCTTTGGTTTAGGCGTGACACTCAATTTGAGTTTTTATTGCTTTAAATGCATTTTCAGCCCGAGCTGAGCGCGCTTTCTGACTTTGAATGTATCTTCATAGGAATGAGTTGTGTGGTCAAATTAATGCTCATTTAGGCTTCAGGTGGTCATCCTGAACAAAATACATGTTGGAAGTGTGTGCATAAGTCCTTTGGTTTAGGCGTGACACTCAATTTGAGTTTTTATTGCTTTAAATGCATTTTCAGCCCGAGCTGAGCACGTTTTGTGAGTTTAATGTATCTTCATAGGAATGAGTTGTATGGTCAAATCAATGCTCATATAGGCTTCGGGAGGTCATCCTGAACAAAATACATGTTGAAGTGTGTGCATAAGTCCTTTGGTTTAGGCGTCACACTCAATTTGAGGTTTTATTGCTTTGAATGCATTTTCAGCCCGAGCTGAGCACGTTTTGTGAGTTTGAATGTATCTTCATAAGAATGAGTTATGTAGTCAAATTAATGCTCATATAGGCTTCAGGATGACCTCTTGAACTAAATACATGTTGAAGTGTGTGCATAAGTCCTTTGGTTTAGGCGTGACACTCAATTTGAGTTTTTATTGCTTTAAATGCATTTTCAGCCCGAGCTGAGCACGTTTTGTGAGTTTGAATGTATCTTCATAGGAATGAGTTGTATGGTCAAATCAATGCTCATATAGGCTTCGGGATGACCTCCTGAACTAAATACATGTTGAAGTGTGTGCATAAGTCCTTTGGTTTAGGCGTGACACTCAATTTGAGTTTTTATTGCTTTAAATGCATTTTCAGCCCGAGCTGAGCATGTTTTGTGAGTTTGAATGTATCTTCATAGGAATGAGTTGTGTGGTCAAAAATGCTCATTTAGGCTTCAGGATGACCTCCTGAACTAAATACATGTTGAAGTGTGTGCATAAGTCCTTTGGTTTAGGCGTGACACTCAATTTGAGTTTTTATTGCTTTAAATGCATTTTCAGCCCGAGCTGAGGACGTTTTGTGAGTTTGAATGTATCTTCATTGGAATGAGTTGTGTGGTCAAATTAATGCTCATATAGGCTTCAGGATGACCTCCTGAACTAAATACATGTTGAAGTGTGTGCATAAGTCCTTTGGTTTAGGCGTGACACTCAATTTGAGTTTTTATTGCTTTAAATGCATTTTCAGCCCGAGCTGAGCACGTTTTCTGAGTTTGAAGTATCTTCATAGGAATGAGTTTTGTGGTCAAATTAATGTTAATTTTAGGCTTCAGGAGGTAATCCTGAACAAAATACATGTTGAAGTGTGTGCATAAGTCCTTTGGTTTTGGCGTGACACTCAATTTGAGGTTTTATTGCTTTGAATGCATTTTCAGCCCGAGCTGAGCACGTTTTGTGAGTTTGAATGTATCTTCATAGGAATGAGTTGGGTGGTCAAATTAATGCTTATTTGGGCTTCAGGAGGTCATCCTGAACAAAATACATGTTGAAGTGTGTGCATAAGTCCTTTGGTTTGGGTGTGACACTCAATTTGAGTTTTTATTGCTTTAAATGCATTTTTAGCCCGAGCTGAGCACGTTTTGTGAGTTTGAATGTATCTTCATAGGAATGAGTTGTCTGGTCAAATTAATTCTCATATGGACTTCAGGAGGTCATCCTGAACAAAATACATGTTGAAGTGTGTGCATAAGTCCTTTGGTTTAGGCGTGACACTCAATTTGAGTTTTTATTGCTTTAAATGCATTTTCAGCCCGAGCTGAGCACGTTTTTGAGTTTGAATGTATCTTCATAGGAATGAGTTGTGTGGTCAAATCAATGCTCACATAGGCTTCGGGAGGTCATCCTGAACAAAATATATGTTGAAGTGTGTGCATAAGTCCTTTGGTTTAGGCGTCACACTCAATTTGAGGTTTTATTGCTTTGAATGCATTTTCAGCCCGAGCTGAGCACGTTTTGTGAGTTTGAATGTATCTTGATAGGAATGAGTTGTGTGGTCAAATTAATGCTCATATAGGCTTCAGGATGACCTCTTGAACTAAATACATGTTGAAGTGTGTGCATAAGTACTTTGGTTTAGGCGTGACACTCAATTTGAGTTTTTATAACTTTAAATGCATTTTCAGCCCGAGCTGAGCATGTTTTGTGAGTTTGAATGTATCTTCATAAGAATGAGTTATGTGGTCAAATTAATGCTCATATAGGCTTCAGGATGACCTCTTGAACTAAATACATGTTGAAGTGTGTGGATAAGTCCTTTGGTTTAGGCGTGACACTCAATTTAAGTTTTTATTGCTTTAAATGCATTTTCAACCCGAGCTGAGCATGTTTTGTGAGTTTGAATGTATCTTCATAAGAATGAGTTATGTGGTCAAATTAATGCTCATATAGGCTTCAGGATGACCTCTTGAACTAAATAAATGTTGAAGTGTGTGGATAAGTCCTTTGGTTTAGGCGTGACACTCAATTTAAGTTTTTATTGCTTTAAATGCATTTTCAACCCGAGCTGAGCACGTTTTGTGAGTTTGAATGTATCTTCATAGAAATGAGTTGTGTAGTCAAATTAATGCTCATATGGGCTTCAGGAAGTCATCCTGAACAAAATACATGTTGAAGTGTGTGCATAAGTCCTTTGGTTTAGGCGTGACACTCAATTTGAGTTTTTATTGCTTTAAATGCATTTTCAGCCCGAGCTGAGCACGTTTTGTGAGTTTGAATGTATCTTCATAGGAATGAGTTGTGTGGTCAAATTAATGCTCATTTAGGCTTCAGGTGGTCATCCTGAACTAAATACATGTTGAAGTGTGTGCATAAGTCCTTTGGTTTAGGCGTGACACTCAATTTGAGGTTTTATTGCTTTGAATGCATTTTCAGCCTGAGCTGAGCACGTTTTGTGAGTTTGAATGTATCTTCATAAGAATGAGTTATGTGGTCAAATTAATGCTCATATAGGCTTCGGGAGGTCATCCTGAACAAAATACATGTGTAAGTGTGTGCATAAGTCCTTTGGTTTAGGCGTCACACTCAATTTGAGGTTTTATTGCTTTGAATGCATTTTCAGCCCGAGCTGAGCACGTTTTGTGAGTTTGAATGTATCTTCATAGGAATGAGTTGTATGGTCAAATCAATGCTTATATAGTCTTCGGGAGGTCATCCTGAACAAAATACATGTTGAAGTGTGTGCATAAGTCCTTCGGTTTAGGCGTCACACTCAATTTGAGGTTTTATTGCTTTGAATGCATTTTCAGCCCGAGCTGAGCACGTTTTGTGAGTTTGAATGTATCTTGATACGAATGAGTTGTGTGGTCAAATTAATGCTCATATAGGCTTCAGGATGACCTCTTGAACTAAATACATGTTGAAGTGTGTGCATAAGTACTTTGGTTTAGGCGTGACACTCAATTTGAGTTTTTATAACTTTAAATGCATTTTCAGCCCGAGCTGAGCACGTTTTGTGAGTTTGAATGTATATTCATAAGAATGAGTTATGTGGTCAAATTAATGCTCATATAGGCTTCAGGATGACCTCTTGAACTAAATACATGTTGAAGTGTGTGCATAAGTCCTTTGGTTTAGGCGTGACACTCAATTTGAGTTTTTTATTGCTTTAAATGCATTTTTAGCCCGAGCTGAGCACGTTTTGTGAGTTTGAATGTATCTTCATAGGAATGAGTTGTGTGGTCAAATTAATGCTCATTTAGGCTTCAGGTGGTCATCCTGAACTAAATACATGTTGAAGTGTGTGCATAAGTCCTTTGGTTTAGGCGTGACACTCAATTTGAGTTTTTATTGCTTTAAATGCATTTTCAGCCCGAGCTGAGCACGTTTTGTGAGTTTGAATGTATCTTCATAGGAATGAGTTGTGTGGTCAAATTAATGCTCATTTAGGCTTCAGGTGGTCATCCTGAACTAAATACATGTTGAAGTGTGTGCATAAGTCCTTTGGTTTAGGCGTGACACTCAATTTGAGGTTTTATTGCTTTGAATGCATTTTCAGCCCGAGCTGAGCACGTTTTGTGAGTTTGAATGTATCTTGATACGAATGAGTTGTGTGGTCAAATTAATGCTCATATAGGCTTCAGGATGACCTCTTGAACTAAATACATGTTGAAGTGTGTGCATAAGTCCTTTGGTTTAGGCGTGACACTCAATTTGAGTTTTTTATTGCTTTAAATGCATTTTTAGCCCGAGCTGAGCACGTTTTGTGAGTTTGAATGTATCTTCATAGGAATGAGTTGTGTGGTCAAATTAATGCTCATTTAGGCTTCAGGTGGTCATCCTGAACTAAATACATGTTGAAGTGTGTGCATAAGTCCTTTGGTTTAGGCGTGACACTCAATTTGAGTTTTTATTGCTTTAAATGCATTTTCAGCCCGAGCTGAGCACGTTTTGTGAGTTTGAATGTATCTTCATAGGAATGAGTTGTGTGGTCAAATTAATGCTTATTTAGGCTTCAGGAGGTCATCCTGAACAAAATACATGTTGAAGTGTGTGCATAAGTCCTTTGGTTTAGGCGTGACACTCAATTTGAGTTTTTATTGCTTTAAATGCATTTTTAGCCCGAGCTGAGCACGTTTTGTGAGTTTGAATGTATCTTCATAGGAATGAGTTGTCTGGTCAAATTAATTCTCATATGGACTTCAGGAGGTCATCCTGAACAAAATACATGTTGAAGTGTGTGCATAAGTCCTTTGGTTTAGGCGTGACACTCAATTTGAGTTTTTATTGCTTTAAATGCATTTTCAGCCCGAGCTGAGCACGTTTTGTGAGTTTGAATGTATCTTCATAGGAATGAGTTGTGTGGTCAAATCAATGCTCACATAGGCTTCGGGAGGTCATCCTGAACAAAATACATGTTGAAGTGTGTGCATAAGTCCTTTGGTTTAGGCGTGACACTCAATTTGAGTTTTTATTGCTTTAAATGAATTTTCAGCCCGAGCTGAACACGTTTTGTGAGTCTGAATGTATCTTCATAGGAATGAGTTGGGTGGTCAAATTAATGCTTATTTGGGCTTCAGGAGGTCATCCTGAACAAAATACATGTTGAAGTGTGTCCATAAGTCCTTTGGTTTGGGCGTGACACTCAATTTGAGTTTTTATTGCTTTAAATGCATTTTTAGCCCGAGCTGAGCACGTTTTGTGAGTTTGAATGTATCTTCATAGGAATGAGTTGTCTGGTCAAATTAATTCTCATATGGACTTCAGGAGGTCATCCTGAACAAAATACATGTTGAAGTGTGTGCATAAGTCCTTTGGTTTAGGCGTGACACTCAATTTGAGTTTTTATTGCTTTAAATGCATTTTCAGCCCGAGCTGAGCACGTTTTTGAGTTTGAATGTATCTTCATAGGAATGAGTTGTGTGGTCAAATCAATGCTCACATAGGCTTCGGGAGGTCATCCTGAACAAAATACATGTTGAAGTGTGTGCATAAGTCCTTTGGTTTAGGCGTCACACTCAATTTGAGGTTTTATTGCTTTGAATGCATTTTCAGCCCGAGCTGAGCACGTTTTGTGAGTTTGAATGTATCTTGATACGAATGAGTTGTGTGGTCAAATTAATGCTCATATAGGCTTCAGGATGACCTCCTTAACTAAATGCATGTTGAAGTGTGTGCATAAGTCCTTTGGTTTAGGCGTGACACTCAATTTGAGTTTTTATTGCTTTAAATGCATTTTCAGCCTGAGCTGAGCACGTTTTGTGAGTTTGAATGTATCTTGATAGGAATGAGTTGTGTGGTCAAATTAATGCTCATATAGGCTTCAGGATGACCTCTTGAACTAAATACATGTTGAAGTGTGTGCATAAGTACTTTGGTTTAGGCGTGACACTCAATTTGAGTTTTTATAACTTTAAATGCATTTTCAGCCCGAGCTGAGCATGTTTTGTGAGTTTGAATGTATCTTCATAAGAATGAGTTATGTGGTCAAATTAATGCTCATATAGGCTTCAGGATGACCTCTTGAACTAAATACATGTTGAAGTGTGTGGATAAGTCCTTTGGTTTAGGCGTGACACTCAATTTAAGTTTTTATTGCTTTAAATGCATTTTCAACCCGAGCTGAGCACGTTTTGTGAGTTTGAATGTATCTTCATAGGAATGAGTTGTGTGGTCAAATTAATGCTCATTTAGGCTTCAGGTGGTCAGCCTGAACTAAATACATGTTGAAGTGTGTGCATAAGTCCTTTGGTTTAGGCGTGACACTCAATTTGAGTTTTTATTGCTTTAAATGCATTTTCAGCCCGAGCTGAGCGCGCTTTCTGACTTTGAATGTATCTTCATAGGAATGAGTTGTGTGGTCAAATTATTGCTCAAATAGGCTTCAGGAGGTCATCCTGAACAAAATACATGTTGAAGTGTGTGCATAAGTCCTTTGGTTCAGGCGTGACACTCAATTTGAGTTTTTATTGCTTTAAATGCATTTTCAGCCCGAGCTGAGCACGTTTTGTGAGTTTGAATGTATCTTCATAGGAATGAGTTGTGTAGTCAAATTAATGCTCATATGGGCTTCAGGAGGTCATCCTGAACAAAATACATGTTGAAGTGTGTGCATAAGTCCTTTGGTTTAGGTGTGACACTCAATTTGAGTTTTTATTGCTTTAAATGAATTTTCAGCCCGAGCTGAGCACGTTTTGTGAGTTTGAATGTATCTTCATAGGAATGAGTTGGGTGGTCAAATTATGCTTATTTGGGCTTCAGGAGGTCATCCTGAACAAAATACATGTTGAAGTGTGTGCATAAGTCCTTTGGTTTGGGCGTGACACTCAATTTGAGTTTTTATTGCTTTAAATGCATTTTTAGCCCGAGCTGAGCACGTTTTGTGAGTTTGAATGTATCTTCATAGGAATGAGTTGTCTGGTCAAATTAATTCTCATATGGACTTCAGGAGGTCATCCTGAACAAAATACATGTTGAAGTGTGTGCATAAGTCCTTTGGTTTAGGCGTGACACTCAATTTGAGTTTTTATTGCTTTAAATGCATTTTCAGCCCGAGCTGAGCACGTTTTTGAGTATGAATGTATCTTCATAGGAATGAGTTGTGTGGTCAAATCAATGCTTATATAGGCTTCGGAGGTCATCCTGAACAAAATACATGTTGAAGTGTGTGCATAAGTCCTTCGGTTTAGGCGTCACACTCAATTTGAGGTTTTATTGCTTTGAATGCATTTTCAGCCCGAGCTGAGCACGTTTTGTGAGTTTGAATGTATCTTGATAGGAATGAGTTGTGTGGTCAAATTAATGCTCATATAGGCTTCAGGATGACCTCTTGAACTAAATACATGTTGAAGTGTGTGCATAAGTACTTTGGTTTAGGCGTGACACTCAATTTGAGTTTTTATAACTTTAAATGCATTTTCAGCCCGAGCTGAGCACGTTTTGTGAGTTTGAATGTATATTCATAAGAATGAGTTATGTGGTCAAATTAATGCTCATATAGGCTTCAGGATGACCTCTTGAACTAAATACATGTTGAAGTGTGTGCATAAGTCCTTTGGTTTAGGCGTGACACTCAATTTGAGTTTTTTATTGCTTTAAATGCATTTTTAGCCCGAGCTGAGCACGTTTTGTGAGTTTGAATGTATCTTCATAGGAATGAGTTGGGTGGTCAAATTAATGCTTATTTAGGCTTCAGGAGGTCATCCTGAACAAAATACATGTTGAAGTGTGTGCATAAGTCCTTTGGTTTAGGCGTGACACTCAATTTGAGTTTTTATAACTTTAAATGCATTTTCAGCCCGAGCTGAGCATGTTTTGTGAGTTTGAATGTATCTTCATAAGAATGAGTTATGTGGTCAAATTAATGCTCATATGGACTTCAGGAGGTCCTCCTGAACAAAATACATGTTGAAGTGTGTGCATAAGTCCTTTGGTTTAGGCGTGACACTCAATTTGAGTTTTTATTGCTTTAAATGCATTTTCAGCCCGAGCTGAGCACGTTTTGTGAGTTTGAATGTATCTTCATAGGAATGAGTTGTGTGGTCAAATCAATGCTCACATAGGCTTCGGGAGGTCATCCTGAACAAAATACATGTTGAAGTGTGTGCATAAGTCCTTTGGTTTAGGCGTGACACTCAATTTGAGTTTTTATTGCTTTAAATGAATTTTCAGCCCGAGCTGAGCACGTTTTGTGAGTTTGAATGTATCTTCATAGGAATGAGTTGGGTGGTCAAATTAATGCTTATTTGGGCTTCAGGAGGTCATCCTGAACAAAATACATGTTGAAGTGTGTGCATAAGTCCTTTGGTTTGGGTGTGACACTCAATTTGAGTTTTTATTGCTTTAAATGCATTTTTAGCCCGAGCTGAGCACGTTTTGTGAGTTTGAATGTATCTTCATAGGAATGAGTTGTCTGGTCAAATTAATTCTCATATGGACTTCAGGAGGTCATCCTGAACAAAATACATGTTGAAGTGTGTGCATAAGTCCTTTGGTTTAGGCGTGACACTCAATTTGAGTTTTTATTGCTTTAAATGCATTTTCAGCCCGAGCTGAGCACGTTTTTGAGTTTGAATGTATCTTCATAGGAATGAGTTGTGTGGTCAAATCAATGCTCACATAGGCTTCGGGAGGTCATCCTGAACAAAATACATGTTGAAGTGTGTGCATAAGTCCTTTGGTTTAGGCGTCACACTCAATTTGAGGTTTTATTGCTTTGAATGCATTTTCAGCCCGAGCTGAGCACGTTTTGTGAGTTTGAATGTATCTTGATACGAATGAGTTGTGTGGTCAAATTAATGCTCATATAGGCTTCAGGATGACCTCCTGAACTAAATACATGTTGAAGTGTGTGCATAAGTCCTTTGGTTTAGGCGTGACACTCAATTTGAGTTTTTATTGCTTTAAATGCATTTTCAGCCCGAGCTGAGCACGTTTTTGAGTTTGAATGTATCTTCATAGGAATGAGTTGTGTGGTCAAATCAATGCTCACATAGGCTTCGGGAGGTCATCCTGAACAAAATATATGTTGAAGTGTGTGCATAAGTCCTTTGGTTTAGGCGTCACACTCAATTTGAGGTTTTATTGCTTTGAATGCATTTTCAGCCCGAGCTGAGCACGTTTTGTGAGTTTGAATGTATCTTGATAGGAATGAGTTGTGTGGTCAAATTAATGCTCATATAGGCTTCAGGATGACCTCTTGAACTAAATACATGTTGAAGTGTGTGGATAAGTCCTTTGGTTTAGGCGTGACACTCAATTTAAGTTTTTATTGCTTTAAATGCATTTTCAACCCGAGCTGAGCATGTTTTGTGAGTTTGAATGTATCTTCATAAGAATGAGTTATGTGGTCAAATTAATGCTCATATAGGCTTCAGGATGACCTCTTGAACTAAATACATGTTGAAGTGTGTGGATAAGTCCTTTGGTTTAGGCGTGACACTCAATTTAAGTTTTTATTGCTTTAAATGCATTTTCAACCCGAGCTGAGCACGTTTTGTGAGTTTGAATGTATCTTCATAGAAATGAGTTGTGTAGTCAAATTAATGCTCATATGGGCTTCAGGAAGTCATCCTGAACAAAATACATGTTGAAGTGTGTGCATAAGTCCTTTGGTTTAGGCGTGACACTCAATTTGAGTTTTTATTGCTTTAAATGCATTTTCAGCCCGAGCTGAGCACGTTTTGTGAGTTTGAATGTATCTTCATAGGAATGAGTTGTGTGGTCAAATTAATGCTCATTTAGGCTTCAGGTGGTCATCCTGAACTAAATACATGTTGAAGTGTGTGCATAAGTCCTTTGGTTTAGGCGTGACACTCAATTTGAGGTTTTATTGCTTTGAATGCATTTTCAGCCTGAGCTGAGCACGTTTTGTGAGTTTGAATGTATCTTCATAAGAATGAGTTATGTGGTCAAATTAATGCTCATATAGGCTTCGGGAGGTCATCCTGAACAAAATACATGTTGAAGTGTGTGCATAAGTCCTTTGGTTTAGGCGTCACACTCAATTTGAGGTTTTATTGCTTTGAATGCATTTTCAGCCCGAGCTGAGCACGTTTTGTGAGTTTGAATGTATCTTCATAGGAATGAGTTGTATGGTCAAATCAATGCTTATATAGTCTTCGGGAGGTCATCCTGAACAAAATACATGTTGAAGTGTGTGCATAAGTCCTTCGGTTTAGGCGTCACACTCAATTTGAGGTTTTATTGCTTTGAATGCATTTTCAGCCCGAGCTGAGCACGTTTTGTGAGTTTGAATGTATCTTGATACGAATGAGTTGTGTGGTCAAATTAATGCTCATATAGGCTTCAGGATGACCTCTTGAACTAAATACATGTTGAAGTGTGTGCATAAGTCCTTTGGTTTAGGCGTGACACTCAATTTGAGTTTTTTATTGCTTTAAATGCATTTTTAGCCCGAGCTGAGCACGTTTTGTGAGTTTGAATGTATCTTCATAGGAATGAGTTGTGTGGTCAAATTAATGCTCATTTAGGCTTCAGGTGGTCATCCTGAACTAAATACATGTTGAAGTGTGTGCATAAGTCCTTTGGTTTAGGCGTGACACTCAATTTGAGTTTTTATTGCTTTAAATGCATTTTCAGCCCGAGCTGAGCACGTTTTGTGAGTTTGAATGTATCTTCATAGGAATGAGTTGTGTGGTCAAATTAATGCTCATTTAGGCTTCAGGTGGTCATCCTGAACTAAATACATGTTGAAGTGTGTGCATAAGTCCTTTGGTTTAGGCGTGACACTCAATTTGAGGTTTTATTGCTTTGAATGCATTTTCAGCCCGAGCTGAGCACGTTTTGTGAGTTTGAATGTATCTTGATACGAATGAGTTGTGTGGTCAAATTAATGCTCATATAGGCTTCAGGATGACCTCTTGAACTAAATACATGTTGAAGTGTGTGCATAAGTACTTTGGTTTAGGCGTGACACTCAATTTGAGTTTTTATAACTTTAAATGCATTTTCAGCCCGAGCTGAGCACGTTTTGTGAGTTTGAATGTATATTCATAAGAATGAGTTATGTGGTCAAATTAATGCTCATATAGGCTTCAGGATGACCTCTTGAACTAAATACATGTTGAAGTGTGTGCATAAGTCCTTTGGTTTAGGCGTGACACTCAATTTGAGTTTTTTATTGCTTTAAATGCATTTTTAGCCCGAGCTGAGCACGTTTTGTGAGTTTGAATGTATCTTCATAGGAATGAGTTGTGTGGTCAAATTAATGCTCATTTAGGCTTCAGGTGGTCATCCTGAACTAAATACATGTTGAAGTGTGTGCATAAGTCCTTTGGTTTAGGCGTGACACTCAATTTGAGTTTTTATTGCTTTAAATGCATTTTCAGCCCGAGCTGAGCACGTTTTGTGAGTTTGAATGTATCTTCATAGGAATGAGTTGTGTGGTCAAATTAATGCTTATTTAGGCTTCAGGAGGTCATCCTGAACAAAATACATGTTGAAGTGTGTGCATAAGTCCTTTGGTTTAGGCGTGACACTCAATTTGAGTTTTTATTGCTTTAAATGCATTTTTAGCCCGAGCTGAGCACGTTTTGTGAGTTTGAATGTATCTTCATAGGAATGAGTTGTCTGGTCAAATTAATTCTCATATGGACTTCAGGAGGTCATCCTGAACAAAATACATGTTGAAGTGTGTGCATAAGTCCTTTGGTTTAGGCGTGACACTCAATTTGAGTTTTTATTGCTTTAAATGCATTTTCAGCCCGAGCTGAGCACGTTTTGTGAGTTTGAATGTATCTTCATAGGAATGAGTTGTGTGGTCAAATCAATGCTCACATAGGCTTCGGGAGGTCATCCTGAACAAAATACATGTTGAAGTGTGTGCATAAGTCCTTTGGTTTAGGCGTGACACTCAATTTGAGTTTTTATTGCTTTAAATGAATTTTCAGCCCGAGCTGAGCACGTTTTGTGAGTTTGAATGTATCTTCATAGGAATGAGTTGGGTGGTCAAATTAATGCTTATTTGGGCTTCAGGAGGTCATCCTGAACAAAATACATGTTGAAGTGTGTGCATAAGTCCTTTGGTTTGGGCGTGACACTCAATTTGAGTTTTTATTGCTTTAAATGCATTTTTAGCCCGAGCTGAGCACGTTTTGTGAGTTTGAATGTATCTTCATAGGAATGAGTTGTCTGGTCAAATTAATTCTCATATGGACTTCAGGAGGTCATCCTGAACAAAATACATGTTGAAGTGTGTGCATAAGTCCTTTGGTTTAGGCGTGACACTCAATTTGAGTTTTTATTGCTTTAAATGCATTTTCAGCCCGAGCTGAGCACGTTTTTGAGTTTGAATGTATCTTCATAGGAATGAGTTGTGTGGTCAAATCAATGCTCACATAGGCTTCGGGAGGTCATCCTGAACAAAATACATGTTGAAGTGTGTGCATAAGTCCTTTGGTTTAGGCGTCACACTCAATTTGAGGTTTTATTGCTTTGAATGCATTTTCAGCCCGAGCTGAGCACGTTTTGTGAGTTTGAATGTATCTTGATACGAATGAGTTGTGTGGTCAAATTAATGCTCATATAGGCTTCAGGATGACCTCCTTAACTAAATACATGTTGAAGTGTGTGCATAAGTCCTTTGGTTTAGGCGTGACACTCAATTTGAGTTTTTATTGCTTTAAATGCATTTTCAGCCTGAGCTGAGCACGTTTTGTGAGTTTGAATGTATCTTCATAGGAATGAGTTATGTGGTCAAATTAATGCTCATATAGGCTTCAGGATGACCTCTTGAACTAAATACATGTTGAAGTGTGTGGATAAGTCCTTTGGTTTAGGCGTGACACTCAATTTAAGTTTTTATTGCTTTAAATGCATTTTCAACCCGAGCTGAGCACGTTTTGTGAGTTTGAATGTATCTTCATAGGAATGAGTTGTGTGGTCAAATTAATGCTCATTTAGGCTTCAGGTGGTCAGCCTGAACTAAATACATGTTGAAGTGTGTGCATAAGTCCTTTGGTTTAGGCGTGACACTCAATTTGAGTTTTTATTGCTTTAAATGCATTTTCAGCCCGAGCTGAGCGCGCTTTCTGACTTTGAATGTATCTTCATAGGAATGAGTTGTGTGGTCAAATTATTGCTCAAATAGGCTTCAGGAGGTCATCCTGAACAAAATACATGTTGAAGTGTGTGCATAAGTCCTTTGGTTCAGGCGTGACACTCAATTTGAGTTTTTATTGCTTTAAATGCATTTTCAGCCCGAGCTGAGCACGTTTTGTGAGTTTGAATGTATCTTCATAGGAATGAGTTGTGTAGTCAAATTAATGCTCATATGGGCTTCAGGAGGTCATCCTGAACAAAATACATGTTGAAGTGTGTGCATAAGTCCTTTGGTTTAGGTGTGACACTCAATTTGAGTTTTTATTGCTTTAAATGCATTTTCAGCCCGAGCTGAGCACGTTTTGTGAGTTTGAATGTATCTTCATAGGAATGAGTTGTGTGGTCAAATTAATGCTCATTTAGGCTTCAGGTGGTCATCCTGAACAAAATACATGTTGAAGTGTGTGCATAAGTCCTTTGGTTTAGGCGTCACACTCAATTTGAGGTTTTATTGCTTTGAATGCATTTTCAGCCCGAGCTGAGCACGTTTTGTGAGTTTGAATGTATCTTGATACGAATGAGTTGTGTGGTCAAATTAATGCTCATATAGGCTTCAGGATGACCTCCTTAACTAAATACATGTTGAAGTGTGTGCATAAGTCCTTTGGTTTAGGCGTGACACTCAATTTGAGTTTTTATTGCTTTAAATGCATTTTCAGCCTGAGCTGAGCACGTTTTGTGAGTTTGAATGTATCTTGATAGGAATGAGTTGTGTGGTCAAATTAATGCTCATATAGGCTTCAGGATGACCTCTTGAACTAAATACATGTTGAAGTGTGTGCATAAGTACTTTGGTTTAGGCGTGACACTCAATTTGAGTTTTTATAACTTTAAATGCATTTTCAGCCCGAGCTGAGCATGTTTTGTGAGTTTGAATGTATCTTCATAAGAATGAGTTATGTGGTCAAATTAATGCTCATATAGGCTTCAGGATGACCTCTTGAACTAAATACATGTTGAAGTGTGTGGATAAGTCCTTTGGTTTAGGCGTGACACTCAATTTAAGTTTTTATTGCTTTAAATGCATTTTCAACCCGAGCTGAGCACGTTTTGTGAGTTTGAATGTATCTTCATAGGAATGAGTTGTGTGGTCAAATTAATGCTCATTTAGGCTTCAGGTGGTCAGCCTGAACTAAATACATGTTGAAGTGTGTGCATAAGTCCTTTGGTTTAGGCGTGACACTCAATTTGAGTTTTTATTGCTTTAAATGCATTTTCAGCCCGAGCTGAGCGCGCTTTCTGACTTTGAATGTATCTTCATAGGAATGAGTTGTGTGGTCAAATTATTGCTCAAATAGGCTTCAGGAGGTCATCCTGAACAAAATACATGTTGAAGTGTGTGCATAAGTCCTTTGGTTCAGGCGTGACACTCAATTTGAGTTTTTATTGCTTTAAATGCATTTTCAGCCCGAGCTGAGCACGTTTTGTGAGTTTGAATGTATCTTCATAGGAATGAGTTGTGTGGTCAAATCAATGCTCATATAGGCTTCAGGATGACCTCTTGAACTAAATACATGTTGAAGTGTGTGCATTAGTCCTTTGGTTTAGGCGTGACACTCAATTTGAGTTTTTATTGCTTTAAATGCATTTTCAGCCCGAGCTGAGCACGTTTTGTGAGTTTTAATGTATCTTCATAGGAATGAGTTGTGTGGTCAAATCAATGCTCACATAGGCTTCGGGAGGTCATCCTGAACAAAATACATGTTGAAGTGTGTGCATAAGTCCTTTGGTTTAGGTGGGACACTCAATTTGAGTTTTTATTTCTTTAAATGCATTTTCAGCCCGAGCTGAGCACGTTTTGTGAGTTTGAATGTATCTTCATAGAAATGAGTTGTGTGGTCAAATTAATGCTCATTTAGGCTTCAGGTGGTCATCCTGAACTAAATACATGTTGAAGTGTGTGCATAAGTCCTTTGGTTTAGGCGTGACACTCAATTTAAGTTTTTATTGCTTTAAATGCATTTTCAACCCGAGCTGAGCACGTTTTGTGAGTTTGAATGTATCTTCATAGGAATGAGTTGTGTAGTCAAATTAATGCTCATATGGGCTTCAGGAAGTCATCCTGAACAAAATACATGTTGAAGTGTGTGCATAAGTCCTTTGGTTTAGGTGGGACACTCAATTTGAGTTTTTATTTCTTTAAATGCATTTTCAGCCCGAGCTGAGCACGTTTTGTGAGTTTGAATGTATCTTCATAGGAATGAGTTGTGTGGTCAAATTAATGCTCATTTAGGCTTCAGGTGGTCATCCTGAACTAAATACATGTTGAAGTGTGTGCATAAGTCCTTTGGTTTAGGCGTGACACTCAATTTGAGTTTTTATTGCTTTAAATGCATTTTCAGCCCGAGCTGAGCACGTTTTGTGAGTTTGAATGTATCTTCATAGGAATGAGTTGTGTGGTCAAATTAATGCTCATTTAGGCTTCAGGTGGTCATCCTGAACTAAATACATGTTGAAGTGTGTGCATAAGTCCTTTGGTTTAGGCGTGACACTCAATTTGAGGTTTTATTGCTTTGAATGCATTTTCAGCCCGAGCTGAGCACGTTTTGTGAGTTTGAATGTATCTTCATAGGAATGAGTTGTGTGGTCAAATCAATGCTTATATAGGCTTCGGGAGGTCATCCTGAACAAAATACATGTTGAAGTGTGTGCATAAGTCCTTTGGTTCAGGCGTGACACTCAATTTGAGTTTTTATTGCTTTGAATGCATTTTCAGCCCGAGCTGAGCACGTTTTGTGAGTTTGAATGTATCTTGATACGAATGAGTTGTGTGGTCAAATTAATGCTCATATAGGCTTCAGGATGACCTCCTGAACTAAATACATGTTGAAGTGTGTGCATAAGTACTTTGGTTTAGGCGTGACACTCAATTTGAGTTTTTATAACTTTAAATGCATTTTCAGCCCGAGCTGAGCACGTTTTGTGAGTTTGAATGTATATTCATAAGAATGAGTTATGTGGTCAAATTAATGCTCATATAGGCTTCAGGATGACCTCCTGAACTAAATACATGTTGAAGTGTGTGCATAAGTCCTTTGGTTTAGGCGTGACACTCAATTTGAGTTTTTATTGCTTTAAATGCATTTTCAGCCCGAGCTGAGCACGTTTTGTGAGTTTGAATGTATCTTCATAGGAATGAGTTGTCTGGTCAAATTAATTCTCATATGGACTTCAGGAGGTCATCCTGAACAAAATACATGTTGAAGTGTGTGCATAAGTCCTTTGGTTTAGGCGTGACACTCAATTTGAGTTTTTATTGCTTTAAATGCATTTTCAGCCCGAGCTGAGCACGTTTTGTGAGTTTGAATGTATCTTCATAGGAATGAGTTGTGTGGTCAAATCAATGCTCACATAGGCTTCGGGAGGTCATCCTGAACAAAATACATGTTGAAGTGTGTGCATAAGTCCTTTGGTTTAGGCGTGACACTCAATTTGAGTTTTTATTGCTTTAAATGAATTTTCAGCCCGAGCTGAGCACGTTTTGTGAGTTTGAATGTATCTTCATAGGAATGAGTTGGGTGGTCAAATTAATGCTTATTTGGGCTTCAGGAGGTCATCCTGAACAAAATACATGTTGAAGTGTGTGCATAAGTCCTTTGGTTTGGGCGTGACACTCAATTTGAGTTTTTATTGCTTTAAATGCATTTTTAGCCCGAGCTGAGCACGTTTTGTGAGTTTGAATGTATCTTCATAGGAATGAGTTGTCTGGTCAAATTAATTCTCATATGGACTTCAGGAGGTCATCCTGAACAAAATACATGTTGAAGTGTGTGCATAAGTCCTTTGGTTTAGGCGTGACACTCAATTTGAGTTTTTATTGCTTTAAATGCATTTTCAGCCCGAGCTGAGCACGTTTTTGAGTTTGAATGTATCTTCATAGGAATGAGTTGTGTGGTCAAATCAATGCTCACATAGGCTTCGGGAGGTCATCCTGAACAAAATACATGTTGAAGTGTGTGCATAAGTCCTTTGGTTTAGGCGTCACACTCAATTTGAGGTTTTATTGCTTTGAATGCATTTTCAGCCCGAGCTGAGCACGTTTTGTGAGTTTGAATGTATCTTGATACGAATGAGTTGTGTGGTCAAATTAATGCTCATATAGGCTTCAGGATGACCTCCTTAACTAAATACATGTTGAAGTGTGTGCATAAGTCCTTTGGTTTAGGCGTGACACTCAATTTGAGTTTTTATTGCTTTAAATGCATTTTCAGCCTGAGCTGAGCACGTTTTGTGAGTTTGAATGTATCTTGATAGGAATGAGTTGTGTGGTCAAATTAATGCTCATATAGGCTTCAGGATGACCTCTTGAACTAAATACATGTTGAAGTGTGTGCATAAGTACTTTGGTTTAGGCGTGACACTCAATTTGAGTTTTTATAACTTTAAATGCATTTTCAGCCCGAGCTGAGCATGTTTTGTGAGTTTGAATGTATCTTCATAAGAATGAGTTATGTGGTCAAATTAATGCTCATATAGGCTTCAGGATGACCTCTTGAACTAAATACATGTTGAAGTGTGTGGATAAGTCCTTTGGTTTAGGCGTGACACTCAATTTAAGTTTTTATTGCTTTAAATGCATTTTCAACCCGAGCTGAGCACGTTTTGTGAGTTTGAATGTATCTTCATAGGAATGAGTTGTGTAGTCAAATTAATGCTCATATGGGCTTCAGGAAGTCATCCTGAACAAAATACATGTTGAAGTGTGTGCATAAGTCCTTTGGTTTAGGTGGGACACTCAATTTGAGTTTTTATTTCTTTAAATGCATTTTCAGCCCGAGCTGAGCACGTTTTGTGAGTTTGAATGTATCTTCATAGGAATGAGTTGTGTGGTCAAATTAATGCTCATTTAGGCTTCAGGTGGTCATCCTGAACTAAATACATGTTGAAGTGTGTGCATAAGTCCTTTGGTTTAGGCGTGACACTCAATTTGAGTTTTTATTGCTTTAAATGCATTTTCAGCCCGAGCTGAGCACGTTTTGTGAGTTTGAATGTATCTTCATAGGAATGAGTTGTGTGGTCAAATTAATGCTCATTTAGGCTTCAGGTGGTCATCCTGAACTAAATACATGTTGAAGTGTGTGCATAAGTCCTTTGGTTTAGGCGTGACACTCAATTTGAGGTTTTATTGCTTTGAATGCATTTTCAGCCCGAGCTGAGCACGTTTTGTGAGTTTGAATGTATTTTCATAAGAATGAGTTATGTGGTCAAATTAATACTCATATAGGCTTCGGGAGGTCATCCTGAACAAAATACATGTTGAAGTGTGTGCATAAGTCCTTTGGTTTAGGCGTCACACTCAATTTGAGGTTTTATTGCTTTGAATGCATTTTCAGCCCGAGCTGAGCACGTTTTGTGAGTTTGAATGTATCTTCATAGGAATGAGTTGTGTGGTCAAATCAATGCTTATATAGGCTTCGGGAGGTCATCCTGAACAAAATACATGTTGAAGTGTGTGCATAAGTCCTTCGGTTTAGGCGTCACACTCAATTTGAGGTTTTATTGCTTTGAATGCATTTTCAGCCCGAGCTGAGCACGTTTTGTGAGTTTGAATGTATCTTGATAGGAATGAGTTGTGTGGTCAAATTAATGCTCATATAGGCTTCAGGATGACCTCCTGAACTAAATACATGTTGAAGTGTGTGCATAAGTCCTTTGGTTTAGGTGTGACACTCAATTTGAGTTTTTATTGCTTTAAATGCATTTTCAGCCCGAACTGAGCACGTTTTGTGAGTTTGAATGTATCTTCATAGGAATGAGTTGTGTGGTCAAATTAATGCTCATTTAGGCTTCAGGTGGTCAGCCTGAACTAAATACATGTTGAAGTGTGTGCATAAGTCCTTTGGTTTAGGCGTGACACTCAATTTGAGTTTTTATTGCTTTAAATGCATTTTCAGCCCGAGCTGAGCACGTTTTGTGAGTTTGAATGTATCTTCATAGGAATGAGTTGTGTGGTCAAATTAATGCTCATTTAGGCTTCAGGTGGTCATCCTGAACAAAATACATGTTGAAGTGTGTGCATAAGTCCTTTGGTTTAGGCGTGACACTCAATTTGAGTTTTTATTGCTTTAAATGCATTTTCAGCCCGAGCTGAGCACGTTTTGTGAGTTTGAATGTATCTTCATAGGAATGAGTTGTGTGGTCAAATCAATGCTCATATAGGCTTCAGGATGACCTCTTGAACTAAATACATGTTGAAGTGTGTGCATTAGTCCTTTGGTTTAGGCGTGACACTCAATTTGAGTTTTTATTGCTTTAAATGCATTTTCAGCCCGAGCTGAGCACGTTTTGTGAGTTTGAATGTATCTTCATAGGAATGAGTTGTGTAGTCAAATTAATGCTCATATGGGCTTCAGGAGGTCATCCTGAACAAAATACATGTTGAAGTGTGTGCATAAGTCCCTTGGTTTAGGTGTGACACTCAATTTGAGTTTTTATTGCTTTAAATGCATTTTCAGCCCGAGCTGAGCACGTTTTGTGAGTTTGAATGTATCTTCATAGGAATGAGTTGTGTGGTCAAATTAATGCTCATTTAGGCTTCAGGTGGTCATCCTGAACAAAACACATGTTGAAGTGTGTGCATAAGTCCTTTGGTTTAGGCGTCACATTCAATTTGAGGTTTTATTGCTTTGAATGCATTTTCAGCCCGAGCTGAGCACGTTTTGTGAGTTTGAATGTATCTTGATACGAATGAGTTGTTTGGTCAAATCAATGCTCATATAGGCTTCAGGAATACCTCTTGAACTAAATACATGTTGAAGTGTGTGGATAAGTCCTTTGGTTTAGGCGTGACACTCAATTTAAGTTTTTATTGCTTTAAATGCATTTTCAACCCGAGCTGAGCACGTTTTGTGAGTTTGAATGTATCTTCATAGGAATGAGTTGTGTAGTCAAATTAATGCTCATATGGGCTTCAGGAAGTCATCCTGAACAAAATACATGTTGAAGTGTGTGCATAAGTCCTTTGGTTTAGGTGGGACACTCAATTTGAGTTTTTATTTCTTTAAATGCATTTTCAGCCCGAGCTGAGCACGTTTTGTGAGTTTGAATGTATCTTCATAGGAATGAGTTGTGTGGTCAAATTAATGCTCATTTAGGCTTCAGGTGGTCATCCTGAACTAAATACATGTTGAAGTGTGTGCATAAGTCCTTTGGTTTAGGCGTGACACTCAATTTGAGTTTTTATTGCTTTAAATGCATTTTCAGCCCGAGCTGAGCACGTTTTGTGAGTTTGAATGTATCTTCATAGGAATGAGTTGTGTGGTCAAATTAATGCTCATTTAGGCTTCAGGTGGTCATCCTGAACTAAATACATGTTGAAGTGTGTGCATAAGTCCTTTGGTTTAGGCGTGACACTCAATTTGAGGTTTTATTGCTTTGAATGCATTTTCAGCCCGAGCTGAGCACGTTTTGTGAGTTTGAATGTATCTTCATAGGAATGAGTTGTGTGGTCAAATCAATGCTTATATAGGCTTCGGGAGGTCATCCTGAACAAAATACATGTAGAAGTGTGTGCATAAGTCCTTCGGTTTAGGCGTCACACTCAATTTGAGGTTTTATTGCTTTGAATGCATTTTCAGCCCGAGCTGAGCACGTTTTGTGAGTTTGAATGTATCTTGATACGAATGAGTTGTGTGGTCAAATTAATGCTCATATAGGCTTCAGGATGACCTCTTGAACTAAATACATGTTGAAGTGTGTGCATAAGTACTTTGGTTTAGGCGTGACACTCAATTTGAGTTTTTATAACTTTAAATGCATTTTCAGCCCGAGCTGAGCACGTTTTGTGAGTTTGAATGTATATTCATAAGAATGAGTTATGTGGTCAAATTAATGCTCATATAGGCTTCAGGATGACCTCCTGAACTAAATACATGTTGAAGTGTGTGCATAAGTCCTTTGGTTTAGGCGTGACACTCAATTTGAGTTTTTATTGCTTTAAATGCATTTTCAGCCCGAGCTGAGCACGTTTTGTGAGTTTGAATGTATCTTCATAGGAATGAGTTGTGTGGTCAAATCAATGCTCATATAGGCTTCAGGATGACCTCTTGAACTAAATACATGTTGAAGTGTGTGCATTAGTCCTTTGGTTTAGGCGTGACACTCAATTTGAGTTTTTATTGCTTTAAATGCATTTTCAGCCCGAGCTGAGCACGTTTTGTGAGTTTGAATGTATCTTCATAGGAATGAGTTGTGTGGTCAAATCAATGCTCACATAGGCTTCGGGAGGTCATCCTGAACAAAATACATGTTGAAGTGTGTGCATAAGTCCTTTGGTTTAGGCGTGACACTCAATTTGAGTTTTTATTGCTTTAAATGAATTTTCAGCCCGAGCTGAGCACGTTTTGTGAGTTTGAATGTATCTTCATAGGTATGAGTTGGGTGGTCAAATTAATGCTTATTTGGGCTTCAGGAGGTCATCCTGAACAAAATACATGTTGAAGTGTGTGCATAAGTCCTTTGGTTTGGGCGTGACACTCAATTTGAGTTTTTATTGCTTTAAATGCATTTTTAGCCCGAGCTGAGCACGTTTTGTGAGTTTGAATGTATCTTCATAGGAATGAGTTGTCTGGTCAAATTAATTCTCATATGGACTTCAGGAGGTCATCCTGAACAAAATACATGTTGAAGTGTGTGCATAAGTCCTTTGGTTTAGGCGTGACACTCAATTTGAGTTTTTATTGCTTTAAATGCATTTTCAGCCCGAGCTGAGCACGTTTTTGAGTTTGAATGTATCTTCATAGGAATGAGTTGTGTGGTCAAATCAATGCTCACATAGGCTTCGGGAGGTCATCCTGAACAAAATACATGTTGAAGTGTGTGCATAAGTCCTTTGGTTTAGGCGTCACACTCAATTTGAGGTTTTATTGCTTTGAATGCATTTTCAGCCCGAGCTGAGCACGTTTTGTGAGTTTGAATGTATCTTGATACGAATGAGTTGTGTGGTCAAATTAATGCTCATATAGGCTTCAGGATGACCTCCTTAACTAAATACATGTTGAAGTGTGTGCATAAGTCCTTTGGTTTAGGCGTGACACTCAATTTGAGTTTTTATTGCTTTAAATGCATTTTCAGCCTGAGCTGAGCACGTTTTGTGAGTTTGAATGTATCTTGATAGGAATGAGTTGTGTGGTCAAATTAATGCTCATATAGGCTTCAGGATGACCTCTTGAACTAAATACATGTTGAAGTGTGTGCATAAGTACTTTGGTTTAGGCGTGACACTCAATTTGAGTTTTTATAACTTTAAATGCATTTTCAGCCCGAGCTGAGCATGTTTTGTGAGTTTGAATGTATCTTCATAAGAATGAGTTATGTGGTCAAATTAATGCTCATATAGGCTTCAGGATGACCTCTTGAACTAAATACATGTTGAAGTGTGTGGATAAGTCCTTTGGTTTAGGCGTGACACTCAATTTAAGTTTTTATTGCTTTAAATGCATTTTCAACCCGAGCTGAGCACGTTTTGTGAGTTTGAATGTATCTTCATAGGAATGAGTTGTGTAGTCAAATTAATGCTCATATGGGCTTCAGGAAGTCATCCTGAACAAAATACATGTTGAAGTGTGTGCATAAGTCCTTTGGTTTAGGTGGGACACTCAATTTGAGTTTTTATTTCTTTAAATGCATTTTCAGCCCGAGCTGAGCACGTTTTGTGAGTTTGAATGTATCTTCATAGGAATGAGTTGTGTGGTCAAATTAATGCTCATTTAGGCTTCAGGTGGTCATCCTGAACTAAATACATGTTGAAGTGTGTGCATAAGTCCTTTGGTTTAGGTGTGACACTCAATTTGAGTTTTTATTGCTTTAAATGCATTTTCAGCCCGAGCTGAGCACGTTTTGTGAGTTTGAATGTATCTTCATAGGAATGAGTTGTGTGGTCAAATTAATGCTCATTTAGGCTTCAGGTGGTCATCCTGAACTAAATACATGTTGAAGTGTGTGCATAAGTCCTTTGGTTTAGGCGTGACACTCAATTTGAGGTTTTATTGCTTTGAATGCATTTTCAGCCCGAGCTGAGCACGTTTTGTGAGTTTGAATGTATTTTCATAAGAATGAGTTATGTGGTCAAATTAATACTCATATAGGCTTCGGGAGGTCATCCTGAACAAAATACATGTTGAAGTGTGTGCATAAGTCCTTTGGTTTAGGCGTCACACTCAATTTGAGGTTTTATTGCTTTGAATGCATTTTCAGCCCGAGCTGAGCACGTTTTGTGAGTTTGAATGTATCTTCATAGGAATGAGTTGTGTGGTCAAATCAATGCTTATATAGGCTTCGGGAGGTCATCCTGAACAAAATACATGTTGAAGTGTGTGCATAAGTCCTTTGGTTTAGGCGTGACACTCAATTTGAGGTTTTATTGCTTTGAATGCATTTTCAGCCCGAGCTGAGCACGTTTTGTGAGTTTGAATGTATCTTGATACGAATGAGTTGTGTGGTCAAATTAATGCTCATATAGGCTTCAGGATGACCTCTTGAACTAAATACATGTTGAAGTGTGTGCATAAGTCCTTTGGTTTAGGCGTGACACTCAATTTGAGTTTTTTATTGCTTTAAATGCATTTTTAGCCCGAGCTGAGCACGTTTTGTGAGTTTGAATGTATCTTCATAGGAATGAGTTGTGTGGTCAAATTAATGCTCATTTAGGCTTCAGGTGGTCATCCTGAACTAAATACATGTTGAAGTGTGTGCATAAGTCCTTTGGTTTAGGCGTGACACTCAATTTGAGTTTTTATTGCTTTAAATGCATTTTCAGCCCGAGCTGAGCACGTTTTGTGAGTTTGAATGTATCTTCATAGGAATGAGTTGTGTGGTCAAATTAATGCTTATTTAGGCTTCAGGAGGTCATCCTGAACAAAATACATGTTGAAGTGTGTGCATTGGTTTAGGCGTGACACTCAATTTGAGTTTTTATTGCTTTAAATGCATTTTTAGCCCGAGCTGAGCACGTTTTGTGAGTTTGAATGTATCTTCATAGGAATGAGTTGTCTGGTCAAATTAATTCTCATATGGACTTCAGGAGGTCATCCTGAACAAAATACATGTTGAAGTGTGTGCATAAGTCCTTTGGTTTAGGCGTGACACTCAATTTGAGTTTTTATTGCTTTAAATGCATTTTCAGCCCGAGCTGAGCACGTTTTGTGAGTTTGAATGTATCTTCATAGGAATGAGTTGTGTGGTCAAATCAATGCTCACATAGGCTTCGGGAGGTCATCCTGAACAAAATACATGTTGAAGTGTGTGCATAAGTCCTTTGGTTTAGGCGTGACACTCAATTTGAGTTTTTATTGCTTTAAATGAATTTTCAGCCCGAGCTGAACACGTTTTGTGAGTTTGAATGTATCTTCATAGGAATGAGTTGGGTGGTCAAATTAATGCTTATTTGGGCTTCAGGAGGTCATCCTGAACAAAATACATGTTGAAGTGTGTCCATAAGTCCTTTGGTTTGGGCGTGACACTCAATTTGAGTTTTTATTGCTTTAAATGCATTTTTAGCCCGAGCTGAGCACGTTTTGTGAGTTTGAATGTATCTTCATAGGAATGAGTTGTCTGGTCAAATTAATTCTCATATGGACTTCAGGAGGTCATCCTGAACAAAATACATGTTGAAGTGTGTGCATAAGTCCTTTGGTTTAGGCGTGACACTCAATTTGAGTTTTTATTGCTTTAAATGCATTTTCAGCCCGAGCTGAGCACGTTTTTGAGTTTGAATGTATCTTCATAGGAATGAGTTGTGTGGTCAAATCAATGCTCACATAGGCTTCGGGAGGTCATCCTGAACAAAATACATGTTGAAGTGTGTGCATAAGTCCTTTGGTTTAGGCGTCACACTCAATTTGAGGTTTTATTGCTTTGAATGCATTTTCAGCCCGAGCTGAGCACGTTTTGTGAGTTTGAATGTATCTTGATACGAATGAGTTGTGTGGTCAAATTAATGCTCATATAGGCTTCAGGATGACCTCCTTAACTAAATGCATGTTGAAGTGTGTGCATAAGTCCTTTGGTTTAGGCGTGACACTCAATTTGAGTTTTTATTGCTTTAAATGCATTTTCAGCCTGAGCTGAGCACGTTTTGTGAGTTTGAATGTATCTTGATAGGAATGAGTTGTGTGGTCAAATTAATGCTCATATAGGCTTCAGGATGACCTCTTGAACTAAATACATGTTGAAGTGTGTGCATAAGTACTTTGGTTTAGGCGTGACACTCAATTTGAGTTTTTATAACTTTAAATGCATTTTCAGCCCGAGCTGAGCATGTTTTGTGAGTTTGAATGTATCTTCATAAGAATGAGTTATGTGGTCAAATTAATGCTCATATAGGCTTCAGGATGACCTCTTGAACTAAATACATGTTGAAGTGTGTGGATAAGTCCTTTGGTTTAGGCGTGACACTCAATTTAAGTTTTTATTGCTTTAAATGCATTTTCAACCCGAGCTGAGCACGTTTTGTGAGTTTGAATGTATCTTCATAGGAATGAGTTGTGTGGTCAAATTAATGCTCATTTAGGCTTCAGGTGGTCAGCCTGAACTAAATACATGTTGAAGTGTGTGCATAAGTCCTTTGGTTTAGGCGTGACACTCAATTTGAGTTTTTATTGCTTTAAATGCATTTTCAGCCCGAGCTGAGCGCGCTTTCTGACTTTGAATGTATCTTCATAGGAATGAGTTGTGTGGTCAAATTATTGCTCAAATAGGCTTCAGGAGGTCATCCTGAACAAAATACATGTTGAAGTGTGTGCATAAGTCCTTTGGTTCAGGCGTGACACTCAATTTGAGTTTTTATTGCTTTAAATGCATTTTCAGCCCGAGCTGAGCACGTTTTGTGAGTTTGAATGTATCTTCATAGGAATGAGTTGTGTAGTCAAATTAATGCTCATATGGGCTTCAGGAGGTCATCCTGAACAAAATACATGTTGAAGTGTGTGCATAAGTCCTTTGGTTTAGGTGTGACACTCAATTTGAGTTTTTATTGCTTTAAATGAATTTTCAGCCCGAGCTGAGCACGTTTTGTGAGTTTGAATGTATCTTCATAGGAATGAGTTGGGTGGTCAAATTATGCTTATTTGGGCTTCAGGAGGTCATCCTGAACAAAATACATGTTGAAGTGTGTGCATAAGTCCTTTGGTTTGGGCGTGACACTCAATTTGAGTTTTTATTGCTTTAAATGCATTTTTAGCCCGAGCTGAGCACGTTTTGTGAGTTTGAATGTATCTTCATAGGAATGAGTTGTCTGGTCAAATTAATTCTCATATGGACTTCAGGAGGTCATCCTGAACAAAATACATGTTGAAGTGTGTGCATAAGTCCTTTGGTTTAGGCGTGACACTCAATTTGAGTTTTTATTGCTTTAAATGCATTTTCAGCCCGAGCTGAGCACGTTTTTGAGTTTGAATGTATCTTCATAGGAATGAGTTGTGTGGTCAAATCAATGCTTATATAGGCTTCGGAGGTCATCCTGAACAAAATACATGTTGAAGTGTGTGCATAAGTCCTTCGGTTTAGGCGTCACACTCAATTTGAGGTTTTATTGCTTTGAATGCATTTTCAGCCCGAGCTGAGCACGTTTTGTGAGTTTGAATGTATCTTGATAGGAATGAGTTGTGTGGTCAAATTAATGCTCATATAGGCTTCAGGATGACCTCTTGAACTAAATACATGTTGAAGTGTGTGCATAAGTACTTTGGTTTAGGCGTGACACTCAATTTGAGTTTTTATAACTTTAAATGCATTTTCAGCCCGAGCTGAGCACGTTTTGTGAGTTTGAATGTATATTCATAAGAATGAGTTATGTGGTCAAATTAATGCTCATATAGGCTTCAGGATGACCTCTTGAACTAAATACATGTTGAAGTGTGTGCATAAGTCCTTTGGTTTAGGCGTGACACTCAATTTGAGTTTTTTATTGCTTTAAATGCATTTTTAGCCCGAGCTGAGCACGTTTTGTGAGTTTGAATGTATCTTCATAGGAATGAGTTGGGTGGTCAAATTAATGCTTATTTAGGCTTCAGGAGGTCATCCTGAACAAAATACATGTTGAAGTGTGTGCATAAGTCCTTTGGTTTAGGCGTGACACTCAATTTGAGTTTTTATAACTTTAAATGCATTTTCAGCCCGAGCTGAGCATGTTTTGTGAGTTTGAATGTATCTTCATAAGAATGAGTTATGTGGTCAAATTAATGCTCATATGGACTTCAGGAGGTCCTCCTGAACAAAATACATGTTGAAGTGTGTGCATAAGTCCTTTGGTTTAGGCGTGACACTCAATTTGAGTTTTTATTGCTTTAAATGCATTTTCAGCCCGAGCTGAGCACGTTTTGTGAGTTTGAATGTATCTTCATAGGAATGAGTTGTGTGGTCAAATCAATGCTCACATAGGCTTCGGGAGGTCATCCTGAACAAAATACATGTTGAAGTGTGTGCATAAGTCCTTTGGTTTAGGCGTGACACTCAATTTGAGTTTTTATTGCTTTAAATGAATTTTCAGCCCGAGCTGAGCACGTTTTGTGAGTTTGAATGTATCTTCATAGGAATGAGTTGGGTGGTCAAATTAATGCTTATTTGGGCTTCAGGAGGTCATCCTGAACAAAATACATGTTGAAGTGTGTGCATAAGTCCTTTGGTTTGGGTGTGACACTCAATTTGAGTTTTTATTGCTTTAAATGCATTTTTAGCCCGAGCTGAGCACGTTTTGTGAGTTTGAATGTATCTTCATAGGAATGAGTTGTCTGGTCAAATTAATTCTCATATGGACTTCAGGAGGTCATCCTGAACAAAATACATGTTGAAGTGTGTGCATAAGTCCTTTGGTTTAGGCGTGACACTCAATTTGAGTTTTTATTGCTTTAAATGCATTTTCAGCCCGAGCTGAGCACGTTTTTGAGTTTGAATGTATCTTCATAGGAATGAGTTGTGTGGTCAAATCAATGCTCACATAGGCTTCGGGAGGTCATCCTGAACAAAATACATGTTGAAGTGTGTGCATAAGTCCTTTGGTTTAGGCGTCACACTCAATTTGAGGTTTTATTGCTTTGAATGCATTTTCAGCCCGAGCTGAGCACGTTTTGTGAGTTTGAATGTATCTTGATACGAATGAGTTGTGTGGTCAAATTAATGCTCATATAGGCTTCAGGATGACCTCCTGAACTAAATACATGTTGAAGTGTGTGCATAAGTCCTTTGGTTTAGGCGTGACACTCAATTTGAGTTTTTATTGCTTTAAATGCATTTTCAGCCCGAGCTGAGCACGTTTTTGAGTTTGAATGTATCTTCATAGGAATGAGTTGTGTGGTCAAATCAATGCTCACATAGGCTTCGGGAGGTCATCCTGAACAAAATATATGTTGAAGTGTGTGCATAAGTCCTTTGGTTTAGGCGTCACACTCAATTTGAGGTTTTATTGCTTTGAATGCATTTTCAGCCCGAGCTGAGCACGTTTTGTGAGTTTGAATGTATCTTGATAGGAATGAGTTGTGTGGTCAAATTAATGCTCATATAGGCTTCAGGATGACCTCTTGAACTAAATACATGTTGAAGTGTGTGGATAAGTCCTTTGGTTTAGGCGTGACACTCAATTTAAGTTTTTATTGCTTTAAATGCATTTTCAACCCGAGCTGAGCATGTTTTGTGAGTTTGAATGTATCTTCATAAGAATGAGTTATGTGGTCAAATTAATGCTCATATAGGCTTCAGGATGACCTCTTGAACTAAATACATGTTGAAGTGTGTGGATAAGTCCTTTGGTTTAGGCGTGACACTCAATTTAAGTTTTTATTGCTTTAAATGCATTTTCAACCCGAGCTGAGCACGTTTTGTGAGTTTGAATGTATCTTCATAGAAATGAGTTGTGTAGTCAAATTAATGCTCATATGGGCTTCAGGAAGTCATCCTGAACAAAATACATGTTGAAGTGTGTGCATAAGTCCTTTGGTTTAGGCGTGACACTCAATTTGAGTTTTTATTGCTTTAAATGCATTTTCAGCCCGAGCTGAGCACGTTTTGTGAGTTTGAATGTATCTTCATAGGAATGAGTTGTGTGGTCAAATTAATGCTCATTTAGGCTTCAGGTGGTCATCCTGAACTAAATACATGTTGAAGTGTGTGCATAAGTCCTTTGGTTTAGGCGTGACACTCAATTTGAGGTTTTATTGCTTTGAATGCATTTTCAGCCTGAGCTGAGCACGTTTTGTGAGTTTGAATGTATCTTCATAAGAATGAGTTATGTGGTCAAATTAATGCTCATATAGGCTTCGGGAGGTCATCCTGAACAAAATACATGTTGAAGTGTGTGCATAAGTCCTTTGGTTTAGGCGTCACACTCAATTTGAGGTTTTATTGCTTTGAATGCATTTTCAGCCCGAGCTGAGCACGTTTTGTGAGTTTGAATGTATCTTCATAGGAATGAGTTGTATGGTCAAATCAATGCTTATATAGTCTTCGGGAGGTCATCCTGAACAAAATACATGTTGAAGTGTGTGCATAAGTCCTTCGGTTTAGGCGTCACACTCAATTTGAGGTTTTATTGCTTTGAATGCATTTTCAGCCCGAGCTGAGCACGTTTTGTGAGTTTGAATGTATCTTGATACGAATGAGTTGTGTGGTCAAATTAATGCTCATATAGGCTTCAGGATGACCTCTTGAACTAAATACATGTTGAAGTGTGTGCATAAGTCCTTTGGTTTAGGCGTGACACTCAATTTGAGTTTTTTATTGCTTTAAATGCATTTTTAGCCCGAGCTGAGCACGTTTTGTGAGTTTGAATGTATCTTCATAGGAATGAGTTGTGTGGTCAAATTAATGCTCATTTAGGCTTCAGGTGGTCATCCTGAACTAAATACATGTTGAAGTGTGTGCATAAGTCCTTTGGTTTAGGCGTGACACTCAATTTGAGTTTTTATTGCTTTAAATGCATTTTCAGCCCGAGCTGAGCACGTTTTGTGAGTTTGAATGTATCTTCATAGGAATGAGTTGTGTGGTCAAATTAATGCTCATTTAGGCTTCAGGTGGTCATCCTGAACTAAATACATGTTGAAGTGTGTGCATAAGTCCTTTGGTTTAGGCGTGACACTCAATTTGAGGTTTTATTGCTTTGAATGCATTTTCAGCCCGAGCTGAGCACGTTTTGTGAGTTTGAATGTATCTTGATACGAATGAGTTGTGTGGTCAAATTAATGCTCATATAGGCTTCAGGATGACCTCTTGAACTAAATACATGTTGAAGTGTGTGCATAAGTACTTTGGTTTAGGCGTGACACTCAATTTGAGTTTTTATAACTTTAAATGCATTTTCAGCCCGAGCTGAGCACGTTTTGTGAGTTTGAATGTATATTCATAAGAATGAGTTATGTGGTCAAATTAATGCTCATATAGGCTTCAGGATGACCTCTTGAACTAAATACATGTTGAAGTGTGTGCATAAGTCCTTTGGTTTAGGCGTGACACTCAATTTGAGTTTTTTATTGCTTTAAATGCATTTTTAGCCCGAGCTGAGCACGTTTTGTGAGTTTGAATGTATCTTCATAGGAATGAGTTGTGTGGTCAAATTAATGCTCATTTAGGCTTCAGGTGGTCATCCTGAACTAAATACATGTTGAAGTGTGTGCATAAGTCCTTTGGTTTAGGCGTGACACTCAATTTGAGTTTTTATTGCTTTAAATGCATTTTCAGCCCGAGCTGAGCACGTTTTGTGAGTTTGAATGTATCTTCATAGGAATGAGTTGTGTGGTCAAATTAATGCTTATTTAGGCTTCAGGAGGTCATCCTGAACAAAATACATGTTGAAGTGTGTGCATAAGTCCTTTGGTTTAGGCGTGACACTCAATTTGAGTTTTTATTGCTTTAAATGCATTTTTAGCCCGAGCTGAGCACGTTTTGTGAGTTTGAATGTATCTTCATAGGAATGAGTTGTCTGGTCAAATTAATTCTCATATGGACTTCAGGAGGTCATCCTGAACAAAATACATGTTGAAGTGTGTGCATAAGTCCTTTGGTTTAGGCGTGACACTCAATTTGAGTTTTTATTGCTTTAAATGCATTTTCAGCCCGAGCTGAGCACGTTTTGTGAGTTTGAATGTATCTTCATAGGAATGAGTTGTGTGGTCAAATCAATGCTCACATAGGCTTCGGGAGGTCATCCTGAACAAAATACATGTTGAAGTGTGTGCATAAGTCCTTTGGTTTAGGCGTGACACTCAATTTGAGTTTTTATTGCTTTAAATGAATTTTCAGCCCGAGCTGAGCACGTTTTGTGAGTTTGAATGTATCTTCATAGGAATGAGTTGGGTGGTCAAATTAATGCTTATTTGGGCTTCAGGAGGTCATCCTGAACAAAATACATGTTGAAGTGTGTGCATAAGTCCTTTGGTTTGGGCGTGACACTCAATTTGAGTTTTTATTGCTTTAAATGCATTTTTAGCCCGAGCTGAGCACGTTTTGTGAGTTTGAATGTATCTTCATAGGAATGAGTTGTCTGGTCAAATTAATTCTCATATGGACTTCAGGAGGTCATCCTGAACAAAATACATGTTGAAGTGTGTGCATAAGTCCTTTGGTTTAGGCGTGACACTCAATTTGAGTTTTTATTGCTTTAAATGCATTTTCAGCCCGAGCTGAGCACGTTTTTGAGTTTGAATGTATCTTCATAGGAATGAGTTGTGTGGTCAAATCAATGCTCACATAGGCTTCGGGAGGTCATCCTGAACAAAATACATGTTGAAGTGTGTGCATAAGTCCTTTGGTTTAGGCGTCACACTCAATTTGAGGTTTTATTGCTTTGAATGCATTTTCAGCCCGAGCTGAGCACGTTTTGTGAGTTTGAATGTATCTTGATACGAATGAGTTGTGTGGTCAAATTAATGCTCATATAGGCTTCAGGATGACCTCCTTAACTAAATACATGTTGAAGTGTGTGCATAAGTCCTTTGGTTTAGGCGTGACACTCAATTTGAGTTTTTATTGCTTTAAATGCATTTTCAGCCTGAGCTGAGCACGTTTTGTGAGTTTGAATGTATCTTCATAGGAATGAGTTATGTGGTCAAATTAATGCTCATATAGGCTTCAGGATGACCTCTTGAACTAAATACATGTTGAAGTGTGTGGATAAGTCCTTTGGTTTAGGCGTGACACTCAATTTAAGTTTTTATTGCTTTAAATGCATTTTCAACCCGAGCTGAGCACGTTTTGTGAGTTTGAATGTATCTTCATAGGAATGAGTTGTGTGGTCAAATTAATGCTCATTTAGGCTTCAGGTGGTCAGCCTGAACTAAATACATGTTGAAGTGTGTGCATAAGTCCTTTGGTTTAGGCGTGACACTCAATTTGAGTTTTTATTGCTTTAAATGCATTTTCAGCCCGAGCTGAGCGCGCTTTCTGACTTTGAATGTATCTTCATAGGAATGAGTTGTGTGGTCAAATTATTGCTCAAATAGGCTTCAGGAGGTCATCCTGAACAAAATACATGTTGAAGTGTGTGCATAAGTCCTTTGGTTCAGGCGTGACACTCAATTTGAGTTTTTATTGCTTTAAATGCATTTTCAGCCCGAGCTGAGCACGTTTTGTGAGTTTGAATGTATCTTCATAGGAATGAGTTGTGTAGTCAAATTAATGCTCATATGGGCTTCAGGAGGTCATCCTGAACAAAATACATGTTGAAGTGTGTGCATAAGTCCTTTGGTTTAGGTGTGACACTCAATTTGAGTTTTTATTGCTTTAAATGCATTTTCAGCCCGAGCTGAGCACGTTTTGTGAGTTTGAATGTATCTTCATAGGAATGAGTTGTGTGGTCAAATTAATGCTCATTTAGGCTTCAGGTGGTCATCCTGAACAAAATACATGTTGAAGTGTGTGCATAAGTCCTTTGGTTTAGGCGTCACACTCAATTTGAGGTTTTATTGCTTTGAATGCATTTTCAGCCCGAGCTGAGCACGTTTTGTGAGTTTGAATGTATCTTGATACGAATGAGTTGTGTGGTCAAATTAATGCTCATATAGGCTTCAGGATGACCTCCTTAACTAAATACATGTTGAAGTGTGTGCATAAGTCCTTTGGTTTAGGCGTGACACTCAATTTGAGTTTTTATTGCTTTAAATGCATTTTCAGCCTGAGCTGAGCACGTTTTGTGAGTTTGAATGTATCTTGATAGGAATGAGTTGTGTGGTCAAATTAATGCTCATATAGGCTTCAGGATGACCTCTTGAACTAAATACATGTTGAAGTGTGTGCATAAGTCCTTTGGTTTAGGCGTGACACTCAATTTAAGTTTTTATTGCTTTAAATGCATTTTCAACCCGAGCTGAGCACGTTTTGTGAGTTTGAATGTATCTTCATAGGAATGAGTTGTGTGGTCAAATTAATGCTCATTTAGGCTTCAGGTGGTCAGCCTGAACTAAATACATGTTGAAGTGTGTGCATAAGTCCTTTGGTTTAGGCGTGACACTCAATTTGAGTTTTTATTGCTTTAAATGCATTTTCAGCCCGAGCTGAGCGCGCTTTCTGACTTTGAATGTATCTTCATAGGAATGAGTTGTGTGGTCAAATTATTGCTCAAATAGGCTTCAGGAGGTCATCCTGAACAAAATACATGTTGAAGTGTGTGCATAAGTCCTTTGGTTCAGGCGTGACACTCAATTTGAGTTTTTATTGCTTTAAATGCATTTTCAGCCCGAGCTGAGCACGTTTTGTGAGTTTGAATGTATCTTCATAGGAATGAGTTGTGTGGTCAAATCAATGCTCATATAGGCTTCAGGATGACCTCTTGAACTAAATACATGTTGAAGTGTGTGCATTAGTCCTTTGGTTTAGGCGTGACACTCAATTTGAGTTTTTATTGCTTTAAATGCATTTTCAGCCCGAGCTGAGCACGTTTTGTGAGTTTTAATGTATCTTCATAGGAATGAGTTGTGTGGTCAAATCAATGCTCACATAGGCTTCGGGAGGTCATCCTGAACAAAATACATGTTGAAGTGTGTGCATAAGTCCTTTGGTTTAGGTGGGACACTCAATTTGAGTTTTTATTTCTTTAAATGCATTTTCAGCCCGAGCTGAGCACGTTTTGTGAGTTTGAATGTATCTTCATAGAAATGAGTTGTGTGGTCAAATTAATGCTCATTTAGGCTTCAGGTGGTCATCCTGAACTAAATACATGTTGAAGTGTGTGCATAAGTCCTTTGGTTTAGGCGTGACACTCAATTTAAGTTTTTATTGCTTTAAATGCATTTTCAACCCGAGCTGAGCACGTTTTGTGAGTTTGAATGTATCTTCATAGGAATGAGTTGTGTAGTCAAATTAATGCTCATATGGGCTTCAGGAAGTCATCCTGAACAAAATACATGTTGAAGTGTGTGCATAAGTCCTTTGGTTTAGGTGGGACACTCAATTTGAGTTTTTATTTCTTTAAATGCATTTTCAGCCCGAGCTGAGCACGTTTTGTGAGTTTGAATGTATCTTCATAGGAATGAGTTGTGTGGTCAAATTAATGCTCATTTAGGCTTCAGGTGGTCATCCTGAACTAAATACATGTTGAAGTGTGTGCATAAGTCCTTTGGTTTAGGCGTGACACTCAATTTGAGTTTTTATTGCTTTAAATGCATTTTCAGCCCGAGCTGAGCACGTTTTGTGAGTTTGAATGTATCTTCATAGGAATGAGTTGTGTGGTCAAATTAATGCTCATTTAGGCTTCAGGTGGTCATCCTGAACTAAATACATGTTGAAGTGTGTGCATAAGTCCTTTGGTTTAGGCGTGACACTCAATTTGAGGTTTTATTGCTTTGAATGCATTTTCAGCCCGAGCTGAGCACGTTTTGTGAGTTTGAATGTATCTTCATAGGAATGAGTTGTGTGGTCAAATCAATGCTTATATAGGCTTCGGGAGGTCATCCTGAACAAAATACATGTTGAAGTGTGTGCATAAGTCCTTTGGTTCAGGCGTGACACTCAATTTGAGTTTTTATTGCTTTGAATGCATTTTCAGCCCGAGCTGAGCACGTTTTGTGAGTTTGAATGTATCTTGATACGAATGAGTTGTGTGGTCAAATTAATGCTCATATAGGCTTCAGGATGACCTCCTGAACTAAATACATGTTGAAGTGTGTGCATAAGTACTTTGGTTTAGGCGTGACACTCAATTTGAGTTTTTATAACTTTAAATGCATTTTCAGCCCGAGCTGAGCACGTTTTGTGAGTTTGAATGTATATTCATAAGAATGAGTTATGTGGTCAAATTAATGCTCATATAGGCTTCAGGATGACCTCCTGAACTAAATACATGTTGAAGTGTGTGCATAAGTCCTTTGGTTTAGGCGTGACACTCAATTTGAGTTTTTATTGCTTTAAATGCATTTTCAGCCCGAGCTGAGCACGTTTTGTGAGTTTGAATGTATCTTCATAGGAATGAGTTGTCTGGTCAAATTAATTCTCATATGGACTTCAGGAGGTCATCCTGAACAAAATACATGTTGAAGTGTGTGCATAAGTCCTTTGGTTTAGGCGTGACACTCAATTTGAGTTTTTATTGCTTTAAATGCATTTTCAGCCCGAGCTGAGCACGTTTTGTGAGTTTGAATGTATCTTCATAGGAATGAGTTGTGTGGTCAAATCAATGCTCACATAGGCTTCGGGAGGTCATCCTGAACAAAATACATGTTGAAGTGTGTGCATAAGTCCTTTGGTTTAGGCGTGACACTCAATTTGAGTTTTTATTGCTTTAAATGAATTTTCAGCCCGAGCTGAGCACGTTTTGTGAGTTTGAATGTATCTTCATAGGAATGAGTTGGGTGGTCAAATTAATGCTTATTTGGGCTTCAGGAGGTCATCCTGAACAAAATACATGTTGAAGTGTGTGCATAAGTCCTTTGGTTTGGGCGTGACACTCAATTTGAGTTTTTATTGCTTTAAATGCATTTTTAGCCCGAGCTGAGCACGTTTTGTGAGTTTGAATGTATCTTCATAGGAATGAGTTGTCTGGTCAAATTAATTCTCATATGGACTTCAGGAGGTCATCCTGAACAAAATACATGTTGAAGTGTGTGCATAAGTCCTTTGGTTTAGGCGTGACACTCAATTTGAGTTTTTATTGCTTTAAATGCATTTTCAGCCCGAGCTGAGCACGTTTTTGAGTTTGAATGTATCTTCATAGGAATGAGTTGTGTGGTCAAATCAATGCTCACATAGGCTTCGGGAGGTCATCCTGAACAAAATACATGTTGAAGTGTGTGCATAAGTCCTTTGGTTTAGGCGTCACACTCAATTTGAGGTTTTATTGCTTTGAATGCATTTTCAGCCCGAGCTGAGCACGTTTTGTGAGTTTGAATGTATCTTGATACGAATGAGTTGTGTGGTCAAATTAATGCTCATATAGGCTTCAGGATGACCTCCTTAACTAAATACATGTTGAAGTGTGTGCATAAGTCCTTTGGTTTAGGCGTGACACTCAATTTGAGTTTTTATTGCTTTAAATGCATTTTCAGCCTGAGCTGAGCACGTTTTGTGAGTTTGAATGTATCTTGATAGGAATGAGTTGTGTGGTCAAATTAATGCTCATATAGGCTTCAGGATGACCTCTTGAACTAAATACATGTTGAAGTGTGTGCATAAGTACTTTGGTTTAGGCGTGACACTCAATTTGAGTTTTTATAACTTTAAATGCATTTTCAGCCCGAGCTGAGCATGTTTTGTGAGTTTGAATGTATCTTCATAAGAATGAGTTATGTGGTCAAATTAATGCTCATATAGGCTTCAGGATGACCTCTTGAACTAAATACATGTTGAAGTGTGTGGATAAGTCCTTTGGTTTAGGCGTGACACTCAATTTAAGTTTTTATTGCTTTAAATGCATTTTCAACCCGAGCTGAGCACGTTTTGTGAGTTTGAATGTATCTTCATAGGAATGAGTTGTGTAGTCAAATTAATGCTCATATGGGCTTCAGGAAGTCATCCTGAACAAAATACATGTTGAAGTGTGTGCATAAGTCCTTTGGTTTAGGTGGGACACTCAATTTGAGTTTTTATTTCTTTAAATGCATTTTCAGCCCGAGCTGAGCACGTTTTGTGAGTTTGAATGTATCTTCATAGGAATGAGTTGTGTGGTCAAATTAATGCTCATTTAGGCTTCAGGTGGTCATCCTGAACTAAATACATGTTGAAGTGTGTGCATAAGTCCTTTGGTTTAGGCGTGACACTCAATTTGAGTTTTTATTGCTTTAAATGCATTTTCAGCCCGAGCTGAGCACGTTTTGTGAGTTTGAATGTATCTTCATAGGAATGAGTTGTGTGGTCAAATTAATGCTCATTTAGGCTTCAGGTGGTCATCCTGAACTAAATACATGTTGAAGTGTGTGCATAAGTCCTTTGGTTTAGGCGTGACACTCAATTTGAGGTTTTATTGCTTTGAATGCATTTTCAGCCCGAGCTGAGCACGTTTTGTGAGTTTGAATGTATTTTCATAAGAATGAGTTATGTGGTCAAATTAATACTCATATAGGCTTCGGGAGGTCATCCTGAACAAAATACATGTTGAAGTGTGTGCATAAGTCCTTTGGTTTAGGCGTCACACTCAATTTGAGGTTTTATTGCTTTGAATGCATTTTCAGCCCGAGCTGAGCACGTTTTGTGAGTTTGAATGTATCTTCATAGGAATGAGTTGTGTGGTCAAATCAATGCTTATATAGGCTTCGGGAGGTCATCCTGAACAAAGTACATGTTGAAGTGTGTGCATAAGTCCTTCGGTTTAGGCGTCACACTCAATTTGAGGTTTTATTGCTTTGAATGCATTTTCAGCCCGAGCTGAGCACGTTTTGTGAGTTTGAATGTATCTTGATAGGAATGAGTTGTGTGGTCAAATTAATGCTCATATAGGCTTCAGGATGACCTCCTGAACTAAATACATGTTGAAGTGTGTGCATAAGTCCTTTGGTTTAGGTGTGACACTCAATTTGAGTTTTTATTGCTTTAAATGCATTTTCAGCCCGAACTGAGCACGTTTTGTGAGTTTGAATGTATCTTCATAGGAATGAGTTGTGTGGTCAAATTAATGCTCATTTAGGCTTCAGGTGGTCAGCCTGAACTAAATACATGTTGAAGTGTGTGCATAAGTCCTTTGGTTTAGGCGTGACACTCAATTTGAGTTTTTATTGCTTTAAATGCATTTTCAGCCCGAGCTGAGCACGTTTTGTGAGTTTGAATGTATCTTCATAGGAATGAGTTGTGTGGTCAAATTAATGCTCATTTAGGCTTCAGGTGGTCATCCTGAACAAAATACATGTTGAAGTGTGTGCATAAGTCCTTTGGTTTAGGCGTGACACTCAATTTGAGTTTTTATTGCTTTAAATGCATTTTCAGCCCGAGCTGAGCACGTTTTGTGAGTTTGAATGTATCTTCATAGGAATGAGTTGTGTGGTCAAATCAATGCTCATATAGGCTTCAGGATGACCTCTTGAACTAAATACATGTTGAAGTGTGTGCATTAGTCCTTTGGTTTAGGCGTGACACTCAATTTGAGTTTTTATTGCTTTAAATGCATTTTCAGCCCGAGCTGAGCACGTTTTGTGAGTTTGAATGTATCTTCATAGGAATGAGTTGTGTAGTCAAATTAATGCTCATATGGGCTTCAGGAGGTCATCCTGAACAAAATACATGTTGAAGTGTGTGCATAAGTCCCTTGGTTTAGGTGTGACACTCAATTTGCGTTTTTATTGCTTTAAATGCATTTTCAGCCCGAGCTGAGCACGTTTTGTGAGTTTGAATGTATCTTCATAGGAATGAGTTGTGTGGTCAAATTAATGCTCATTTAGGCTTCAGGTGGTCATCCTGAACAAAACACATGTTGAAGTGTGTGCATAAGTCCTTTGGTTTAGGCGTCACATTCAATTTGAGGTTTTATTGCTTTGAATGCATTTTCAGCCCGAGCTGAGCACGTTTTGTGAGTTTGAATGTATCTTGATACGAATGAGTTGTTTGGTCAAATCAATGCTCATATAGGCTTCAGGAATACCTCTTGAACTAAATACATGTTGAAGTGTGTGGATAAGTCCTTTGGTTTAGGCGTGACACTCAATTTAAGTTTTTATTGCTTTAAATGCATTTTCAACCCGAGCTGAGCACGTTTTGTGAGTTTGAATGTATCTTCATAGGAATGAGTTGTGTAGTCAAATTAATGCTCATATGGGCTTCAGGAAGTCATCCTGAACAAAATACATGTTGAAGTGTGTGCATAAGTCCTTTGGTTTAGGTGGGACACTCAATTTGAGTTTTTATTTCTTTAAATGCATTTTCAGCCCGAGCTGAGCACGTTTTGTGAGTTTGAATGTATCTTCATAGGAATGAGTTGTGTGGTCAAATTAATGCTCATTTAGGCTTCAGGTGGTCATCCTGAACTAAATACATGTTGAAGTGTGTGCATAAGTCCTTTGGTTTAGGCGTGACACTCAATTTGAGTTTTTATTGCTTTAAATGCATTTTCAGCCCGAGCTGAGCACGTTTTGTGAGTTTGAATGTATCTTCATAGGAATGAGTTGTGTGGTCAAATTAATGCTCATTTAGGCTTCAGGTGGTCATCCTGAACTAAATACATGTTGAAGTGTGTGCATAAGTCCTTTGGTTTAGGCGTGACACTCAATTTGAGGTTTTATTGCTTTGAATGCATTTTCAGCCCGAGCTGAGCACGTTTTGTGAGTTTGAATGTATCTTCATAGGAATGAGTTGTGTGGTCAAATCAATGCTTATATAGGCTTCGGGAGGTCATCCTGAACAAAATACATGTAGAAGTGTGTGCATAAGTCCTTCGGTTTAGGCGTCACACTCAATTTGAGGTTTTATTGCTTTGAATGCATTTTCAGCCCGAGCTGAGCACGTTTTGTGAGTTTGAATGTATCTTGATACGAATGAGTTGTGTGGTCAAATTAATGCTCATATAGGCTTCAGGATGACCTCTTGAACTAAATACATGTTGAAGTGTGTGCATAAGTACTTTGGTTTAGGCGTGACACTCAATTTGAGTTTTTATAACTTTAAATGCATTTTCAGCCCGAGCTGAGCACGTTTTGTGAGTTTGAATGTATATTCATAAGAATGAGTTATGTGGTCAAATTAATGCTCATATAGGCTTCAGGATGACCTCCTGAACTAAATACATGTTGAAGTGTGTGCATAAGTCCTTTGGTTTAGGCGTGACACTCAATTTGAGTTTTTATTGCTTTAAATGCATTTTCAGCCCGAGCTGAGCACGTTTTGTGAGTTTGAATGTATCTTCATAGGAATGAGTTGTGTGGTCAAATCAATGCTCATATAGGCTTCAGGATGACCTCTTGAACTAAATACATGTTGAAGTGTGTGCATTAGTCCTTTGGTTTAGGCGTGACACTCAATTTGAGTTTTTATTGCTTTAAATGCATTTTCAGCCCGAGCTGAGCACGTTTTGTGAGTTTGAATGTATCTTCATAGGAATGAGTTGTGTGGTCAAATCAATGCTCACATAGGCTTCGGGAGGTCATCCTGAACAAAATACATGTTGAAGTGTGTGCATAAGTCCTTTGGTTTAGGCGTGACACTCAATTTGAGTTTTTATTGCTTTAAATGAATTTTCAGCCCGAGCTGAGCACGTTTTGTGAGTTTGAATGTATCTTCATAGGTATGAGTTGGGTGGTCAAATTAATGCTTATTTGGGCTTCAGGAGGTCATCCTGAACAAAATACATGTTGAAGTGTGTGCATAAGTCCTTTGGTTTGGGCGTGACACTCAATTTGAGTTTTTATTGCTTTAAATGCATTTTTAGCCCGAGCTGAGCACGTTTTGTGAGTTTGAATGTATCTTCATAGGAATGAGTTGTCTGGTCAAATTAATTCTCATATGGACTTCAGGAGGTCATCCTGAACAAAATACATGTTGAAGTGTGTGCATAAGTCCTTTGGTTTAGGCGTGACACTCAATTTGAGTTTTTATTGCTTTAAATGCATTTTCAGCCCGAGCTGAGCACGTTTTTGAGTTTGAATGTATCTTCATAGGAATGAGTTGTGTGGTCAAATCAATGCTCACATAGGCTTCGGGAGGTCATCCTGAACAAAATACATGTTGAAGTGTGTGCATAAGTCCTTTGGTTTAGGCGTCACACTCAATTTGAGGTTTTATTGCTTTGAATGCATTTTCAGCCCGAGCTGAGCACGTTTTGTGAGTTTGAATGTATCTTGATACGAATGAGTTGTGTGGTCAAATTAATGCTCATATAGGCTTCAGGATGACCTCCTTAACTAAATACATGTTGAAGTGTGTGCATAAGTCCTTTGGTTTAGGCGTGACACTCAATTTGAGTTTTTATTGCTTTAAATGCATTTTCAGCCTGAGCTGAGCACGTTTTGTGAGTTTGAATGTATCTTGATAGGAATGAGTTGTGTGGTCAAATTAATGCTCATATAGGCTTCAGGATGACCTCTTGAACTAAATACATGTTGAAGTGTGTGCATAAGTACTTTGGTTTAGGCGTGACACTCAATTTGAGTTTTTATAACTTTAAATGCATTTTCAGCCCGAGCTGAGCATGTTTTGTGAGTTTGAATGTATCTTCATAAGAATGAGTTATGTGGTCAAATTAATGCTCATATAGGCTTCAGGATGACCTCTTGAACTAAATACATGTTGAAGTGTGTGGATAAGTCCTTTGGTTTAGGCGTGACACTCAATTTAAGTTTTTATTGCTTTAAATGCATTTTCAACCCGAGCTGAGCACGTTTTGTGAGTTTGAATGTATCTTCATAGGAATGAGTTGTGTAGTCAAATTAATGCTCATATGGGCTTCAGGAAGTCATCCTGAACAAAATACATGTTGAAGTGTGTGCATAAGTCCTTTGGTTTAGGTGGGACACTCAATTTGAGTTTTTATTTCTTTAAATGCATTTTCAGCCCGAGCTGAGCACGTTTTGTGAGTTTGAATGTATCTTCATAGGAATGAGTTGTGTGGTCAAATTAATGCTCATTTAGGCTTCAGGTGGTCATCCTGAACTAAATACATGTTGAAGTGTGTGCATAAGTCCTTTGGTTTAGGCGTGACACTCAATTTGAGTTTTTATTGCTTTAAATGCATTTTCAGCCCGAGCTGAGCACGTTTTGTGAGTTTGAATGTATCTTCATAGGAATGAGTTGTGTGGTCAAATTAATGCTCATTTAGGCTTCAGGTGGTCATCCTGAACTAAATACATGTTGAAGTGTGTGCATAAGTCCTTTGGTTTAGGCGTGACACTCAATTTGAGGTTTTATTGCTTTGAATGCATTTTCAGCCCGAGCTGAGCACGTTTTGTGAGTTTGAATGTATTTTCATAAGAATGAGTTATGTGGTCAAATTAATACTCATATAGGCTTCGGGAGGTCATCCTGAACAAAATACATGTTGAAGTGTGTGCATAAGTCCTTTGGTTTAGGCGTCACACTCAATTTGAGGTTTTATTGCTTTGAATGCATTTTCAGCCCGAGCTGAGCACGTTTTGTGAGTTTGAATGTATCTTCATAGGAATGAGTTGTGTGGTCAAATCAATGCTTATATAGGCTTCGGGAGGTCATCCTGAACAAAATACATGTTGAAGTGTGTGCATAAGTCCTTCGGTTTAGGCGTCACACTCAATTTGAGGTTTTATTGCTTTGAATGCATTTTCAGCCCGAGCTGAGCACGTTTTGTGAGTTTGAATGTATCTTGATAGGAATGAGTTGTGTGGTCAAATTAATGCTCATATAGGCTTCAGGATGACCTCCTGAACTAAATACATGTTGAAGTGTGTGCATAAGTCCTTTGGTTTAGGTGTGACACTCAATTTGAGTTTTTATTGCTTTAAATGCATTTTCAGCCCGAACTGAGCACGTTTTGTGAGTTTGAATGTATCTTCATAGGAATGAGTTGTGTGGTCAAATTAATGCTCATTTAGGCTTCAGGTGGTCAGCCTGAACTAAATACATGTTGAAGTGTGTGCATAAGTCCTTTGGTTTAGGCGTGACACTCAATTTGAGTTTTTATTGCTTTAAATGCATTTTCAGCCCGAGCTGAGCGCGCTTTCTGACTTTGAATGTATCTTCATAGGAATGAGTTGTGTGGTCAAATTATTGCTCAAATAGGCTTCAGGAGGTCATCCTGAACAAAATACATGTTGAAGTGTGTGCATAAGTCCTTTGGTTCAGGCGTGACACTCAATTTGAGTTTTTATTGCTTTAAATGCATTTTCAGCCCGAGCTGAGCACGTTTTGTGAGTTTGAATGTATCTTCATAGGAATGAGTTGTGTAGTCAAATTAATGCTCATATGGGCTTCAGGAGGTCATCCTGAACAAAATACATGTTGAAGTGTGTGCATAAGTCCTTTGGTTTAGGTGTGACACTCAATTTGAGTTTTTATTGCTTTAAATGCATTTTCAGCCCGAGCTGAGCACGTTTTGTGAGTTTGAATGTATCTTCATAGGAATGAGTTGTGTGGTCAAATTAATGCTCATTTAGGCTTCAGGTGGTCATCCTGAACAAAATACATGTTGAAGTGTGTGCATAAGTCCTTTGGTTTAGGCGTGACACTCAATTTGAGTTTTTATTGCTTTAAATGCATTTTCAGCCCGAGCTGAGCACGTTTTGTGAGTTTGAATGTATCTTCATAGGAATGAGTTGTGTGGTCAAATTAATGCTCATATAGGCTTCAGGATGACCTCTTGAACTAAATACATGTTGAAGTGTGTGGATAAGTCCTTTGGTTTAGGCGTGACACTCAATTTAAGTTTTTATTGCTTTAAATGCATTTTCAACCCGAGCTGAGCACGTTTTGTGAGTTTGAATGTATCTTCATAGGAATGAGTTGTGTAGTCAAATTAATGCTCATATGGGCTTCAGGAAGTCATCCTGAACAAAATACATGTTGAAGTGTGTGCATAAGTCCTTTGGTTTAGGTGGGACACTCAATTTGAGTTTTTATTTCTTTAAATGCATTTTCAGCCCGAGCTGAGCACGTTTTGTGAGTTTGAATGTATCTTCATAGGAATGAGTTGTGTGGTCAAATTAATGCTCATTTAGGCTTCAGGTGGTCATCCTGAACTAAATACATGTTGAAGTGTGTGCATAAGTCCTTTGGTTTAGGCGTGACACTCAATTTGAGTTTTTATTGCTTTAAATGCATTTTCAGCCCGAGCTGAGCACGTTTTGTGAGTTTGAATGTATCTTCATAGGAATGAGTTGTGTGGTCAAATTAATGCTCATTTAGGCTTCAGGTGGTCATCCTGAACTAAATACATGTTGAAGTGTGTGCATAAGTCCTTTGGTTTAGGCGTGACACTCAATTTGAGGTTTTATTGCTTTGAATGCATTTTCAGCCCGAGCTGAGCACGTTTTGTGAGTTTGAATGTATTTTCATAAGAATGAGTTATGTGGTCAAATTAATACTCATATAGGCTTCGGGAGGTCATCCTGAACAAAATACATGTTGAAGTGTGTGCATAAGTCCTTTGGTTTAGGCGTCACACTCAATTTGAGGTTTTATTGCTTTGAATGCATTTTCAGCCCGAGCTGAGCACGTTTTGTGAGTTTGAATGTATCTTCATAGGAATGAGTTGTGTGGTCAAATCAATGCTTATATAGGCTTCGGGAGGTCATCCTGAACAAAGTACATGTTGAAGTGTGTGCATAAGTCCTTCGGTTTAGGCGTCACACTCAATTTGAGGTTTTATTGCTTTGAATGCATTTTCAGCCCGAGCTGAGCACGTTTTGTGAGTTTGAATGTATCTTGATAGGAATGAGTTGTGTGGTCAAATTAATGCTCATATAGGCTTCAGGATGACCTCCTGAACTAAATACATGTTGAAGTGTGTGCATAAGTCCTTTGGTTTAGGTGTGACACTCAATTTGAGTTTTTATTGCTTTAAATGCATTTTCAGCCCGAACTGAGCACGTTTTGTGAGTTTGAATGTATCTTCATAGGAATGAGTTGTGTGGTCAAATTAATGCTCATTTAGGCTTCAGGTGGTCAGCCTGAACTAAATACATGTTGAAGTGTGTGCATAAGTCCTTTGGTTTAGGCGTGACACTCAATTTGAGTTTTTATTGCTTTAAATGCATTTTCAGCCCGAGCTGAGCGCGCTTTCTGACTTTGAATGTATCTTCATAGGAATGAGTTGTGTGGTCAAATTATTGCTCAAATAGGCTTCAGGAGGTCATCCTGAACAAAATACATGTTGAAGTGTGTGCATAAGTCCTTTGGTTCAGGCGTGACACTCAATTTGAGTTTTTATTGCTTTAAATGCATTTTCAGCCCGAGCTGAGCACGTTTTGTGAGTTTGAATGTATCTTCATAGGAATGAGTTGTGTAGTCAAATTAATGCTCATATGGGCTTCAGGAGGTCATCCTGAACAAAATACATGTTGAAGTGTGTGCATAAGTCCTTTGGTTTAGGTGTGACACTCAATTTGAGTTTTTATTGCTTTAAATGCATTTTCAGCCCGAGCTGAGCACGTTTTGTGAGTTTGAATGTATCTTCATAGGAATGAGTTGTGTGGTCAAATTAATGCTCATTTAGGCTTCAGGTGGTCATCCTGAACAAAATACATGTTGAAGTGTGTGCATAAGTCCTTTGGTTTAGGCGTGACACTCAATTTGAGTTTTTATTGCTTTAAATGCATTTTCAGCCCGAGCTGAGCACGTTTTGTGAGTTTGAATGTATCTTCATAGGAATGAGTTGTGTGGTCAAATCAATGCTCATATAGGCTTCAGGATGACCTCTTGAACTAAATACATGTTGAAGTGTGTGCATTAGTCCTTTGGTTTAGGCGTGACACTCAATTTGAGTTTTTATTGCTTTAAATGCATTTTCAGCCCGAGCTGAGCACGTTTTGTGAGTTTGAATGTATCTTCATAGGAATGAGTTGTGTAGTCAAATTAATGCTCATATGGGCTTCAGGAGGTCATCCTGAACAAAATACATGTTGAAGTGTGTGCATAAGTCCCTTGGTTTAGGTGTGACACTCAATTTGAGTTTTTATTGCTTTAAATGCATTTTCAGCCCGAGCTGAGCACGTTTTGTGAGTTTGAATGTATCTTCATAGGAATGAGTTGTGTGGTCAAATTAATGCTCATTTAGGCTTCAGGTGGTCATCCTGAACAAAACACATGTTGAAGTGTGTGCATAAGTCCTTTGGTTTAGGCGTCACATTCAATTTGAGGTTTTATTGCTTTGAATGCATTTTCAGCCCGAGCTGAGCACGTTTTGTGAGTTTGAATGTATCTTGATACGAATGAGTTGTTTGGTCAAATCAATGCTCATATAGGCTTCAGGAATACCTCTTGAACTAAATACATGTTGAAGTGTGTGGATAAGTCCTTTGGTTTAGGCGTGACACTCAATTTAAGTTTTTATTGCTTTAAATGCATTTTCAACCCGAGCTGAGCACGTTTTGTGAGTTTGAATGTATCTTCATAGGAATGAGTTGTGTAGTCAAATTAATGCTCATATGGGCTTCAGGAAGTCATCCTGAACAAAATACATGTTGAAGTGTGTGCATAAGTCCTTTGGTTTAGGTGGGACACTCAATTTGAGTTTTTATTTCTTTAAATGCATTTTCAGCCCGAGCTGAGCACGTTTTGTGAGTTTGAATGTATCTTCATAGGAATGAGTTGTGTGGTCAAATTAATGCTCATTTAGGCTTCAGGTGGTCATCCTGAACTAAATACATGTTGAAGTGTGTGCATAAGTCCTTTGGTTTAGGCGTGACACTCAATTTGAGTTTTTATTGCTTTAAATGCATTTTCAGCCCGAGCTGAGCACGTTTTGTGAGTTTGAATGTATCTTCATAGGAATGAGTTGTGTGGTCAAATCAATGCTTATATAGGCTTCGGGAGGTCATCCTGAACAAAATACATGTAGAAGTGTGTGCATAAGTCCTTCGGTTTAGGCGTCACACTCAATTTGAGGTTTTATTGCTTTGAATGCATTTTCAGCCCGAGCTGAGCACGTTTTGTGAGTTTGAATGTATCTTGATACGAATGAGTTGTGTGGTCAAATTAATGCTCATATAGGCTTCAGGATGACCTCTTGAACTAAATACATGTTGAAGTGTGTGCATAAGTACTTTGGTTTAGGCGTGACACTCAATTTGAGTTTTTATAACTTTAAATGCATTTTCAGCCCGAGCTGAGCACGTTTTGTGAGTTTGAATGTATATTCATAAGAATGAGTTATGTGGTCAAATTAATGCTCATATAGGCTTCAGGATGACCTCCTGAACTAAATACATGTTGAAGTGTGTGCATAAGTCCTTTGGTTTAGGCGTGACACTCAATTTGAGTTTTTATTGCTTTAAATGCATTTTCAGCCCGAGCTGAGCACGTTTTGTGAGTTTGAATGTATCTTCATAGGAATGAGTTGTGTGGTCAAATCAATGCTCATATAGGCTTCAGGATGACCTCTTGAACTAAATACATGTTGAAGTGTGTGCATTAGTCCTTTGGTTTAGGCGTGACACTCAATTTGAGTTTTTATTGCTTTAAATGCATTTTCAGCCCGAGCTGAGCACGTTTTGTGAGTTTTAATGTATCTTCATAGGAATGAGTTGTGTGGTCAAATCAATGCTCACATAGGCTTCGGGAGGTCATACTGAACAAAATACATGTTGAAGTGTGTGCATAAGTCCTTTGGTTTAGGCGTCACACTCAATTTGAGGTTTTATTGCTTTGAATGCATTTTCAGCCCGAGCTGAGCACGTTTTGTGAGTTTGAATGTATCTTGATACGAATGAGTTGTGTCGTCAAATTAATGCTCATATAGGCTTCAGGATGACCTCCTGAACTAAATACATGTTGAAGTGTGTGCATAAGTCCTTTGGTTTAGGCGTGACACTCAATTTGAGTTTTTATTGCTTTAAATGCATTTTCAGCCTGAGCTGAGCACGTTTTGTGAGTTTGAATGTATCTTGATAGGAATGAGTTGTGTGGTCAAATTAATGCTCATATAGGCTTCAGGATGACCTCCTGAACTAAATACATGTTGAAGTGTGTGCATAAGTCCTTTGGTTTAGGTGTGACACTCAATTTGAGTTTTTATTGCTTTAAATGCATTTTCAGCCCGAACTGAGCACGTTTTGTGAGTTTGAATGTATCTTCATAGGAATGAGTTGTGTGGTCAAATTAATGCTCATTTAGGCTTCAGGTGGTCAGCCTGAACTAAATACATGTTGAAGTGTGTGCATAAGTCCTTTGGTTTAGGCGTGACACTCAATTTGAGTTTTTATTGCTTTAAATGCATTTTCAGCCCGAGCTGAGCACGTTTTGTGAGTTTGAATGTATCTTCATAGGAATGAGTTGTGTGGTCAAATCAATGCTCATATAGGCTTCAGGATGACCTCTTGAACTAAATACATGTTGAAGTGTGTGCATTAGTCCTTTGGTTTAGGCGTGACACTCAATTTGAGTTTTTATTGCTTTAAATGCATTTTCAGCCCGAGCTGAGCACGTTTTGTGAGTTTGAATGTATCTTCATAGGAATGAGTTGTGTAGTCAAATTAATGCTCATATGGGCTTCAGGAGGTCATCCTGAACAAAATACATGTTGAAGTGTGTGCATAAGTCCTTTGGTTTAGGTGTGACACTCAATTTGAGTTTTTATTGCTTTAAATGCATTTTCAGCCCGAGCTGAGCACGTTTTGTGAGTTTGAATGTATCTTCATAGGAATGAGTTGTGTGGTCAAATTAATGCTCACATAGGCTTCGGGAGGTCATCCTGAACAAAATACACGTTGAAGTGTGTGCATAAGTCCTTTGGTTTAGGCGTCACACTCAATTTGAGTTTTTATTGCTTTAAATGCATTTTCAGCCTGAGCTGAGCACGTTTTGTGAGTTTGAATGTATCTTGATAGGAATGAGTTGTGTGGTCAAATTAATGCTCATATAGGCTTCAGGATGACCTCTTGAACTAAATACATGTTGAAGTGTGTGCATAAGTACTTTGGTTTAGGCGTGACACTCAATTTAAGTTTTATTGCTTTAAATGCATTTTCAACCTGAGCTGAGCACGTTTTGTGAGTTTGAATGTATCTTCATAGGAATGAGTTGTGTAGTCAAATTAATGCTCATATGGGCTTCAGGAAGTCATCCTGAACAAAATACATGTTGAAGTGTGTGCATAAGTCCTTTGGTTTAGGTGGGACACTCAATTTGAGTTTTTATTTCTTTAAATGCATTTTCAGCCCGAGCTGAGCACGTTTTGTGAGTTTGAATGTATCTTCATAGGAATGAGTTGTGTGGTCAAATTAATGCTCATTTAGGCTTCAGGTGGTCATCCTGAACTAAATACATGTTGAAGTGTGTGCATAAGTCCTTTGGTTTAGGCGTGACACTCAATTTGAGTTTTTATTGCTTTAAATGCATTTTCAGCCCGAGCTGAGCACGTTTTGTGAGTTTGAATGTATCTTCATAGGAATGAGTTGTGTGGTCAAATTAATGCTCATTTAGGCTTCAGGTGGTCATCCTGAACTAAATACATGTTGAAGTGTGTGCATAAGTCCTTTGGTTTAGGCGTGACACTCTATTTTAGGTTTTATTGCTTTGAATGCATTTTCAGCACGAGCTGAGCACGTTTTGTGAGTTTGAATGTATCTTCATAAGAATGAGTTATGTGGTCAAATTAATGCTCATATAGGCTTCGGGAGGTCATCCTGAACAAAATACATGTTGAAGTGTGTGCATAAGTCCTTTGGTTTAGGCGTCACACTCAATTTGAGGTTTTATTGCTTTGAATGCATTTTCAGCCCGAGCTGAGCACGTTTTGTGAGTTTGAATGTATCTTCATAGGAATGAGTTGTGTGGTCAAATCAATGCTTATATAGGCTTCGGGAGGTCATCCTGAACAAAAAACATGTTGAAGTGTGTGCATAAGTACTTTGGTTTAGGCGTGACACTCAATTTGAGTTTTTATAACTTTAAATGCATTTTCAGCCCGAGCTGAGCACGTTTTGTGAGTTTGAATGTATATTCATAAGAATGAGTTATGTGGTCAAATTAATGCTCATATAGGCTTCAGGATGACCTCTTGAACTAAATACATGTTGAAGTGTGTGCATAAGTCCTTTGGTTTAGGCGTGACACTCAATTTGAGTTTTTATTGCTTTAAATGCATTTTCAGGCCGAGCTGAGCACGTTTTTTGAGTTTGAATGTATCTTCATAGGAATGAGTTGTGTGGTCAAATTAATGCTCATTTAGGCTTCAGGAGGTCATCCTGAACAAAATACATGTTGAAGTGTGTGCATTAGTCCTTTGGTTTAGGCGTGACACTCAATTTGAGTTTTTATTGCTTTAAATGCATTTTCAGCCCGAGCTGAGCACGTTTTGTGAGTTTGAATGTATCTTGATAGGAATGAGTTGTGTGGTCAAATTACTGCCCAATTTAGGTGTCAGGAGGACATCCGGAACAAAATACATGTTGAAGTGTGTGCATAAGTCCTTTGGTTTAGGCGTGACACTCAATTTGAGTTTTTATTGCTTTAAATCATTTTCAGCCCGAGCTGAGCGCGCTTTCTGACTTTGAATGTATCTTCATAGGAATGAGTTGTGTGGTCAAATTAATGCTCATATGGGCTTCAGGAGGTCATCCTGAACAAAATACATGTTGAAGTGTGTGCATCAGTCCTTTGGTTTAGGCGTGACACTCAATTTGAGTTTTTATTGCTTTAAATGCATTTTCAGCCCGAGCTGAGCACGTTTTGTGAGTTTTAATGTATCTTCATAGGAATGAGTTGTGTGGTCAAATCAATGCTCACATAGGCTTCGGGAGGTCATCCTGAACAAAATACATGTTGAAGTGTGTGCATAAGTCCTTTGGTTTAGGCGTCACATTCAATTTGAGGTTTTATTGCTTTGAATGCATTTTCAGCCCGAGCTGAGCACGTTTTGTGAGTTTGAATGTATCTTGATACGAATGAGTTGTGTGGTCAAATTAATGCTCATATAGGCTTCAGGATGACCTCCTGAACTAAATACATGTTGAAGTGTGTGCATAAGTCCTTTGGTTTAGGCGTGACACTCAATTTGAGTTTTTATTGCTTTAAATGCATTTTCAGCCCGAGCTGAGGACGTTTTGTGAGTTTGAATGTATCTTCATAGGAATGAATTGTCTGGTCAAATTAATTCTCATATGGACTTCAGGAGGTCATCCTGAACAAAATACATGTTGAAGTGTGTGCATAAGTCCTTTGGTTTAGGCGTCACACTCAATTTGAGTTTTTATTGCTTTAAATGCATTTTCAGCCTGAGCTGAGCACGTTTTGTGAGTTTGAATGTATCTTGATAGGAATGAGTTGTGTGGTCAAATTAATGCTCATATAGGCTTCAGGATGACCTCTTGAACTAAATACATGTTGAAGTGTGTGCATAAGTACTTTGGTTTAGGCGTGACACTCAATTTGAGTTTTTATAACTTTAAATGCATTTTCAGCCCGAGCTGAGCATGTTTTGTGAGTTTGAATGTATCTTCATAAGAATGAGTTATGTGGTCAAATTAATGCTCATATAGGCTTCAGGATGACCTCTTGAACTAAATACATGTTGAAGTGTGTGGATAAGTCCTTTGGTTTAGGCGTGACACTCAATTTAAGTTTTTATTGCTTTAAATGCATTTTCAACCCGAGCTGAGCACGTTTTGTGAGTTTGAATGTATCTTCATAGGAATGAGTTGTGTAGTCAAATTAATGCTCATATGGGCTTCAGGAAGTCATCCTGAACAAAATACATGTTGAAGTGTGTGCATAAGTCCTTTGGTTTAGGTGGGACACTCAATTTGAGTTTTTATTTCTTTAAATGCATTTTCAGCCCGAGCTGAGCACGTTTTGTGAGTTTGAATGTATCTTCATAGGAATGAGTTGTGTGGTCAAATTAATGCTCATTTAGGCTTCAGGTGGTCATCCTGAACTAAATACATGTTGAAGTGTGTGCATAAGTCCTTTGGTTTAGGCGTGACACTCAATTTGAGGTTTTATTGCTTTGAATGCATTTTCAGCCCGAGCTGAGCACGTTTTGTGAGTTTGAATGTATCTTCATAAGAATGAGTTATGTGGTCAAATTAATGCTCATATAGGCTTCGGGAGGTCATCCTGAACAAAATACATTTTGAAGTGTGTGCATAAGTCCTTTGGTTTAGGCGTCACACTCAATTTGAGGTTTTATTGCTTTGAATGCATTTTCAGCCCGAGCTGAGCACGTTTTGTGAGTTTGAATGTATCTTCATAGGAATGAGTTGTGTGGTCAAATCAATGCTTATATAGGCTTCGGGAGGTCATCCTGAACAAAATACATGTTGAAGTGTGTGCATAAGTCCTTTGGTTTAGGCGTCACACTCAATTTGAGGTTTTATTGCTTTGAATGCATTTTCAGCCCGAGCTGAGCACGTTTTGTGAGTTTGAATGTATCTTGATACGAATGAGTTGTGTGGTCAAATTAATGCTCATATAGGCTTCAGGATGACCTCTTGAACTAAATACATGTTGAAGTGTGTGCATAAGTACTTTGGTTTAGGCGTGACACTCAATTTGAGTTTTTATAACTTTAAATGCATTTTCAGCCCGAGCTGAGCACGTTTTGTGAGTTTGAATGTATATTCATAAGAATGAGTTATGTGGTCAAATTAATGCTCATATAGGCTTCAGGATGACCTCCTGAACTAAATACATGTTGAAGTGTGTGCATAAGTCCTTTGGTTTAGGCGTGACACTCAATTTGAGTTTTTATTGCTTTAAATGCATTTTCAGCCCGAGCTGAGCACGTTTTGTGAGTTTGAATGTATCTTCATAGGAATGAGTTGTGTGGTCAAATCAATGCTCATATAGGCTTCAGGATGACCTCTTGAACTAAATACATGTTGAAGTGTGTGCATTAGTCCTTTGGTTTAGGCGTGACACTCAATTTGAGTTTTTATTGCTTTAAATGCATTTTCAGCCCGAGCTGAGCACGTTTTGTGAGTTTTAATGTATCTTCATAGGAATGAGTTGTGTGGTCAAATCAATGCTCACATAGGCTTCGGGAGGTCATCCTGAACAAAATACACGTTGAAGTGTGTGCATAAGTCCTTTGGTTTAGGCGTCACACTCAATTTGAGTTTTTATTGCTTTAAATGCATTTTCAGCCTGAGCTGAGCACGTTTTGTGAGTTTGAATGTATCTTGATAGGAATGAGTTGTGTGGTCAAATTAATGCTCATATAGGCTTCAGGATGACCTCTTGAACTAAATACATGTTGAAGTGTGTGCATAAGTACTTTGGTTTAGGCGTGACACTCAATTTAAGTTTTATTGCTTTAAATGCATTTTCAACCTGAGCTGAGCACGTTTTGTGAGTTTGAATGTATCTTCATAGGAATGAGTTGTGTAGTCAAATTAATGCTCATATGGGCTTCAGGAAGTCATCCTGAACAAAATACATGTTGAAGTGTGTGCATAAGTCCTTTGGTTTAGGTGGGACACTCAATTTGAGTTTTTATTTCTTTAAATGCATTTTCAGCCCGAGCTGAGCACGTTTTGTGAGTTTGAATGTATCTTCATAGGAATGAGTTGTGTGGTCAAATTAATGCTCATTTAGGCTTCAGGTGGTCATCCTGAACTAAATACATGTTGAAGTGTGTGCATAAGTCCTTTGGTTTAGGCGTGACACTCAATTTGAGTTTTTATTGCTTTAAATGCATTTTCAGCCCGAGCTGAGCACGTTTTGTGAGTTTGAATGTGTCTTCATAGGAATGAGTTGTGTGGTCAAATTAATGCTCATTTAGGCTTCAGGTGGTCATCCTGAACTAAATACATGTTGAAGTGTGTGCATAAGTCCTTTGGTTTAGGCGTGACACTCTATTTTAGGTTTTATTGCTTTGAATGCATTTTCAGCACGAGCTGAGCACGTTTTGTGAGTTTGAATGTATCTTCATAAGAATGAGTTATGTGGTCAAATTAATGCTCATATAGGCTTCGGGAGGTCATCCTGAACAAAATACATGTTGAAGTGTGTGCATAAGTCCTTTGGTTTAGGCGTCACACTCAATTTGAGGTTTTATTGCTTTGAATGCCTTTTCAGCCCGAGCTGAGCACGTTTTGTGAGTTTGAATGTATCTTCATAGGAATGAGTTGTGTGGTCAAATCAATGCTTATATAGGCTTCGGGAGGTCATCCTGAACAAAAAACATGTTGAAGTGTGTGCATAAGTACTTTGGTTTAGGCGTGACACTCAATTTGAGTTTTTATAACTTTAAATGCATTTTCAGCCCGAGCTGAGCACGTTTTGTGAGTTTTAATGTATCTTCATAAGAATGAGTTATGTGGTCAAATTAATGCTCATATAGGCTTCGGGAGGTCATCCTGAACAAAATACATGTTGAAGTGTGTGCATAAGTCCTTTGGTTTAGGCGTCACACTCAATTTGAGGTTTTATTGCTTTGAATGCATTTTCAGCCCGAGCTGAGCACGTTTTGTGAGTTTGAATGTATCTTCATAGGAATGAGTTGTGTGGTCAAATCAATGCTTATATAGGCTTCGGGAGGTCATCCTGAACAAAAAACATGTTGAAGTGTGTGCATAAGTACTTTGGTTTAGGCGTGACACTCAATTTGAGTTTTTATAACTTTAAATGCATTTTCAGCCCGAGCTGAGCACGTTTTGTGAGTTTTAATGTATCTTCATAGGAATGAGTTGTGTGGTCAAATCAATGCTCACATAGGCTTCGGGAGGTCATACTGAACAAAATACATGTTGAAGTGTGTGCATAAGTCCTTTGGTTTAGGCGTCACACTCAATTTGAGGTTTTATTGCTTTGAATGCATTTTCAGCCCGAGCTGAGCACGTTTTGTGAGTTTGAATGTATCTTGATACGAATGAGTTGTGTCGTCAAATTAATGCTCATATAGGCTTCAGGATGACCTCCTGAACTAAATACATGTTGAAGTGTGTGCATAAGTCCTTTGGTTTAGGCGTGACACTCAATTTGAGTTTTTATTGCTTTAAATGCATTTTCAGCCTGAGCTGAGCACGTTTTGTGAGTTTGAATGTATCTTGATAGGAATGAGTTGTGTGGTCAAATTAATGCTCATATAGGCTTCAGGATGACCTCCTGAACTAAATACATGTTGAAGTGTGTGCATAAGTCCTTTGGTTTAGGTGTGACACTCAATTTGAGTTTTTATTGCTTTAAATGCATTTTCAGCCCGAACTGAGCACGTTTTGTGAGTTTGAATGTATCTTCATAGGAATGAGTTGTGTGGTCAAATTAATGCTCATTTAGGCTTCAGGTGGTCAGCCTGAACTAAATACATGTTGAAGTGTGTGCATAAGTCCTTTGGTTTAGGCGTGACACTCAATTTGAGTTTTTATTGCTTTAAATGCATTTTCAGCCCGAGCTGAGCACGTTTTGTGAGTTTGAATGTATCTTCATAGGAATGAGTTGTGTGGTCAAATCAATGCTCATATAGGCTTCAGGATGACCTCTTGAACTAAATACATGTTGAAGTGTGTGCATTAGTCCTTTGGTTTAGGCGTGACACTCAATTTGAGTTTTTATTGCTTTAAATGCATTTTCAGCCCGAGCTGAGCACGTTTTGTGAGTTTGAATGTATCTTCATAGGAATGAGTTGTGTAGTCAAATTAATGCTCATATGGGCTTCAGGAGGTCATCCTGAACAAAATACATGTTGAAGTGTGTGCATAAGTCCTTTGGTTTAGGTGTGACACTCAATTTGAGTTTTTATTGCTTTAAATGCATTTTCAGCCCGAGCTGAGCACGTTTTGTGAGTTTGAATGTATCTTCATAGGAATGAGTTGTGTGGTCAAATTAATGCTCATTTAGGCTTCAGGTGGTCATCCTGAACAAAATACATGTTGAAGTGTGTGCATAAGTCCTTTGGTTTAGGCGTCACATTCAATTTGAGGTTTTATTGCTTTGAATGCATTTTCAGCCCGAGCTGAGCACGTTTTGTGAGTTTGAATGTATCTTGATACGAATGAGTTGTTTGGTCAAATCAATGCTCATATAGGCTTCAGGAATACCTCTTGAACTAAATACATGTTGAAGTGTGTGGATAAGTCCTTTGGTTTAGGCGTGACACTCAATTTAAGTTTTTATTGCTTTAAATGCATTTTCAACCCGAGCTGAGCACGTTTTGTGAGTTTGAATGTATCTTCATAGGAATGAGTTGTGTAGTCAAATTAATGCTCATATGGGCTTCAGGAAGTCATCCTGAACAAAATACATGTTGAAGTGTGTGCATAAGTCCTTTGGTTTAGGTGGGACACTCAATTTGAGTTTTTATTTCTTTAAATGCATTTTCAGCCCGAGCTGAGCACGTTTTGTGAGTTTGAATGTATCTTCATAGGAATGAGTTGTGTGGTCAAATTAATGCTCATTTAGGCTTCAGGTGGTCATCCTGAACTAAATACATGTTGAAGTGTGTGCATAAGTCCTTTGGTTTAGGCGTGACACTCAATTTGAGTTTTTATTGCTTTAAATGCATTTTCAGCCCGAGCTGAGCACGTTTTGTGAGTTTGAATGTATCTTCATAGGAATGAGTTGTGTGGTCAAATTAATGCTCATTTAGGCTTCAGGTGGTCATCCTGAACTAAATACATGTTGAAGTGTGTGCATAAGTCCTTTGGTTTAGGCGTGACACTCAATTTGAGGTTTTATTGCTTTGAATGCATTTTCAGCCCGAGCTGAGCACGTTTTGTGAGTTTGAATGTATCTTCATAAGAATGAGTTATGTGGTCAAATTAATGCTCATATAGGCTTCGGGAGGTCATCCTGAACAAAATACATGTTGAAGTGTGTGCATAAGTCCTTTGGTTTAGGTGGGACACTCAATTTGAGTTTTTATTTCTTTAAATGCATTTTCAGCCCGAGCTGAGCACGTTTTGTGAGTTTGAATGTATCTTGATACGAATGAGTTGTGTGGTCAAATTAATGCTCATATAGGCTTCAGGATGACCTCTTGAACTAAATACATGTTGAAGTGTGTGCATAAGTACTTTGGTTTAGGCGTGACACTCAATTTGAGTTTTTATAACTTTAAATGCATTTTCAGCCCGAGCTGAGCACGTTTTGTGAGTTTGAATGTATATTCATAAGAATGAGTTATGTGGTCAAATTAATGCTCATATAGGCTTCAGGATGACCTCCTGAACTAAATACATGTTGAAGTGTGTGCATAAGTCCTTTGGTTTAGGCGTGACACTCAATTTGAGTTTTTATTGCTTTAAATGCATTTTCAGCCCGAGCTGAGCACGTTTTGTGAGTTTGAATGTATCTTCATAGGAATGAGTTGTGTGGTCAAATCAATGCTCATATAGGCTTCAGGATGACCTCTTGAACTAAATACATGTTGAAGTGTGTGCATTAGTCCTTTGGTTTAGGCGTGACACTCAATTTGAGTTTTTATTGCTTTAAATGCATTTTCAGCCCGAGCTGAGCACGTTTTGTGAGTTTTAATGTATCTTCATAGGAATGAGTTGTGTGGTCAAATCAATGCTCACATAGGCTTCGGGAGGTCATCCTGAACAAAATACACGTTGAAGTGTGTGCATAAGTCCTTTGGTTTAGGCGTCACACTCAATTTGAGTTTTTATTGCTTTAAATGCATTTTCAGCCTGAGCTGAGCACGTTTTGTGAGTTTGAATGTATCTTGATAGGAATGAGTTGTGTGGTCAAATTAATGCTCATATAGGCTTCAGGATGACCTCTTGAACTAAATACATGTTGAAGTGTGTGCATAAGTACTTTGGTTTAGGCGTGACACTCAATTTAAGTTTTATTGCTTTAAATGCATTTTCAACCTGAGCTGAGCACGTTTTGTGAGTTTGAATGTATCTTCATAGGAATGAGTTGTGTAGTCAAATTAATGCTCATATGGGCTTCAGGAAGTCATCCTGAACAAAATACATGTTGAAGTGTGTGCATAAGTCCTTTGGTTTAGGTGGGACACTCAATTTGAGTTTTTATTTCTTTAAATGCATTTTCAGCCCGAGCTGAGCACGTTTTGTGAGTTTGAATGTATCTTCATAGGAATGAGTTGTGTGGTCAAATTAATGCTCATTTAGGCTTCAGGTGGTCATCCTGAACTAAATACATGTTGAAGTGTGTGCATAAGTCCTTTGGTTTAGGCGTGACACTCAATTTGAGTTTTTATTGCTTTAAATGCATTTTCAGCCCGAGCTGAGCACGTTTTGTGAGTTTGAATGTATCTTCATAGGAATGAGTTGTGTGGTCAAATTAATGCTCATTTAGGCTTCAGGTGGTCATCCTGAACTAAATACATGTTGAAGTGTGTGCATAAGTCCTTTGGTTTAGGCGTGACACTCTATTTTAGGTTTTATTGCTTTGAATGCATTTTCAGCACGAGCTGAGCACGTTTTGTGAGTTTGAATGTATCTTCATAAGAATGAGTTATGTGGTCAAATTAATGCTCATATAGGCTTCGGGAGGTCATCCTGAACAAAATACATGTTGAAGTGTGTGCATAAGTCCTTTGGTTTAGGCGTCACACTCAATTTGAGGTTTTATTGCTTTGAATGCATTTTCAGCCCGAGCTGAGCACGTTTTGTGAGTTTGAATGTATCTTCATAGGAATGAGTTGTGTGGTCAAATCAATGCTTATATAGGCTTCGGGAGGTCATCCTGAACAAAAAACATGTTGAAGTGTGTGCATAAGTACTTTGGTTTAGGCGTGACACTCAATTTGAGTTTTTATAACTTTAAATGCATTTTCAGCCCGAGCTGAGCACGTTTTGTGAGTTTGAATGTATATTCATAAGAATGAGTTATGTGGTCAAATTAATGCTCATATAGGCTTCAGGATGACCTCTTGAACTAAATACATGTTGAAGTGTGTGCATAAGTCCTTTGGTTTAGGCGTGACACTCAATTTGAGTTTTTATTGCTTTAAATGCATTTTCAGGCCGAGCTGAGCACGTTTTTTGAGTTTGAATGTATCTTCATAGGAATGAGTTGTGTGGTCAAATTAATGCTCATTTAGGCTTCAGGAGGTCATCCTGAACAAAATACATGTTGAAGTGTGTGCATTAGTCCTTTGGTTTAGGCGTGACACTCAATTTGAGTTTTTATTGCTTTAAATGCATTTTCAGCCCGAGCTGAGCACGTTTTGTGAGTTTGAATGTATCTTGATAGGAATGAGTTGTGTGGTCAAATTACTGCCCAATTTAGGTGTCAGGAGGACATCCGGAACAAAATACATGTTGAAGTGTGTGCATAAGTCCTTTGGTTTAGGCGTGACACTCAATTTGAGTTTTTATTGCTTTAAATCATTTTCAGCCCGAGCTGAGCGCGCTTTCTGACTTTGAATGTATCTTCATAGGAATGAGTTGTGTGGTCAAATTAATGCTCATATGGGCTTCAGGAGGTCATCCTGAACAAAATACATGTTGAAGTGTGTGCATCAGTCCTTTGGTTTAGGCGTGACACTCAATTTGAGTTTTTATTGCTTTAAATGCATTTTCAGCCCGAGCTGAGCACGTTTTGTGAGTTTTAATGTATCTTCATAGGAATGAGTTGTGTGGTCAAATCAATGCTCACATAGGCTTCGGGAGGTCATCCTGAACAAAATACATGTTGAAGTGTGTGCATAAGTCCTTTGGTTTAGGCGTCACATTCAATTTGAGGTTTTATTGCTTTGAATGCATTTTCAGCCCGAGCTGAGCACGTTTTGTGAGTTTGAATGTATCTTGATACGAATGAGTTGTGTGGTCAAATTAATGCTCATATAGGCTTCAGGATGACCTCCTGAACTAAATACATGTTGAAGTGTGTGCATAAGTCCTTTGGTTTAGGCGTGACACTCAATTTGAGTTTTTATTGCTTTAAATGCATTTTCAGCCCGAGCTGAGGACGTTTTGTGAGTTTGAATGTATCTTCATAGGAATGAATTGTCTGGTCAAATTAATTCTCATATGGACTTCAGGAGGTCATCCTGAACAAAATACATGTTGAAGTGTGTGCATAAGTCCTTTGGTTTAGGCGTCACACTCAATTTGAGTTTTTATTGCTTTAAATGCATTTTCAGCCTGAGCTGAGCACGTTTTGTGAGTTTGAATGTATCTTGATAGGAATGAGTTGTGTGGTCAAATTAATGCTCATATAGGCTTCAGGATGACCTCTTGAACTAAATACATGTTGAAGTGTGTGCATAAGTACTTTGGTTTAGGCGTGACACTCAATTTGAGTTTTTATAACTTTAAATGCATTTTCAGCCCGAGCTGAGCATGTTTTGTGAGTTTGAATGTATCTTCATAAGAATGAGTTATGTGGTCAAATTAATGCTCATATAGGCTTCAGGATGACCTCTTGAACTAAATACATGTTGAAGTGTGTGGATAAGTCCTTTGGTTTAGGCGTGACACTCAATTTAAGTTTTTATTGCTTTAAATGCATTTTCAACCCGAGCTGAGCACGTTTTGTGAGTTTGAATGTATCTTCATAGGAATGAGTTGTGTAGTCAAATTAATGCTCATATGGGCTTCAGGAAGTCATCCTGAACAAAATACATGTTGAAGTGTGTGCATAAGTCCTTTGGTTTAGGTGGGACACTCAATTTGAGTTTTTATTTCTTTAAATGCATTTTCAGCCCGAGCTGAGCACGTTTTGTGAGTTTGAATGTATCTTCATAGGAATGAGTTGTGTGGTCAAATTAATGCTCATTTAGGCTTCAGGTGGTCATCCTGAACTAAATACATGTTGAAGTGTGTGCATAAGTCCTTTGGTTTAGGCGTGACACTCAATTTGAGGTTTTATTGCTTTGAATGCATTTTCAGCCCGAGCTGAGCACGTTTTGTGAGTTTGAATGTATCTTCATAAGAATGAGTTATGTGGTCAAATTAATGCTCATATAGGCTTCGGGAGGTCATCCTGAACAAAATACATGTTGAAGTGTGTGCATAAGTCCTTTGGTTTAGGCGTCACACTCAATTTGAGGTTTTATTGCTTTGAATGCATTTTCAGCCCGAGCTGAGCACGTTTTGTGAGTTTGAATGTATCTTCATAGGAATGAGTTGTGTGGTCAAATCAATGCTTATATAGGCTTCGGGAGGTCATCCTGAACAAAATACATGTTGAAGTGTGTGCATAAGTCCTTTGGTTTAGGCGTCACACTCAATTTGAGGTTTTATTGCTTTGAATGCATTTTCAGCCCGAGCTGAGCACGTTTTGTGAGTTTGAATGTATCTTGATACGAATGAGTTGTGTGGTCAAATTAATGCTCATATAGGCTTCAGGATGACCTCTTGAACTAAATACATGTTGAAGTGTGTGCATAAGTACTTTGGTTTAGGCGTGACACTCAATTTGAGTTTTTATAACTTTAAATGCATTTTCAGCCCGAGCTGAGCACGTTTTGTGAGTTTGAATGTATATTCATAAGAATGAGTTATGTGGTCAAATTAATGCTCATATAGGCTTCAGGATGACCTCCTGAACTAAATACATGTTGAAGTGTGTGCATAAGTCCTTTGGTTTAGGCGTGACACTCAATTTGAGTTTTTATTGCTTTAAATGCATTTTCAGCCCGAGCTGAGCACGTTTTGTGAGTTTGAATGTATCTTCATAGGAATGAGTTGTGTGGTCAAATCAATGCTCATATAGGCTTCAGGATGACCTCTTGAACTAAATACATGTTGAAGTGTGTGCATTAGTCCTTTGGTTTAGGCGTGACACTCAATTTGAGTTTTTATTGCTTTAAATGCATTTTCAGCCCGAGCTGAGCACGTTTTGTGAGTTTTAATGTATCTTCATAGGAATGAGTTGTGTGGTCAAATCAATGCTCACATAGGCTTCGGGAGGTCATCCTGAACAAAATACACGTTGAAGTGTGTGCATAAGTCCTTTGGTTTAGGCGTCACACTCAATTTGAGTTTTTATTGCTTTAAATGCATTTTCAGCCTGAGCTGAGCACGTTTTGTGAGTTTGAATGTATCTTGATAGGAATGAGTTGTGTGGTCAAATTAATGCTCATATAGGCTTCAGGATGACCTCTTGAACTAAATACATGTTGAAGTGTGTGCATAAGTACTTTGGTTTAGGCGTGACACTCAATTTAAGTTTTATTGCTTTAAATGCATTTTCAACCTGAGCTGAGCACGTTTTGTGAGTTTGAATGTATCTTCATAGGAATGAGTTGTGTAGTCAAATTAATGCTCATATGGGCTTCAGGAAGTCATCCTGAACAAAATACATGTTGAAGTGTGTGCATAAGTCCTTTGGTTTAGGTGGGACACTCAATTTGAGTTTTTATTTCTTTAAATGCATTTTCAGCCCGAGCTGAGCACGTTTTGTGAGTTTGAATGTATCTTCATAGGAATGAGTTGTGTGGTCAAATTAATGCTCATTTAGGCTTCAGGTGGTCATCCTGAACTAAATACATGTTGAAGTGTGTGCATAAGTCCTTTGGTTTAGGCGTGACACTCAATTTGAGTTTTTATTGCTTTAAATGCATTTTCAGCCCGAGCTGAGCACGTTTTGTGAGTTTGAATGTATCTTCATAGGAATGAGTTGTGTGGTCAAATTAATGCTCATTTAGGCTTCAGGTGGTCATCCTGAACTAAATACATGTTGAAGTGTGTGCATAAGTCCTTTGGTTTAGGCGTGACACTCTATTTTAGGTTTTATTGCTTTGAATGCATTTTCAGCACGAGCTGAGCACGTTTTGTGAGTTTGAATGTATCTTCATAAGAATGAGTTATGTGGTCAAATTAATGCTCATATAGGCTTCGGGAGGTCATCCTGAACAAAATACATGTTGAAGTGTGTGCATAAGTCCTTTGGTTTAGGCTTCACACTCAATTTGAGGTTTTATTGCTTTGAATGCATTTTCAGCCCGAGCTGAGCACGTTTTGTGAGTTTGAATGTATCTTCATAGGAATGAGTTGTGTGGTCAAATCAATGCTTATATAGGCTTCGGGAGGTCATCCTGAACAAAATACATGTTGAAGTGTGTGCATAAGTACTTTGGTTTAGGCGTGACACTCAATTTGAGTTTTTATAACTTTAAATGCATTTTCAGCCCGAGCTGAGCACGTTTTGTGAGTTTGAATGTATATTCATAAGAATGAGTTATGTGGTCAAATTAATGCTCATATAGGCTTCAGGATGACCTCTTGAACTAAATACATGTTGAAGTGTGTGCATAAGTCCTTTGGTTTAGGCGTGACACTCAAGTTGAGTTTTTATTGCTTTAAATGCATTTTCAGGCCGAGCTGAGCACGTTTTTTGAGTTTGAATGTATCTTCATAGGAATGAGTTGTGTGGTCAAATTAATGCTCATTTAGGCTTCAGGTGGTCATCCTGAACTAAATACATGTTGAAGTGTGTGCATAAGTCCTTTGGTTTAGGCGTGACACTCTATTTTAGGTTTTATTGCTTTGAATGCATTTTCAGCACGAGCTGAGCACGTTTTGTGAGTTTGAATGTATCTTCATAAGAATGAGTTATGTGGTCAAATTAATGCTCATATAGGCTTCGGGAGGTCATCCTGAACAAAATACATGTTGAAGTGTGTGCATAAGTCCTTTGGTTTAGGCGTCACACTCAATTTGAGGTTTTATTGCTTTGAATGCATTTTCAGCCCGAGCTGAGCACGTTTTGTGAGTTTGAATGTATCTTCATAGGAATGAGTTGTGTGGTCAAATCAATGCTTATATAGGCTTCGGGAGGTCATCCTGAACAAAATACATGTTGAAGTGTGTGCATAAGTCCTTTGATTTAGGCGTCACACTCAATTTGAGGTTTTATTGCTTTGAATGCATTTTCAGCCCGAGCTGAGCACGTTTTGTGAGTTTGAATGTATCTTGATACGAATGAGTTGTGTGGTCAAATTAATGCTCATATAGGCTTCAGGATGACCTCTTGAACTAAATACATGTTGAAGTGTGTGCATAAGTACTTTGGTTTAGGCGTGACACTCAATTTGAGTTTTTATAACTTTAAATGCATTTTCAGCCCGAGCTGAGCACGTTTTGTGAGTTTGAATGTATATTCATAAGAATGAGTTATGTGGTCAAATTAATGCTCATATAGGCTTCAGGATGACCTCCTGAACTAAATACATGTTGAAGTGTGTGCATAAGTCCTTTGGTTTAGGCGTGACACTCAATTTGAGTTTTTATTGCTTTAAATGCATTTTCAGCCCGAGCTGAGCACGTTTTGTGAGTTTGAATGTATCTTCATAGGAATGAGTTGTGTGGTCAAATCAATGCTCATATAGGCTTCAGGATGACCTCTTGAACTAAATACATGTTGAAGTGTGTGCATTAGTCCTTTGGTTTAGGCGTGACACTCAATTTGAGTTTTTATTGCTTTAAATGCATTTTCAGCCCGAGCTGAGCACGTTTTGTGAGTTTTAATGTATCTTCATAGGAATGAGTTGTGTGGTCAAATCAATGCTCACATAGGCTTCGGGAGGTCATCCTGAACAAAATACACGTTGAAGTGTGTGCATAAGTCCTTTGGTTTAGGCGTCACACTCAATTTGAGTTTTTATTGCTTTAAATGCATTTTCAGCCTGAGCTGAGCACGTTTTGTGAGTTTGAATGTATCTTGATAGGAATGAGTTGTGTGGTCAAATTAATGCTCATATAGGCTTCAGGATGACCTCTTGAACTAAATACATGTTGAAGTGTGTGCATAAGTACTTTGGTTTAGGCGTGACACTCAATTTAAGTTTTATTGCTTTAAATGCATTTTCAACCTGAGCTGAGCACGTTTTGTGAGTTTGAATGTATCTTCATAGGAATGAGTTGTGTAGTCAAATTAATGCTCATATGGGCTTCAGGAAGTCATCCTGAACAAAATACATGTTGAAGTGTGTGCATAAGTCCTTTGGTTTAGGTGGGACACTCAATTTGAGTTTTTATTTCTTTAAATGCATTTTCAGCCCGAGCTGAGCACGTTTTGTGAGTTTGAATGTATCTTCATAGGAATGAGTTGTGTGGTCAAATTAATGCTCATTTAGGCTTCAGGTGGTCATCCTGAACTAAATACATGTTGAAGTGTGTGCATAAGTCCTTTGGTTTAGGCGTGACACTCAATTTGAGTTTTTATTGCTTTAAATGCATTTTCAGCCCGAGCTGAGCACGTTTTGTGAGTTTGAATGTATCTTCATAGGAATGAGTTGTGTGGTCAAATTAATGCTCATTTAGGCTTCAGGTGGTCATCCTGAACTAAATACATGTTGAAGTGTGTGCATAAGTCCTTTGGTTTAGGCGTGACACTCTATTTTAGGTTTTATTGCTTTGAATGCATTTTCAGCACGAGCTGAGCACGTTTTGTGAGTTTGAATGTATCTTCATAAGAATGAGTTATGTGGTCAAATTAATGCTCATATAGGCTTCGGGAGGTCATCCTGAACAAAATACATGTTGAAGTGTGTGCATAAGTCCTTTGGTTTAGGCTTCACACTCAATTTGAGGTTTTATTGCTTTGAATGCATTTTCAGCCCGAGCTGAGCACGTTTTGTGAGTTTGAATGTATCTTCATAGGAATGAGTTGTGTGGTCAAATCAATGCTTATATAGGCTTCGGGAGGTCATCCTGAACAAAATACATGTTGAAGTGTGTGCATAAGTACTTTGGTTTAGGCGTGACACTCAATTTGAGTTTTTATAACTTTAAATGCATTTTCAGCCCGAGCTGAGCACGTTTTGTGAGTTTGAATGTATATTCATAAGAATGAGTTATGTGGTCAAATTAATGCTCATATAGGCTTCAGGATGACCTCTTGAACTAAATACATGTTGAAGTGTGTGCATAAGTCCTTTGGTTTAGGCGTGACACTCAAGTTGAGTTTTTATTGCTTTAAATGCATTTTCAGGCCGAGCTGAGCACGTTTTTTGAGTTTGAATGTATCTTCATAGGAATGAGTTGTGTGGTCAAATTAATGCTCATTTAGGCTTCAGGAGGTCATCCTGAACAAAATACATGTTGAAGTGTGTGCATTAGTCCTTTGGTTTAGGCGTGACACTCAATTTGAGTTTTTATTGCTTTAAATGCATTTTCAGCCCGAGCTGAGCACGTTTTGTGAGTTTGAATGTATCTTGATAGGAATGAGTTGTGTGGTCAAATTACTGCCCAATTTAGGTGTCAGGAGGACATCCGGAACAAAATACATGTTGAAGTGTGTGCATAAGTCCTTTGGTTTAGGCGTGACACTCAATTTGAGTTTTTATTGCTTTAAATCATTTTCAGCCCGAGCTGAGCGCGCTTTCTGACTTTGAATGTATCTTCATAGGAATGAGTTGTGTGGTCAAATTAATGCTCATATGGGCTTCAGGAGGTCATCCTGAACAAAATACATGTTGAAGTGTGTGCATCAGTCCTTTGGTTTAGGCGTGACACTCAATTTGAGTTTTTATTGCTTTAAATGCATTTTCAGCCCGAGCTGAGCACGTTTTGTGAGTTTTAATGTATCTTCATAGGAATGAGTTGTGTGGTCAAATCAATGCTCACATAGGCTTCGGGAGGTCATCCTGAACAAAATACATGTTGAAGTGTGTGCATAAGTCCTTTGGTTTAGGCGTCACATTCAATTTGAGGTTTTATTGCTTTGAATGCATTTTCAGCCCGAGCTGAGCACGTTTTGTGAGTTTGAATGTATCTTGATACGAATGAGTTGTGTGGTCAAATTAATGCTCATATAGGCTTCAGGATGACCTCCTGAACTAAATACATGTTGAAGTGTGTGCATAAGTCCTTTGGTTTAGGCGTGACACTCAATTTGAGTTTTTATTGCTTTAAATGCATTTTCAGCCCGAGCTGAGGACGTTTTGTGAGTTTGAATGTATCTTCATAGGAATGAATTGTCTGGTCAAATTAATTCTCATATGGACTTCAGGAGGTCATCCTGAACAAAATACATGTTGAAGTGTGTGCATAAGTCCTTTGGTTTAGGCGTCACACTCAATTTGAGTTTTTATTGCTTTAAATGCATTTTCAGCCTGAGCTGAGCACGTTTTGTGAGTTTGAATGTATCTTGATAGGAATGAGTTGTGTGGTCAAATTAATGCTCATATAGGCTTCAGGATGACCTCTTGAACTAAATACATGTTGAAGTGTGTGCATAAGTACTTTGGTTTAGGCGTGACACTCAATTTGAGTTTTTATAACTTTAAATGCATTTTCAGCCCGAGCTGAGCATGTTTTGTGAGTTTGAATGTATCTTCATAAGAATGAGTTATGTGGTCAAATTAATGCTCATATAGGCTTCAGGATGACCTCTTGAACTAAATACATGTTGAAGTGTGTGGATAAGTCCTTTGGTTTAGGCGTGACACTCAATTTAAGTTTTTATTGCTTTAAATGCATTTTCAACCCGAGCTGAGCACGTTTTGTGAGTTTGAATGTATCTTCATAGGAATGAGTTGTGTAGTCAAATTAATGCTCATATGGGCTTCAGGAAGTCATCCTGAACAAAATACATGTTGAAGTGTGTGCATAAGTCCTTTGGTTTAGGTGGGACACTCAATTTGAGTTTTTATTTCTTTAAATGCATTTTCAGCCCGAGCTGAGCACGTTTTGTGAGTTTGAATGTATCTTCATAGGAATGAGTTGTGTGGTCAAATTAATGCTCATTTAGGCTTCAGGTGGTCATCCTGAACTAAATACATGTTGAAGTGTGTGCATAAGTCCTTTGGTTTAGGCGTGACACTCAATTTGAGGTTTTATTGCTTTGAATGCATTTTCAGCCCGAGCTGAGCACGTTTTGTGAGTTTGAATGTATCTTCATAAGAATGAGTTATGTGGTCAAATTAATGCTCATATAGGCTTCGGGAGGTCATCCTGAACAAAATACATGTTGAAGTGTGTGCATAAGTCCTTTGGTTTAGGCGTCACACTCAATTTGAGGTTTTATTGCTTTGAATGCATTTTCAGCCCGAGCTGAGCACGTTTTGTGAGTTTGAATGTATCTTCATAGGAATGAGTTGTGTGGTCAAATCAATGCTTATATAGGCTTCGGGAGGTCATCCTGAACAAAATACATGTTGAAGTGTGTGCATAAGTCCTTTGGTTTAGGCGTCACACTCAATTTGAGGTTTTATTGCTTTGAATGCATTTTCAGCCCGAGCTGAGCACGTTTTGTGAGTTTGAATGTATCTTGATACGAATGAGTTGTGTGGTCAAATTAATGCTCATATAGGCTTCAGGATGACCTCTTGAACTAAATACATGTTGAAGTGTGTGCATAAGTACTTTGGTTTAGGCGTGACACTCAATTTGAGTTTTTATAACTTTAAATGCATTTTCAGCCCGAGCTGAGCACGTTTTGTGAGTTTGAATGTATATTCATAAGAATGAGTTATGTGGTCAAATTAATGCTCATATAGGCTTCAGGATGACCTCCTGAACTAAATACATGTTGAAGTGTGTGCATAAGTCCTTTGGTTTAGGCGTGACACTCAATTTGAGTTTTTATTGCTTTAAATGCATTTTCAGCCCGAGCTGAGCACGTTTTGTGAGTTTGAATGTATCTTCATAGGAATGAGTTGTGTGGTCAAATCAATGCTCATATAGGCTTCAGGATGACCTCTTGAACTAAATACATGTTGAAGTGTGTGCATTAGTCCTTTGGTTTAGGCGTGACACTCAATTTGAGTTTTTATTGCTTTAAATGCATTTTCAGCCCGAGCTGAGCACGTTTTGTGAGTTTTAATGTATCTTCATAGGAATGAGTTGTGTGGTCAAATCAATGCTCACATAGGCTTCGGGAGGTCATCCTGAACAAAATACACGTTGAAGTGTGTGCATAAGTCCTTTGGTTTAGGCGTCACACTCAATTTGAGTTTTTATTGCTTTAAATGCATTTTCAGCCTGAGCTGAGCACGTTTTGTGAGTTTGAATGTATCTTGATAGGAATGAGTTGTGTGGTCAAATTAATGCTCATATAGGCTTCAGGATGACCTCTTGAACTAAATACATGTTGAAGTGTGTGCATAAGTACTTTGGTTTAGGCGTGACACTCAATTTAAGTTTTATTGCTTTAAATGCATTTTCAACCTGAGCTGAGCACGTTTTGTGAGTTTGAATGTATCTTCATAGGAATGAGTTGTGTAGTCAAATTAATGCTCATATGGGCTTCAGGAAGTCATCCTGAACAAAATACATGTTGAAGTGTGTGCATAAGTCCTTTGGTTTAGGTGGGACACTCAATTTGAGTTTTTATTTCTTTAAATGCATTTTCAGCCCGAGCTGAGCACGTTTTGTGAGTTTGAATGTATCTTCATAGGAATGAGTTGTGTGGTCAAATTAATGCTCATTTAGGCTTCAGGTGGTCATCCTGAACTAAATACATGTTGAAGTGTGTGCATAAGTCCTTTGGTTTAGGCGTGACACTCAATTTGAGTTTTTATTGCTTTAAATGCATTTTCAGCCCGAGCTGAGCACGTTTTGTGAGTTTGAATGTATATTCATAGGAATGAGTTATGTGGTCAAATTAATGCTCATTTAGGCTTCAGGTGGTCATCCTGAACTAAATACATGTTGAAGTGTGTGCATAAGTCCTTTGGTTTAGGCGTGACACTCTATTTTAGGTTTTATTGCTTTGAATGCATTTTCAGCACGAGCTGAGCACGTTTTGTGAGTTTGAATGTATCTTCATAAGAATGAGTTATGTGGTCAAATTAATGCTCATATAGGCTTCGGGAGGTCATCCTGAACAAAATACATGTTGAAGTGTGTGCATAAGTCCTTTGGTTTAGGCGTCACACTCAATTTGAGGTTTTATTGCTTTGAATGCATTTTCAGCCCGAGCTGAGCACGTTTTGTGAGTTTGAATGTATCTTCATAGGAATGAGTTGTGTGGTCAAATCAATGCTTATATAGGCTTCGGGAGGTCATCCTGAACAAAATACATGTTGAAGTGTGTGCATAAGTACTTTGGTTTAGGCGTGACACTCAATTTGAGTTTTTATAACTTTAAATGCATTTTCAGCCCGAGCTGAGCACGTTTTGTGAGTTTGAATGTATATTCATAAGAATGAGTTATGGGTCAAATTAATGCTCATATAGGCTTCAGGATGACCTCTTGAACTAAATACATGTTGAAGTGTGTGCATAAGTCCTTTGGTTTAGGCGTGACACTCAATTTGAGTTTTTATTGCTTTAAATGCATTTTCAGCCCGAGCTGAGCACGTTTTGTGAGTTTGAATGTATCTTGATAGGAATGAGTTGTGTGGTCAAATTACTGCCCAATTTAGGTGTCAGGAGGACATCCGGAACAAAATACATGTTGAAGTGTGTGCATAAGTCCTTTGGTTTAGGCGTGACACTCAATTTGAGTTTTTATTGCTTTAAATCATTTTCAGCCCGAGCTGAGCGCGCTTTCTGACTTTGAATGTATCTTCATAGGAATGAGTTGTGTGGTCAAATTAATGCTCATATGGGCTTCAGGAGGTCATCCTGAACAAAATACATGTTGAAGTGTGTGCATCAGTCCTTTGGTTTAGGCGTGACACTCAATTTGAGTTTTTATTGCTTTAAATGCATTTTCAGCCCGAGCTGAGCACGTTTTGTGAGTTTTAATGTATCTTCATAGGAATGAGTTGTGTGGTCAAATCAATGCTCACATAGGCTTCGGGAGGTCATCCTGAACAAAATACATGTTGAAGTGTGTGCATAAGTCCTTTGGTTTAGGCGTCACATTCAATTTGAGGTTTTATTGCTTTGAATGCATTTTCAGCCCGAGCTGAGCACGTTTTGTGAGTTTGAATGTATCTTGATACGAATGAGTTGTGTGGTCAAATTAATGCTCATATAGGCTTCAGGATGACCTCCTGAACTAAATACATGTTGAAGTGTGTGCATAAGTCCTTTGGTTTAGGCGTGACACTCAATTTGAGTTTTTATTGCTTTAAATGCATTTTCAGCCCGAGCTGAGGACGTTTTGTGAGTTTGAATGTATCTTCATAGGAATGAATTGTCTGGTCAAATTAATTCTCATATGGACTTCAGGAGGTCATCCTGAACAAAATACATGTTGAAGTGTGTGCATAAGTCCTTTGGTTTAGGCGTCACACTCAATTTGAGTTTTTATTGCTTTAAATGCATTTTCAGCCTGAGCTGAGCACGTTTTGTGAGTTTGAATGTATCTTGATAGGAATGAGTTGTGTGGTCAAATTAATGCTCATATAGGCTTCAGGATGACCTCTTGAACTAAATACATGTTGAAGTGTGTGCATAAGTACTTTGGTTTAGGCGTGACACTCAATTTGAGTTTTTATAACTTTAAATGCATTTTCAGCCCGAGCTGAGCATGTTTTGTGAGTTTGAATGTATCTTCATAAGAATGAGTTATGTGGTCAAATTAATGCTCATATAGGCTTCAGGATGACCTCTTGAACTAAATACATGTTGAAGTGTGTGGATAAGTCCTTTGGTTTAGGCGTGACACTCAATTTAAGTTTTTATTGCTTTAAATGCATTTTCAACCCGAGCTGAGCACGTTTTGTGAGTTTGAATGTATCTTCATAGGAATGAGTTGTGTAGTCAAATTAATGCTCATATGGGCTTCAGGAAGTCATCCTGAACAAAATACATGTTGAAGTGTGTGCATAAGTCCTTTGGTTTAGGTGGGACACTCAATTTGAGTTTTTATTTCTTTAAATGCATTTTCAGCCCGAGCTGAGCACGTTTTGTGAGTTTGAATGTATCTTCATAGGAATGAGTTGTGTGGTCAAATTAATGCTCATTTAGGCTTCAGGTGGTCATCCTGAACTAAATACATGTTGAAGTGTGTGCATAAGTCCTTTGGTTTAGGCGTGACACTCAATTTGAGGTTTTATTGCTTTGAATGCATTTTCAGCCCGAGCTGAGCACGTTTTGTGAGTTTGAATGTATCTTCATAAGAATGAGTTATGTGGTCAAATTAATGCTCATATAGGCTTCGGGAGGTCATCCTGAACAAAATACATGTTGAAGTGTGTGCATAAGTCCTTTGGTTTAGGCGTCACACTCAATTTGAGGTTTTATTGCTTTGAATGCATTTTCAGCCCGAGCTGAGCACGTTTTGTGAGTTTGAATGTATCTTCATAGGAATGAGTTGTGTGGTCAAATCAATGCTTATATAGGCTTCGGGAGGTCATCCTGAACAAAATACATGTTGAAGTGTGTGCATAAGTCCTTCGGTTTAGGCGTCACACTCAATTTGAGGTTTTATTGCTTTGAATGCATTTTCAGCCCGAGCTGAGCACGTTTTGTGAGTTTGAATGTATCTTCATAGGAATGAGTTGTGTGGTCAAATCAATGCTCATATAGGCTTCAGGAATACCTCTTGAACTAAATACATGTTGAAGTGTGTGCATAAGTCCTTTGGTTTAGGCGTGACACTCAATTTGAGTTTGTATTGCTTTAAATGCATTTTTAGCCCGAGCTGAGCACGTTTTGTGAGTTTGAATGTATCTTCATAGGAATGAGTTGTGTGGTCAAATCAATGCTCACATAGGCTTCGGGAGGTCATCCTGAACAAAATACATGTTGAAGTGTGTGCATAAGTCCTTTGGTTTAGGCGTCACACTCAATTTGAGGTTTTATTGCTTTGAATGCATTTTCAGCCCGAGCTGAGCACGTTTTGTGAGTTTGAATGTATCTTGATACGAATGAGTTGTGTGGTCAAATTAATGCTCATATAGGCTTCAGGATGACCTCCTGAACTAAATACATGTTGAAGTGTGTGCATAAGTCCTTTGGTTTAGGCGTGACACTCAATTTGAGTTTTTATTGCTTTAAATGCATTTTCAGCCTGAGCTGAGCACGTTTTGTGAGTTTGAATGTATCTTGATAGGAATGAGTTGTGTGGTCAAATTAATGCTCATATAGGCTTCAGGATGACCTCCTGAACTAAATACATGTTGAAGTGTGTGCATAAGTCCTTTGGTTTAGGCGTGACACTCAATTTGAGGTTTTATTGCTTTGAATGCATTTTCAGCCCGAGCTGAGCACGTTTTGTGAGTTTGAATGTATCTTGATACGAATGAGTTGTGTGGTCAAATTAATGCTCATATAGGCTTCAGGATGACCTCCTGAACTAAATACATGTTGAAGTGTGTGCATAAGTCCTTTGGTTTAGGTGTGACACTCAATTTGAGTTTTTATTGCTTTAAATGCATTTTCAGCCCGAACTGAGCACGTTTTGTGAGTTTGAATGTATCTTCATAGGAATGAGTTGTGTGGTCAAATTAATGCTCATTTAGGCTTCAGGTGGTCAGCCTGAACTAAATACATGTTGAAGTGTGTGCATAAGTCCTTTGGTTTAGGCGTGACACTCAATTTGAGTTTTTATTGCTTTAAATGCATTTTCAGCCCGAGCTGAGCGCGCTTTCTGACTTTGAATGTATCTTCATAGGAATGAGTTGTGTGGTCAAATTATTGCTCAAATAGGCTTCAGGAGGTCATCCTGAACAAAATACATGTTGAAGTGTGTGCATAAGTCCTTTGGTTCAGGCGTGACACTCAATTTGAGTTTTTATTGCTTTAAATGCATTTTCAGCCCGAGCTGAGCACGTTTTGTGAGTTTGAATGTATCTTCATAGGAATGAGTTGTGTAGTCAAATTAATGCTCATATGGGCTTCAGGAGGTCATCCTGAACAAAATACATGTTGAAGTGTGTGCATAAGTCCTTTGGTTTAGGTGTGACACTCAATTTGAGTTTTTATTGCTTTAAATGCATTTTCAGCCCGAGCTGAGCACGTTTTGTGAGTTTGAATGTATCTTCATAGGAATGAGTTGTGTGGTCAAATTAATGCTCATTTAGGCTTCAGGTGGTCATCCTGAACAAAATACATGTTGAAGTGTGTGCATAAGTCCTTTGGTTTAGGCGTGACACTCAATTTGAGTTTTTATTGCTTTAAATGCATTTTCAGCCCGAGCTGAGCACGTTTTGTGAGTTTGAATGTATCTTCATAGGAATGAGTTGTGTGGTCAAATCAATGCTCATATAGGCTTCAAGATGACCTCTTGAACTAAATACATGTTGAAGTGTGTGCATTAGTCCTTTGGTTTAGGCGTGACACTCAATTTGAGTTTTTATTGCTTTAAATGCATTTTCAGCCCGAGCTGAGCACGTTTTGTGAGTTTTAATGTATCTTCAAAGGAATGAGTTGTGTGGTCAAATCAATGCTCACATAGGCTTCGGGAGGTCATCCTGAACAAAATACATGAAGTGTGTGCATAAGTCCTTTGGTTTAGGCGTGACACTCAATTTGAGGTTTTATTGCTTTGAATGCATTTTCAGCCCGAGCTGAGCACGTTTTGTGAGTTTGAATGTATCTTGGTACGAATGAGTTGTGTGGTCAAATTAATGCTCATATAGGCTTCAGGATGACCTCTTGAACTAAATACATGTTGAAGTGTGTGCATAAGTCCTTTGGTTTAGGCGTGACACTCAATTTGAGTTTTTATTGCTTTAAATGCATTTTCAGGCCGAGCTGAGCACGTTTTTTGAGTTTGAATGTATCTTCATAGGAATGAGTTGTGTGGTCAAATTAATGCTCATTTAGGCTTCAGGAGGTCATCCTGAACAAAATACATGTTGAAGTGTGTGCATTAGTCCTTTGGTTTAGGCGTGACACTCAATTTGAGTTTTTATTGCTTTAAATGCATTTTCAGCCCGAGCTGAGCACGTTTTGTGAGTTTGAATGTATCTTGATAGGAATGAGTTGTGTGGTCAAATTACTGCCCAATTTAGGTGTCAGGAGGACATCCGGAACAAAATACATGTTGAAGTGTGTGCATAAGTCCTTTGGTTTAGGCGTGACACTCAATTTGAGTTTTTATTGCTTTAAATCATTTTCAGCCCGAGCTGAGCGCGCTTTCTGACTTTGAATGTATCTTCATAGGAATGAGTTGTGTGGTCAAATTAATGCTCATATGGGCTTCAGGAGGTCATCCTGAACAAAATACATGTTGAAGTGTGTGCATCAGTCCTTTGGTTTAGGCGTGACACTCAATTTGAGTTTTTATTGCTTTAAATGCATTTTCAGCCCGAGCTGAGCACGTTTTGTGAGTTTTAATGTATCTTCATAGGAATGAGTTGTGTGGTCAAATTAATGCTCATATAGGCTTCAGGATGACCTCCTGAACTAAATACATGTTGAAGTGTGTGCATAAGTCCTTTGGTTTAGGCGTGACACTCAATTTGAGTTTTTATTGCTTTAAATGCATTTTCAGCCCGAGCTGAGGACGTTTTGTGAGTTTGAATGTATCTTCATAGGAATGAATTGTCTGGTCAAATTAATTCTCATATGGACTTCAGGAGGTCATCCTGAACAAAATACATGTTGAAGTGTGTGCATAAGTCCTTTGGTTTAGGCGTCACACTCAATTTGAGTTTTTATTTTTTTAAATGCATTTTCAGCCTGAGCTGAGCACGTTTTGTGAGTTTGAATGTATCTTGATAGGAATGAGTTGTGTGGTCAAATTAATGCTCATATAGGCTTCAGGATGACCTCTTGAACTAAATACATGTTGAAGTGTGTGCATAAGTACTTTGGTTTAGGCGTGACACTCAATTTGAGTTTTTATAACTTTAAATGCATTTTCAGCCCGAGCTGAGCATGTTTTGTGAGTTTGAATGTATCTTCATAAGAATGAGTTATGTGGTCAAATTAATGCTCATATAGGCTTCAGGATGACCTCTTGAACTAAATACATGTTGAAGTGTGTGGATAAGTCCTTTGGTTTAGGCGTGACACTCAATTTAAGTTTTTATTGCTTTAAATGCATTTTCAACCCGAGCTGAGCACGTTTTGTGAGTTTGAATGTATCTTCATAGGAATGAGTTGTGTAGTCAAATTAATGCTCATATGGGCTTCAGGAAGTCATCCTGAACAAAATACATGTTGAAGTGTGTGCATAAGTCCTTTGGTTTAGGTGGGACACTCAATATGAGTTTTTATTTCTTTAAATGCATTTTCAGCCCGAGCTGAGCACGTTTTGTGAGTTTGAATGTATCTTCATAGGAATGAGTTGTGTGGTCAAATTAATGCTCATTTAGGCTTCAGGTGGTCATCCTGAACTAAATACATGTTGAAGTGTGTGCATAAGTCCTTTGGTTTAGGCGTGACACTCAATTTGAGGTTTTATTGCTTTGAATGCATTTTCAGCCCGAGCTGAGCACGTTTTGTGAGTTTGAATGTATCTTCATAAGAATGAGTTATGTGGTCAAATTAATGCTCATATAGGCTTCGGGAGGTCATCCTGAACAAAATACATGTTGAAGTGTGTGCATAAGTCCTTTGTAGGCGTCACACTCAATTTGAGGTTTTATTGCTTTGAATGCATTTTCAGCCCGAGCTGAGCACGTTTTGTGAGTTTGAATGTATCTTCATAGGAATGAGTTGTGTGGTCAAATCAATGCTTATATAGGCTTCGGGAGGTCATCCTGAACAAAATACATGTTGAAGTGTGTGCATAAGTCCTTCGGTTTAGGCGTCACACTCAATTTGAGGTTTTATTGCTTTGAATGCATTTTCAGCCCGAGCTGAGCACGTTTTGTGAGTTTGAATGTATCTTCATAGGAATGAGTTGTGTGGTCAAATCAATGCTCATATAGGCTTCAGGAATACCTCTTGAACTAAATACATGTTGAAGTGTGTGCATAAGTCCTTTGGTTTAGGCGTGACACTCAATTTGAGTTTGTATTGCTTTAAATGCATTTTTAGCCCGAGCTGAGCACGTTTTGTGAGTTTGAATGTATCTTCATAGGAATGAGTTGTGTGGTCAAATCAATGCTCACATAGGCTTCGGGAGGTCATCCTGAACAAAATACATGTTGAAGTGTGTGCATAAGTCCTTTGGTTTAGGCGTCACACTCAATTTGAGGTTTTATTGCTTTGAATGCATTTTCAGCCCGAGCTGAGCACGTTTTGTGAGTTTGAATGTATCTTGATACGAATGAGTTGTGTGGTCAAATTAATGCTCATATAGGCTTCAGGATGACCTCCTGAACTAAATACATGTTGAAGTGTGTGCATAAGTCCTTTGGTTTAGGCGTGACACTCAATTTGAGTTTTTATTGCTTTAAATGCATTTTCAGCCTGAGCTGAGCACGTTTTGTGAGTTTGAATGTATCTTGATAGGAATGAGTTGTGTGGTCAAATTAATGCTCATATAGGCTTCAGGATGACCTCCTGAACTAAATACATGTTGAAGTGTGTGCATAAGTCCTTTGGTTTAGGCGTGACACTCAATTTGAGGTTTTATTGCTTTGAATGCATTTTCAGCCCGAGCTGAGCACGTTTTGTGAGTTTGAATGTATCTTGATACGAATGAGTTGTGTGGTCAAATTAATGCTCATATAGGCTTCAGGATGACCTCCTGAACTAAATACATGTTGAAGTGTGTGCATAAGTCCTTTGGTTTAGGTGTGACACTCAATTTGAGTTTTTATTGCTTTAAATGCATTTTCAGCCCGAACTGAGCACGTTTTGTGAGTTTGAATGTATCTTCATAGGAATGAGTTGTGTGGTCAAATTAATGCTCATTTAGGCTTCAGGTGGTCAGCCTGAACTAAATACATGTTGAAGTGTGTGCATAAGTCCTTTGGTTTAGGCGTGACACTCAATTTGAGTTTTTATTGCTTTAAATGCATTTTCAGCCCGAGCTGAGCGCGCTTTCTGACTTTGAATGTATCTTCATAGGAATGAGTTGTGTGGTCAAATTATTGCTCAAATAGGCTTCAGGAGGTCATCCTGAACAAAATACATGTTGAAGTGTGTGCATAAGTCCTTTGGTTCAGGCGTGACACTCAATTTGAGTTTTTATTGCTTTAAATGCATTTTCAGCCCGAGCTGAGCACGTTTTGTGAGTTTGAATGTATCTTCATAGGAATGAGTTGTGTAGTCAAATTAATGCTCATATGGGCTTCAGGAGGTCATCCTGAACAAAATACATGTTGAAGTGTGTGCATAAGTCCTTTGGTTTAGGTGTGACACTCAATTTGAGTTTTTATTGCTTTAAATGCATTTTCAGCCCGAGCTGAGCACGTTTTGTGAGTTTGAATGTATCTTCATAGGAATGAGTTGTGTGGTCAAATTAATGCTCATTTAGGCTTCAGGTGGTCATCCTGAACAAAATACATGTTGAAGTGTGTGCATAAGTCCTTTGGTTTAGGCGTGACACTCAATTTGAGTTTTTATTGCTTTAAATGCATTTTCAGCCCGAGCTGAGCACGTTTTGTGAGTTTGAATGTATCTTCATAGGAATGAGTTGTGTGGTCAAATCAATGCTCATATAGGCTTCAAGATGACCTCTTGAACTAAATACATGTTGAAGTGTGTGCATTAGTCCTTTGGTTTAGGCGTGACACTCAATTTGAGTTTTTATTGCTTTAAATGCATTTTCAGCCCGAGCTGAGCACGTTTTGTGAGTTTTAATGTATCTTCAAAGGAATGAGTTGTGTGGTCAAATCAATGCTCACATAGGCTTCGGGAGGTCATCCTGAACAAAATACATGAAGTGTGTGCATAAGTCCTTTGGTTTAGGCGTGACACTCAATTTGAGGTTTTATTGCTTTGAATGCATTTTCAGCCCGAGCTGAGCACGTTTTGTGAGTTTGAATGTATCTTGGTACGAATGAGTTGTGTGGTCAAATTAATGCTCATATAGGCTTCAGGATGACCTCCTGAACTAAATACATGTTGAAGTGTGTGCATAAATCCTTTGGTTTAGGCGTGACACTCAATTTGAGGTTTTATTGCTTTGAATGCATTTTCAGCCCTAGCTGAGCACGTTTTGTGAGTTTGAATGTATCTTGATACGAATGAGTTGTGTGGTCAAATTAATGCTCATATAGGCTTCAGGATGACCTCCTGAACTAAATACATGTTGAAGTGTGTGCATAAATCCTTTGGTTTAGGCGTGACCCTCAATTTGAGGTTTTATTGCTTTGAATGCATTTTCAGCCCTAGCTGAGCACGTTTTGTGAGTTTGAATGTATCTTGATACGAATGAGTTGTGTGGTCAAATTAATGCTCATATAGGCTTCAGGATGACCTCCTGAACTAAATACATGTTGAAGTGTGTGCATAAATCCTTTGGATTAGGCGTGACACTCAATTTGAGTTTTTATTGATTTAAATGCATTTTCAGCCCGAGCTGAGCACGTTTTGTGAGTTTGAATGTATCTTCATAGGAATGAGTTTTGTGGTCAAATTAATGCTCATATAGGCTTCAGGATGACCTCCTGAACAAAATACATGTTGAAGTGTGTGCATAAATCCTTTGGATTAGGCGTGACACTCAATTTGAGTTTTTATTGCTTTGAATGCATTTTCAGCCCGAGCTGAGCACGTTTTGTGAGTTTGAATGTATCTTGATACGAATGAGTTGTGTGGTCAAATTAATGCTCATATAGGCTTCAGGATGACCTCCTGAACTAAGTACATGTTGTAGTGTGTGCATAAATCCTTTGGATTAGGCGTGACACTCAATTTGAGTTTTTATTGCTTTAAATGCATTTTCAGCCCGAGCTGAGCACGTTTTGTGAGTTTGAATGTATCTTCATAGGAATGAGTTGTGTGGTCAAATTAATGCTCATATAGGCTTCAGGATGACCTCCTGAACTAAATACATGTTGAAGTGTGTGCATAAGTCCTTTGGTTTAGGCGTGACACTCAATTTGAGTTTTTATTGCTTTAAATGCATTTTCAGCCCGAGCTGAGCACGTTTTGTGAGTTTGAATGTATCTTCATAGGAATGAGTTGTGTGGTCAAATTAATGCTCATTTAGGCTTCAGGTGGTCATCTTGAACAAAATACATGTTGAAGTGTGTGCATAAGTCCTTTGGTTTAGGCGTGACACTCAATTTGAGTTTTTATTGCTTTAAATGCATTTTCAGCCCGAGCTGAGCAACTTTTGTGAGTTTGAATGTATCTTGATAGGAATGAGTTGTGTGGTCAAATTAATGCTCATATAGGCTTCGGGAGGTCATCCTGAACAAAATACATGAAGTGTGTGCATAAGTCCTTTGGTTTAGGCGTGACACTCAATTTGAGGTTTTATTGCTTTGAATGCATTTTCAGCCCGAGCTGAGCACGTTTTGTGAGTTTGAATGTATCTTGGTACGAATGAGTTGTGTGGTCAAATTAATGCTCATATAGGCTTCAGGATGACCTCCTGAACTAAATACATGTTGAAGTGTGTGCATAAATCCTTTGGTTTAGGTGTGACACTCAATTTGAGGTTTTATTGCTTTGAATGCATTTTCAGCCCTAGCTGAGCACGTTTTGTGAGTTTGAATGTATCTTGATACGAATGAGTTGTGTGGTCAAATTAATGCTCATATAGGCTTCAGGATGACCTCCTGAACTAAATACATGTTGAAGTGTGTGCATAAATCCTTTGGTTTAGGCGTGACACTCAATTTGAGGTTTTATTGCTTTGAATGCATTTTCAGCCCTAGCTGAGCACGTTTTGTGAGTTTGAATGTATCTTGATACGAATGAGTTGTGTGGTCAAATTAATGCTCATATAGGCTTCAGGATGACCTCCTGAACTAAATACATGTTGAAGTGTGTGCATAAATCCTTTGGATTAGGCGTGACACTCAATTTGAGTTTTTATTGATTTAAATGCATTTTCAGCCCGAGCTGAGCACGTTTTGTGAGTTTGAATGTATCTTCATAGGAATGAGTTGTGTGGTCAAATTAATGCTCATATAGGCTTCAGGATGACCTCCTGAACAAAATACATGTTGAAGTGTGTGCATAAATCCTTTGGATTAGGCGTGACACTCAATTTGAGTTTTTATTGCTTTGAATGCATTTTCAGCCCGAGCTGAGCACGTTTTGTGAGTTTGAATGTATCTTGATACGAATGAGTTGTGTGGTCAAATTAATGCTCATATAGGCTTCAGGATGACCTCTTGAACTAAATACACGTTGAAGTGTGTGCATAAGTACTTTGGTTTAGGCGTGACACTCAATTTGAGTTTTTTATTGCTTTAAATGCATTTTTAGCCCGAGCTGAGCACGTTTTGTGAGTTTGAATGTATCTTCATAGGAATGAGTTGGGTGGTCAAATTAATGCTTATTTAGGCTTCAGGTGGTCATCCTGAACTAAATACATGTTGAAGTGTGTGCATAAGTCCTTTGGTTTAGGCGTGACACTCAATTTGAGTTTTTATTGCTTTAAATGCATTTTTAGCCCGAGCTGAGCACGTTTTGTGAGTTTGAATGTATCTTCATACGAATGAGTTGTCTGGTCAAATTAATTCTCATATGGACTTCAGGAGGTCATCCTGAACAAAATACATGTTGAAGTGTGTGCATAAGTCCTTTGGTTTAGGCGTGACACTCAATTTGAGTTTTTATTGCTTTAAATGCATTTTCAGCCCGAGCTGAGCACGTTTTGTGAGTTTGAATGTATCTTGATACGAATGAGTTGTGTGGTCAAATTAATGCTCATATAGGCTTCAGGATGACCTCTTGAACTAAATACACGTTGAAGTGTGTGCATAAGTACTTTGGTTTAGGCGTGACACTCAATTTGAGTTTTTTATTGCTTTAAATGCATTTTTAGCCCGAGCTGAGCACGTTTTGTGAGTTTGAATGTATCTTCATAGGAATGAGTTGGGTGGTCAAATTAATGCTTATTTAGGCTTCAGGTGGTCATCCTGAACTAAATACATGTTGAAGTGTGTGCATAAGTCCTTTGGTTTAGGCGTGACACTCAATTTGAGTTTTTATTGCTTTAAATGCATTTTTAGCCCGAGCTGAGCACGTTTTGTGAGTTTGAATGTATCTTCATACGAATGAGTTGTCTGGTCAAATTAATTCTCATATGGACTTCAGGAGGTCATCCTGAACAAAATACATGTTGAAGTGTGTGCATAAGTCCTTTGGTTTAGGCGTGACACTCAATTTGAGTTTTTATTGCTTTAAATGCATTTTCAGCCCGAGCTGAGCACGTTTTGTGAGTTTGAATGTATCTTCATAGGAATGAGTTGTGTGGTCAAATCAATGCTCACATAGGCTTCAGGAATACCTCTTGAACTAAATACATGTTGAAGTGTGTGCATAAGTCCTTTGGTTTAGGCGTGACACTCAATTTGAGTTTTTATTGCTTTAAATGCATTTTTAGCCCGAGCTGAGCACGTTTTGTGAGTTTGAATGTATCTTCATGGGAATGAGTTGGGTGGTCAAATTAATGCTTATTTAGGCTTCAGGAGGTCATCCTGAACAAAATACATGTTGAAGTGTGTGCATAAGTCCTTTGGTTTAGGCGTGACACTCAATTTGAGTTTTTATTGCTTTAAATGCATTTTTAGCCCGAGCTGAGCACGTTTTGTGAGTTTGAATGTATCTTCATAGGAATGAGTTGTGTGGTCAAATCAATGCTCACATAGGCTTCGGGAGGTCATCCTGAACAAAATACATGTTGAAGTGTGTGCATAAGTCCTTTGGTTTAGGCGTCACACTCAATTTGAGGTTTTATTGCTTTGAATGCATTTTCAGCCCGAGCTGAGCACGTTTTGTGAGTTTGAATGTATCTTGATACGAATGAGTTGTGTGGTCAAATTAATGCTCATATAGGCTTCAGGATGACCTCCTGAACTAAATACATGTTGAAGTGTGTGCATAAGTCCTTTGGTTTAGGCGTGACACTCAATTTGAGTTTTTATTGCTTTAAATGCATTTTCAGCCTGAGCTGAGCACGTTTTGTGAGTTTGAATGTATCTTCATAGGAATGAGTTGTGTAGTCAAATTAATGCTCATATGGGCTTCAGGAGGTCATCCTGAACAAAATACATGTTGAAGTGTGTGCATAAGTCCTTTGGTTTAGGCGTGACACTCAATTTGAGTTTTTATTGCTTTAAATGCATTTTCAGCCCGAGCTGAGCGCGCTTTCTGACTTTGAATGTATCTTCATAGGAATGAGTTGTGTGGTCAAATTAATGCTCATATGGGCTTCAGGTGGTCATCCTGAACAAAATACATGTTGAAGTGTGTGCATAAGTCCTTTGGTTTAGGTGTGACACTCAATTTGAGTTTTTATTGCTTTAAATGCATTTTCAGCCCGAGCTGAGCACGTTTTGTGAGTTTGAATGTTTCTTCATAGGAATGAGTTGTGTGGTCAAATTAATGCTCATATAGGCTTCAGGATGATCTCCTGAACTAAATACATGTTGAAGTGTGTGCATAAGTCCTTTGGTTTAGGCGTGACACTCATTTTGAGTTTTTATTGCTTTGAATGCATTTTCAGCCCGAACTGAGCACGTTTTGTGAGTTTGAATGTATCTTCATAGGAATGAGTTGTGTGGTCAAATTAATGCTCATTTAGGCTTCAGGAGGTCATCCTGAACAAAATACATGTTGAAGTGTGTGCATAAGTCCTTTGGTTTAGGTGTGACACTCAATTTGAGTTTTTATTGCTTTAAATGCATTTTCAGCCCGAGCTGAGCACGTTTTGTGAGTTTGAATGTTTCTTCATAGGAATGAGTTGTGTGGTCAAATTAATGCTCATATAGGCTTCAGGATGACCTCCTGAACTAAATACATGTTGAAGTGTGTGCATAAGTCCTTTGGTTTAGGCGTGACACTCAATTTGAGGTTTTATTGCTTTGAATGCATTTTCAGCCTGAGCTGAGCACGTTTTGTGAGTTTGAATGTATCTTGATACGAATGAGTTGTGTGGTCAAATTAATGCTCATATAGGCTTCAGGATGACCTCTTGAACTAAATACATGTTGAAGTGTGTGCATAAGTACTTTGGTTAAGGCGTGACACTCAATTTGAGTTTTTATAACTTTAAATGCATTTTCAGCCCGAGCTGAGCACGTTTTGTGAGTTTGAATGTATCTTCATAAGAATGAGTTATGTGGTCAAATTAATGCTCATATAGGCTTCAGGATGACCTCTTGAACTAAATACATGTTGAAGTGTGTGGATAAGTCCTTTGGTTTAGGCGTGACACTCAATTTACGTTTTTATTGCTTTAAATGCATTTTCAGCCCGAGCTGAGCACGTTTTGTGAGTTTGAATGTATCTTCATAGGAATGAGTTGTGTAGTCAAAGTAATGCTCATATGGGCTTCAGGAAGTCATCCTGAACAAAATACATGTTGAAGTGTGTGCATAAGTCCTTTGGTTTAGGTGTGACACTCAATTTGAGTTTTTATTTCTTTAAATGCATTTTCAGCCCGAGCTGAGCACGTTTTGTGAGTTTGAATGTATCTTCATAGGAATGAGTTGTGTGGTCAAATTAATGCTCATTTAGGCTTCAGGTGGTCATCCTGAACTAAATACATGTTGAAGTGTGTGCATAAGTCCTTTGGTTTAGGCGTGACACTCAATTTGAGGTGTTATTGCTTTGAATGCATTTTCAGCCCGAGCTGAGCACGTTTTGTGAGTTTGAATGTATCTTCATAAGAATGAGTTATGTGGTCAAATTAATGCTCATATAGGCTTCGGGAGGTCATCCTGAACAAAATACATGTTGAAGTGTGTGCATAAGTCCTTTGGTTTAGGCGTGACACTCAATTTGAGTTTTTATTGCTTTGAATGCATTTTCAGCCCGAGCTGAGCACGTTTTGTGAGTTTGAATGTATCTTGATACGAATGAGTTGTGTGGTCAAATTAATGCTCATATAGGCTTCAGGATGACCTCTTGAACTAAATACATGTTGAAGTGTGTGCATAAGTACTTTGGTTTAGGCGTGACACTCAATTTGAGGTTTTATTGCTTTGAATGCATTTTCAGCCCGAGCTGAGCACGTTTTGTGAGTTTGAATGTATCTTCATAGGAATGAGTTGTGTGGTCAAATTAATGCTCATTTAGGTTTCAGGTGGTCATCCTTAACAAAATACATGTTGAAGTGTGTGCATAAGTCCTTTGGTTTAGGCGTGACACTCAATTTGAGTTTTTATTGCTTTAAATGCATTTTCAGCCCGAGCTGAGCACGTTTTGTGAATTTGAATGTATCTTCATAGGAATGAGTTGTGTGGTCAAATTAATGCTCATATAGGCTTCGGGAGGTCATCCTGAACAAAATACATGAAGTGTGTGCATAAGTCCTTTGGTTTAGGCATGACACTCAATTTGAGTTTTTATTGCTTTGAATGCATTTTCAGCCCGAGCTGAGCACGTTTTGTGCGTTTGAATGTATCTTGATACGAATGAGTTGTGTGGTCAAATTAATGCTCATATAGGCTTCAGGATGACCTCCTGAACTAAGTACATGTTGGAGTGTCTGCATAAATCCTTTGGATTAGGCGTGACACTCAATTTGAGTTTTTATTGCTTTAAATGCATTTTCAGCCCGAGCTGAGCACGTTTTGTGAGTTTGAATGTATCTTCATAGGAATGAGTTGTGTGGTCAAATTAATGCTCATATAGGCTTTAGGATGACCTCCTGAACTAAATACATGTTGAAGTGTGTGCATAAGTCCTTTGGTTTAGGTGTGACACTCAATTTGAGTTTTTATTGCTTTAAATGCATTTTCAGCCCGAGCTGAGCACGTTTTGTGAGTTTGAATGTATCTTCATAGGAATGAGTTGTGTGGTCAAATTAATGCTCATTTAGGCTTCAGGTGGTCATCTTGAACAAAATACATGTTGAAGTGTGTGCATAAGTCCTTTGGTTTAGGCGTGACACTCAATTTTAGTTTTTATTGCTTTAAATGCATTTTCAGCCCGAGCTGAGCAAATTTTGTGAGTTTGAATGTATCTTGATAGGAATGAGTTGTGTAGTCAAATTAATGCTCATATAGGCTTCGGGAGGTCGTCCTGAACAAAATACATGAAGTGTGTGCATAAGTCCTTTGGTTTAGGCGTGACACTCAATTTGAGGTTTTATTGCTTTGAATGCATTTTCAGCCCGAGCTGAGCACGTTTTGTGAGTTTGAATGTATCTTGATACGAATGAGTTGTGTGGTCAAATTAATGCTCATATAGGCTTCAGGATGACCTCCTGAACTAAATACATGTTGAAGTGTGTGCATAAATCCTTTGGTTTAGGCGTGACACTCAATTTGAGGTTTTATTGCTTTGAATGCATTTTCAGCCCTAGCTGAGCACGTTTTGTGAGTTTGAATGTATCTTGATACGAATGAGTTGTGTGGTCAAATTAATGCTCATATAGGCTTCAGGATGACCTCCTGAACTAAATACATGTTGAAGTGTGTGCATAAATCCTTTGGTTTAGGCGTGACACTCAATTTGAGGTTTTATTGCTTTGAATGCATTTTCAGCCCTAGCTGAGCACGTTTTGTGAGTTTGAATGTATCTTGATACGAATGAGTTGTGTGGTCAAATTAATGCTCATATAGGCTTCAGGATGACCTCCTGAACTAAATACATGTTGAAGTGTGTGCATAAGTCCTTTGGTTTAGGCGTGACACTCAATTTGAGTTTTTATTGCTTTAAATGCATTTTCAGCCCGAGCTGAGCACGTTTTGTGAATTTGAATGTATCTTCATAGGAATGAGTTGTGTGGTCAAATAAATGCTCATATAGGCTTCGGGAGGTCATCCTGAACAAAATACATGTTGAAGTGTGTGCATAAGTCCTTTGGTTTAGGCGTGACACTCAATTTGAGGTTTTATTGCTTTAAATGCATTTTCAGCCCGAGCTGAGCACGTTTTGTGAGTTTGAATGTATCTTCATAGGAATGAGTTGTGTGGTCAAATTAATGCTCATTTAGGCTTCAGGTGGTCATCCTGAACAAAATACATGTTGAAGTGTGTGCATAAGTCCTTTGGTTTAGGCGTGACACTCAATTTGAGTTTTTATTGCTTTAAATGCATTTTCAGCCCGAGCTGAGCGCGCTTTCTGACTTTGAATGTGTCTTCATAGGAATGATTTGTGTGGTCAAATTAATGCTCATATGGGCTTCAGGAGGTCATCCTGAACAAAATACATGTTGAAGTGTGTGCATAAGTCCTTTGGTTTAGGTGTGACACTCAATTTGAGTTTTGTTTTTGCTTTAAATGCATTTTCAGCCCGAGCTGAGCACGTTTTGTGAGTTTGAAAGTATCTTCATAGGAATGAGTTGTGTGGTCAAATTAATTCTCATTTAGGCTTCAGGTGGTCATCCTGAAAAAAATACATGTTGAAGTGTGTGCATAAGTCCTTTGGTTTAGGCGTGACACTCAATTTGAGTTTTTATTGCTTTAAATGCATTTTCAGCCCGAGCTGAGCGCGCTTTCTGACTTTGAATGTATCTTCATAGGAATGATTTGTGTGGTCAAATTAATGCTCATATGGGCTTCAGGAGGTCATCCTGAACAAAATACATGTTGAAGTGTGTGCATCATTCCTTTGGTTTAGGCGTGACACTCAATTTGAGTTTTTATTGCTTTAAATGCATTTTCAGCCCGAGCTGAGCACGTTTTGTGAGTTTGAATGTATCTTCATAGGAATGGGTTGTGTGGTCAAATTAATGCTCATTTAGGCTTCAGGTGGTCATCCTGAACAAAATACATGTTGAAGTGTGTGCATAAGTCCTTTGGTTTAGGCGTGACACTCAATTTGAGTTTTTATTGCTTTAAATGCATTTTCAGCCCGAGCTGAGCACGTTTTGTGAGTTTGAATGTATCTTCATAGGAATGAGTTGTGTGGTCAAATTAATGCTCATTTAGGCTTCAGGTGGTCATCCTGAACTAAATACATGTTGAAGTGTGTGCATAAGTCCTTTGGTTTAGGCGTGACATTCTATTTGAGTTTTTATTGCTTTAAATGCATTTTCAGCCCGAGCTGAGCATGTTTTGTGAGTTTGAATGTATCTTCATAGGAATGAGATGTGTAGTCAAATTAATGCTCATTTAGGCTTCAGGTGGTCATCCTGAACTAAATACATGTTGAAGTGTGTGCATAAGTCCGTTGGTTTAGGCGTGACACTCAATTTGAGTTTTTATTGCTTTAAATGCATTTTCAGCCCGAGCTGAGCACTTTTTTCTGAGTTTGAATGTATCTTCATAGGATGAGTTGTGTAGTCAAATTAATGCTCATATGGGCTTCAGGAGGTCATCCTGAACAAAATACATGTTAAAGTGTGTGCATAAGTCCTTTGGTTTAGGCGTGACATTCAATTTGAGTTTTTATTGCTTTAAATGCATTTTCAGCCCGAGCTGAGCATGTTTTGTGAGTTTGAATGTATCTTCATAGGAATGAGTTGTGTGGTCAAATTAATGCTCATTTAGGCTTCAGGTGGTCATCCTGAACTAAATACATGTTGAAGTGTGTGCATAATTCCTTGGGTTTAGGCGTGACACTCAATTTTAGTTTTTATTGCTTTAAATGCATTTTCAGCCCGAGCTGAGCACGTTTTGTGAGTTTGAATGTATCTTCATAGGAATGAGTTGTGTCGTCAAATTAATGCTCATTTAGGCCTCAGGTGGTCATCCTGAACAAAATACATGTTGAAGTGTGTGCATAAGTCCTTTGGTTTAGGCGTGACACTCAATTTGAGTTTTTATTGCTTTGAATGCATTTTCAGCCCGAGCTGAGCACGTTTTGTGCGTTTGAATGTATCTTGATACGAATGAGTTGTGTGGTCAAATTAATGCTCATATAGGCTTCAGGATGACCTCCTGAACTAAGTACATGTTGGAGTGTCTGCATAAATCCTTTGGATTAGGCGTGACACTCAATTTGAGTTTTTATTGCTTTAAATGCATTTTCAGCCCGAGCTGAGCACGTTTTGTGAGTTTGAATGTATCTTCATAGGAATGAGTTGTGTGGTCAAATTAATGCTCATATAGGCTTTAGGATGACCTCCTGAACTAAATACATGTTGAAGTGTGTGCATAAATCCTTTGGTTTAGGCGTGACACTCAATTTGAGTTTTTATTGCTTTAAATGCATTTTCAGCCCGAGCTGAGCACGTTTTGTGAGTTTGAATGTATCTTCATAGGAATGAGTTGTGTGGTCAAATTAATGCTCATTTAGGCTTCAGGTGGTCATCTTGAACAAAATACATGTTGAAGTGTGTGCATAAGTCCTTTGGTGTAGGCGTGACACTCAATTTGAGTTTTTATTGCTTTAAATGCATTTTCAGCCCGAGCTGAGCAAATTTTGTGAGTTTGAATGTATCTTGATAGGAATGAGTTGTGTAGTCAAATTAATGCTCATATAGGCTTCGGGAGGTCGTCCTGAACAAAATACATGAAGTGTGTGCATAAGTCCTTTGGTTTAGGCGTGACACTCAATTTGAGGTTTTATTGCTTTGAATGCATTTTCAGCCCGAGCTGAGCACGTTTTGTGAGTTTGAATGTATCTTGATACGAATGAGTTGTGTGGTCAAATTAATGCTCATATAGGCTTCAGGATGACCTCCTGAACTAAATACATGTTGAAGTGTGTGCATAAATCCTTTGGTTTAGGCGTGACACTCAATTTGAGGTTTTATTGCTTTGAATGCATTTTCAGCCCTAGCTGAGCACGTTTTGTGAGTTTGAATGTATCTTGATACGAATGAGTTGTGTGGTCAAATTAATGCTCATATAGGCTTCAGGATGACCTCCTGAACTAAATACATGTTGAAGTGTGTGCATAAATCCTTTGGTTTAGGCGTGACACTCAATTTGAGGTTTTATTGCTTTGAATGCATTTTCAGCCCTAGCTGAGCACGTTTTGTGAGTTTGAATGTATCTTGATACGAATGAGTTGTGTGGTCAAATTAATGCTCATATAGGCTTCAGGATGACCTCCTGAACTAAATACATGTTGAAGTGTGTGCATAAGTCCTTTGGTTTAGGCGTGACACTCAATTTGAGTTTTTATTGCTTTAAATGCATTTTCAGCCCGAGCTGAGCACGTTTTGTGAATTTGAATGTATCTTCATAGGAATGAGTTGTGTGGTCAAATAAATGCTCATATAGGCTTCGGGAGGTCATCCTGAACAAAATACATGTTGAAGTGTGTGCATAAGTCCTTTGGTTTAGGCGTGACACTCAATTTGAGGTTTTATTGCTTTAAATGCATTTTCAGCCCGAGCTGAGCACGTTTTGTGAGTTTGAATGTATCTTCATAGGAATGAGTTGTGTGGTCAAATTAATGCTCATTTAGGCTTCAGGTGGTCATCCTGAACAAAATACATGTTGAAGTGTGTGCATAAGTCCTTTGGTTTAGGCGTGACACTCAATTTGAGTTTTTATTGCTTTAAATGCATTTTCAGCCCGAGCTGAGCGCGCTTTCTGACTTTGAATGTGTCTTCATAGGAATGATTTGTGTGGTCAAATTAATGCTCATATGGGCTTCAGGAGGTCATCCTGAACAAAATACATGTTGAAGTGTGTGCATAAGTCCTTTGGTTTAGGTGTGACACTCAATTTGAGTTTTGTTTTTGCTTTAAATGCAATTTCAGCCCGAGCTGAGCACGTTTTGTGAGTTTGAAAGTATCTTCATAGGAATGAGTTGTGTGGTCAAATTAATTCTCATTTAGGCTTCAGGTGGTCATCCTGAAAAAAATACATGTTGAAGTGTGTGCATAAGTCCTTTGGTTTAGGCGTGACACTCAATTTGAGTTTTTATTGCTTTAAATGCATTTTCAGCCCGAGCTGAGCGCGCTTTCTGACTTTGAATGTATCTTCATAGGAATGATTTGTGTGGTCAAATTAATGCTCATATGGGCTTCAGGAGGTCATCCTGAACAAAATACATGTTGAAGTGTGTGCATCATTCCTTTGGTTTAGGCGTGACACTCAATTTGAGTTTTTATTGCTTTAAATGCATTTTCAGCCCGAGCTGAGCACGTTTTGTGAGTTTGAATGTATCTTCATAGGAATGGGTTGTGTAGTCAAATTAATGCTCATTTAGGCTTCAGGTGGTCATCCTGAACAAAATACATGTTGAAGTGTGTGCATAAGTCCTTTGGTTTAGGCGTGACACTCAATTTGAGTTTTTATTGCTTTAAATGCATTTTCAGCCCGAGCTGAGCACTTTTTGTGAGTTTGAATGTATCTTCATAGGAATGAGTTGTGTGGTCAAATTAATGCTCATTTAGGCTTCAGGTGGTCATCCTGAACTAAATACATGTTGAAGTGTGTGCATAAGTCCTTTGGTTTAGGCGTGACATTCTATTTGAGTTTTTATTGCTTTAAATGCATTTTCAGCCCGAGCTGAGCATGTTTTGTGAGTTTGAATGTATCTTCATAGGAATGAGTTGTGTAGTCAAATTAATGCTCATTTAGGCTTCAGGTGGTCATCCTGAACTAAATACATGTTGAAGTGTGTGCATAAGTCCGTTGGTTTAGGCGTGACACTCAATTTGAGTTTTTATTGCTTTAAATGCATTTTCAGCCCGAGCTGAGCACTTTTTTCTGAGTTTGAATGTATCTTCATAGGATGAGTTGTGTAGTCAAATTAATGCTCATATGGGCTTCAGGAGGTCATCCTGAACAAAATACATGTTAAAGTGTGTGCATAAGTCCTTTGGTTTAGGCGTGACATTCAATTTGAGTTTTTCTTGCTTTAAATGCATTTTCAGCCCGAGCTGAGCATGTTTTGTGAGTTTGAATGTATCTTCATAGGAATGAGTTGTGTGGTCAAATTATTGCTCATATAGGCTTCAGGAGGTCATACTGAACAAAATACATGTTGAAGTGTGTGCATTAGTCCTTTGGTTTAGGCGTGACACTGAATTGAGTTTTTATTGCTTTAAATGCATTTTCAGCCCGAGCTGAGCACGTTTTGTGAGTTTTAATGTATCTTCATAGGAATGAGTTGTGTGGTCAAATTAATGCTCATTTAGGCTTCAGGTGGTCATCCTGAAAGAAATACATGTTGAAGTGTGTGCATAAGTCCTTTGGTTTAGGTGTGACACTCAATTTGAGTTTTTATTGCTTTAAATGCATTTTCAGCCCGAGCTGAGCGCGCTTTCTGACTTTGAATGTATCTTCATAGGAATGAGTTGTGTGGTCAAATTAATGCTCATATGGGCTTCAGGAGGTCATCCTGAACAAAATACATGTTGAAGTGTGTGCATCAGTCCTTTGGTTTAGGCGTGACACTCAATTTGAGTTTTTATTGCTTTAAATGCATTTTCAGCCCGAGCTGAGCACGTTTTGTGATTTTGAATGTATCTTCATAGGAATGAGTTGTGTGGTCAAATTAATGCCCATTTAGGCTTCAGGTGGTCATCCTGAACAAAATACATGTTGAAGTGTGTGCATAATTCCTTTGGTTTAGGCGTGACACTCAATTTGAGTTTTTATTGCTTTAAATGCATTTTCAGCCCGAGCTGAGCGCGCTTTCTGACTTTGAATGTATCTTCATAGGAATGAGTTGTGTGGTCAAATTAATGCTCATATGGGCTTCAGGAGGTCATCCTGAACAAAATACATGTTGAAGTGTGTGCATAAGTCCTTTGGTTTAGGCGTGACACTCAATTTGAGTTTTTATTGCTTTAAATGCATTTTCAGCCCGAGCTGAGCACGTTTTGTGAGTTTGAATGTATCTTCATAGGAATGAGTTGTGTAGTCAAATTAATGCTCATATGGGCTTCAGGAGGTCATCCTGAACTAAATACATGTTGAAGTGTGTGCATAAGTCCTTTGGTTTAGGTGTGACACTCAATTTGAGTTTTTATTGCTTTAAATGCATTTTCAGCCCGAGCTGAGCGCGTTTTGTGAGTTTGAATGTATCTTCATAGGAATGAGTTGTGTGGTCAAATTAATTCTTATTTAGGCTTCAGGAGGTCATCCTGAACAAAATACATGTTGAAGTGGGTGCATAAGTCCTTTGGTTTAGGCGTGACACTCAATTTGAGTTTTTATTGCTTTAAATGCATTTTCAGCCCAAGCTGAGCACGTTTTGTGAGTTTGAATGTATCTTCATAGGAATGAGTTGTGTAGTCAAATTAATGCTCATATGGGCTTCAGGAGGTCATCCTGAACAAAATACATGTTGAAGTGTGTGCATAATTCCTTTGGTTTAGGCGTGACACTCAATTTGAGTGTTTATTGCTTTAAATGCATTTTCAGCCCGAGCTGAGCACGTTCTGTGAGTTTGAATGTATCTTCATAGGAATGAGTTGTGTGGTCAAATTAATGCTCATTTAGGCTTCAGGTGGTCATCCTGAACTAAATACATGTTGAAGTGTGTGCATAAGTCCTTTGGTTTAGGCGTGACATTCTATTTGAGTTTTTATTGCTTTAAATGCATTTTCAGCCCGAGCTGAGCATGTTTTGTGAGTTTGAATGTATCTTCATAGGAATGAGTTGTGTGGTCAAATTAATGCTCATTTAGGCTTCAGGTGGTCATCCTGAACTAAATACATGTTGAAGTGTGTGCATAATTCCTTTGGTTTAGGCGTGACACTCAATTTGAGTTTTTATTGCTTTAAATGCATTTTCAGCCCGAGCTGAGCGCGCTTTCTGACTTTGAATGTATCTTCATAGGAATGAGTTATGTGGTCAAATTAATGCTCATATGGGCTTCAGGAGGTCATCTTGAACAAAATACATGTTGAAGTGTGTGCATAAGTCCTTTGGTTTAGGCGTGACACTCAATTTGAGTTTTTATTGCTTTAAATGCATTTTCAGCCCGAGCTGAGCACGTTTTGTGAGTTTGAATGTATCTTCATAGGAATGAGTTGTGTAGTCAAATTAATGCTCATATGGGCTTCAGGAGGTCATCCTGAACAAAATACATGTTGAAGTGTGTGCATAAGTCCTTTGGTTTAGGCGTGACACTCAATTTGAGTTTTTATTGCTTTAAATGTATTTTCAGCCCGAGTTGAGCACGTTTTGTGAGTTTGAATGTATCTTCATAGGAATGAGTTGTGTAGTCAAATTAATGCTCATATGGGCTTCAGGATGTCATCCTGAACTAAATAAATGTTGAAGTGTGTGCATAAGTCCTTTGGTTTAGGTGTGACACTCAATTTGAGTTTTTATTGCTTTAAATGCATTTTCAGCCCGAGCTGAGCGCGTTTTGTGAGTTTGAATGTATCTTCATAGGAATGAGTTGTGTGGTCAAATTAATTCTTATTTAGGCTTCAGGAGGTCATCCTGAACAAAATACATGTTGAAGTGGGTGCATAATTCCTTTGGTTTAGGCGTGACACTCAATTTGAGTGTTTATTGCTTTAAATGCATTTTCAGCCCGAGCTGAGCACGTTCTGTGAGTTCCAATGTATCTTCATAGGAATGAGTTGTGTAGTCAAATTAATGCTCATATGGGCTTCAGGAGGTCATCCTGAACAAAATACATGTTGAAGTGTGTGCATAAGTCCTTTGGTTTAGGTGTGACACTCAATTTGAGTGTTTATTGCTTTAAATGCATTTTCAGCCCGAGCTGAGCACGTTCTGTGAGTTTGAATGTATCTTCATAGGAATGAGTTGTGTGGTCAAATTAATGCTCATTTAGGCTTCAGGTGGTCATCCTGAACTAAATACATGTTGAAGTGTGTGCATAAGTCCTTTGGTTTAGGCGTGACATTCTATTTGAGTTTTTATTGCTTTAAATGCATTTTCAGCCCGAGCTGAGCACTTTTTTCTGAGTTTGAATGTATCTTCATAGGAATGAGTTGTGTAGTCAAATTAATGCTCATATGGGCTTCAGGAGGTCATCCTGAACAAAATACATGTTGAAGTGTGTGCATAAGTCCTTTGGTTTAGGTGTGACACTCAATTTGAGTTTTTATTGCTTTAAATGCATTTTCAGCCCGAGCTGAGCACTTTTTTCTGAGTTTGAATGTATCTTCATAGGAATGAGTTGTGTAGTCAAATTAATGCTCATATGGGCTTCAGGATGACCTCTTGAACTAAATACATGTTGAAGTGTGTGCATAAGTACTTTGGTTTAGGCGTGACACTCAATTTGAGGTTTTATTGCTTTGAATGCATTTTCAGCCCGAGCTGAGCACGTTTTGTGAGTTTGAATGTATCTTCATAGGAATGAGTTGTGTGGTCAAATTAATGCTCATTTAGGTTTCAGGTGGTCATCCTTAACAAAATACATGTTGAAGTGTGTGCATAAGTCCTTTGGTTTAGGCGTGACACTCAATTTGAGTTTTTATTGCTTTAAATGCATTTTCAGCCCGAGCTGAGCACTTTTTTCTGAGTTTGAATATTTCTTCATAGGAATGAGTAGTGTGGTCAAATTAATTCTCATTTAGGCTTCAGGAGGACATCCTGAACTAAATACATGTTGAAGTGTGTGCATAAGTCCTTTGGTTTAGGTGTGACACTCAATTTGAGTTTTTATTGCTTTAAATGCATTTTCAGCCCGAGCTGAGCGCGTTTTGTGAGTTTGAATGTATCTTCATAGGAATGAGTTGTGTGGTCAAATTAATTCTTATTTAGGCTTCAGGAGGTCATCCTGAACAAAATACATGTTGAAGTGGGTGCATAAGTCCTTTGGTTTAGGCGTGACACTCAATTTGAGTTTTTATTGCTTTAAATGCATTTTCAGCCCAAGCTGAGCACGTTTTGTGAGTTTGAATGTATCTTCATAGGAATGAGTTGTGTAGTCAAATTAATGCTCATATGGGCTTCAGGAGGTCATCCTGAACAAAATACATGTTGAAGTGTGTGCATAATTCCTTTGGTTTAGGCGTGACACTCAATTTGAGTGTTTATTGCTTTAAATGCATTTTCAGCCCGAGCTGAGCACGTTCTGTGAGTTTGAATGTATCTTCATAGGAATGAGTTGTGTGGTCAAATTAATGCTCATTTAGGCTTCAGGTGGTCATCCTGAACTAAATACATGTTGAAGTGTGTGCATAAGTCCTTTGGTTTAGGCGTGACATTCTATTTGAGTTTTTATTGCTTTAAATGCATTTTCAGCCCGAGCTGAGCATGTTTTGTGAGTTTGAATGTATCTTCATAGGAATGAGTTGTGTGGTCAAATTAATGCTCATTTAGGCTTCAGGTGGTCATCCTGAACTAAATACATGTTGAAGTGTGTGCATAATTCCTTTGGTTTAGGCGTGACACTCAATTTGAGTTTTTATTGCTTTAAATGCATTTTCAGCCCGAGCTGAGCGCGCTTTCTGACTTTGAATGTATCTTCATAGGAATGAGTTATGTGGTCAAATTAATGCTCATATGGGCTTCAGGAGGTCATCTTGAACAAAATACATGTTGAAGTGTGTGCATAAGTCCTTTGGTTTAGGCGTGACACTCAATTTGAGTTTTTATTGCTTTAAATGCATTTTCAGCCCGAGCTGAGCACGTTTTGTGAGTTTGAATGTATCTTCATAGGAATGAGTTGTGTAGTCAAATTAATGCTCATATGGGCTTCAGGAGGTCATCCTGAACAAAATACATGTTGAAGTGTGTGCATAAGTCCTTTGGTTTAGGCGTGACACTCAATTTGAGTTTTTATTGCTTTAAATGTATTTTCAGCCCGAGTTGAGCACGTTTTGTGAGTTTGAATGTATCTTCATAGGAATGAGTTGTGTAGTCAAATTAATGCTCATATGGGCTTCAGGATGTCATCCTGAACTAAATACATGTTGAAGTGTGTGCATAAGTCCTTTGGTTTAGGTGTGACACTCAATTTGAGTTTTTATTGCTTTAAATGCATTTTCAGCCCGAGCTGAGCGCGTTTTGTGAGTTTGAATGTATCTTCATAGGAATGAGTTGTGTGGTCAAATTAATTCTTATTTAGGCTTCAGGAGGTCATCCTGAACAAAATACATGTTGAAGTGGGTGCATAATTCCTTTGGTTTAGGCGTGACACTCAATTTGAGTGTTTATTGCTTTAAATGCATTTTCAGCCCGAGCTGAGCACGTTCTGTGAGTTCCAATGTATCTTCATAGGAATGAGTTGTGTAGTCAAATTAATGCTCATATGGGCTTCAGGAGGTCATCCTGAACTAAATACATGTTGAAGTGTGTGCATAATTCCTTGGGTTTAGGCGTGACACTCAATTTTAGTTTTTATTGCTTTAAATGCATTTTCAGCCCGAGCTGAGCACGTTTTGTGAGTTTGAATGTATCTTCATAGGAATGAGTTGTGTCGTCAAATTAATGCTCATTTAGGCCTCAGGTGGTCATCCTGAACAAAATACATGTTGAAGTGTGTGCATAAGTCCTTTGGTTTAGGCGTGACACTCAATTTGAGTTTTTATTGCTTTAAATGCATTTTCAGCCCGAGCTGAGCACGTTTTGTGAGTTTGAATGTATCTTCATAGGAATGAGTTGTGTGGTCAAATTAATGCTCATATGGGCTTCAGGTGGTCATCCTGAACAAAATACATGTTGAAGTGTGTGCATCAGTCCTTTGGTTTAGGCGTGACACTCAATTTGAGTTTTTATTGCTTTAAATGCATTTTCAGCCCGAGCTGAGCACGTTTTGTGAGTTTGAATGTATCTTCATAGGAATGGGTTGTGTGGTCAAATTAATGCTCATTTAGGCTTCAGGTGGTCATCCTGAACAAAATACATGTTGAAGTGTGTGCATAAGTCCTTTGGTTTAGGCGTGACACTCAATTTGAGTTTTTATTGCTTTAAATGCATTTTCAGCCCGAGCTGAGCGCGCTTTCTGACTTTGAATGTATCTTCATAGGAATGAGTTATGTGGTCAAATTAATGCTCATATGGGCTTCAGGAGGTCATCCTGAACAAAATACATGTTGAAGTGTGTGCATAAGTCCTTTGGTTTAGGCGTGACACTCAATTTGAGTTTTTATTGCTTTAAATGCATTTTCAGCCCGAGCTGAGCACGTTTTGTGAGTTTGAATGTATCTTCATAGGAATGAGTTGTGTAGTCAAATTAATGCTCATATGGGCTTCAGGAGGTCATCCTGAACAAAATACATGTTGAAGTGTGTGCATAAGTCCTTTGGTTTAGGCGTGACACTCAATTTGAGTTTTTATTGCTTTAAATGCATTTTCAGCCCGAGTTGAGCACGTTTTGTGAGTTTGAATGTATCTTCATAGGAATGAGTTGTGTAGTCAAATTAATGCTCATATGGGCTTCAGGATGTCATCCTGAACTAAATACATGTTGAAGTGTGTGCATAAGTCCTTTGGTTTAGGTGTGACACTCAATTTGAGTTTTTATTGCTTTAAATGCATTTTCAGCCCGAGCTGAGCGCGTTTTGTGAGTTTTAATGTATCTTCATAGGAATGAGTTGTGTGGTCAAATTAATTCTTATTTAGGCTTCAGGAGGTCATCCTGAACAAAATACATGTTGAAGTGGGTGCATAAGTCCTTTGGTTTAGGCGTGACACTCAATTTGAGTTTTTATTGCTTTAAATGCATTTTCAGCCCGAGCTGAGCACGTTTTGTGAGTTTGAATGTATCTTCATAGGAATGAGTTGTGTAGTCAAATTAATGCTCATATGGGCTTCAGGAGGTCATCCTGAACAAAATACATGTTGAAGTGTGTGCATAATTCCTTTGGTTTAGGCGTGACACTCAATTTGAGTGTTTATTGCTTTAAATGCATTTTCAGCCCGAGCTGAGCACGTTCTGTGAGTTTGAATGTATCTTCATAGGAATGAGTTGTGTGGTCAAATTAATGCTCATTTAGGCTTCAGGTGGTCATCCTGAACTAAATACATGTTGAAGTGTGTGCATAAGTCCTTTGGTTTAGGCGTGACATTCTATTTGAGTTTTTATTGCTTTAAATGCATTTTCAGCCCGAGCTGAGCATGTTTTGTGAGTTTGAATGTATCTTCATAGGAATGAGTTGTGTGGTCAAATTAATGCTCATTTAGGCTTCAGGTGGTCATCCTGAACTAAATACATGTTGAAGTGTGTGCATAATTCCTTTGGTTTAGGCGTGACACTCAATTTGAGTTTTTATTGCTTTAAATGCATTTTCAGCCCGAGCTGAGCGCGCTTTCTGACTTTGAATGTATCTTCATAGGAATGAGTTATGTGGTCAAATTAATGCTCATATGGGCTTCAGGAGGTCATCCTGAACAAAATACATGTTGAAGTGTGTGCATAAGTCCTTTGGTTTAGGCGTGACACTCAATTTGAGTTTTTATTGCTTTAAATGCATTTTCAGCCCGAGCTGAGCACGTTTTGTGAGTTTGAATGTATCTTCATAGGAATGAGTTGTGTAGTCAAATTAATGCTCATATGGGCTTCAGGAGGTCATCCTGAACAAAATACATGTTGAAGTGTGTGCATAAGTCCTTTGGTTTAGGCGTGACACTCAATTTGAGTTTTTATTGCTTTAAATGTATTTTCAGCCCGAGTTGAGCACATTTTGTGAGTTTGAATGTATCTTCATAGGAATGAGTTGTGTAGTCAAATTAATGCTCATATGGGCTTCAGGATGTCATCCTGAACTAAATACATGTTGAAGTGTGTGCATAAGTCCTTTGGTTTAGGTGTGACACTCAATTTGAGTTTTTATTGCTTTAAATGCATTTTCAGCCCGAGCTGAGCGCGTTTTGTGAGTTTGAATGTATCTTCATAGGAATGAGTTGTGTGGTCAAATTAATTCTTATTTAGGCTTCAGGAGGTCATCCTGAACAAAATACATGTTGAAGTGGGTGCATAAGTCCTTTGGTTTAGGCGTGACACTCAATTTGAGTTTTTATTGCTTTAAATGCATTTTCAGCCCGAGCTGAGCACGTTTTGTGAGTTTGAATGTATCTTCATAGGAATGAGTTGTGTGGTCAAATTAATGCTCATTTAGGCTTCAGGTGGTCATCCTGAACAAAATACATGTTGAAGTGTGTGCATAAGTCCTTTGGTTTAGGCGTGACACTCAATTTGAGTTTTTATTGCTTTAAATGCATTTTCAGCCCGAGCTGAGCGCGCTTTCTGACTTTGAATGTATCTTCATAGGAATGAGTTGTGTGGTCAAATTAATGCTCATATGGGCTTCAGGAGGTCTTCCTGAACAAAATACATGTTGAAGTGTGTGCATAAGTCCTTTGGTTTAGGTGTGACACTCAATTTGAGTTTTTTTTTTTGCTTTAAATGCATTTTCAGCCCGAGCTGAGCACATTTTGTGAGTTTGAATGTATCTTCATAGGAATGAGTTGTGTGGTCAAATTAATGCTCATTTAGGCTTCAGGTGGTCATCCTGAAAGAAATACATGTTGAAGTGTGTGCATAAGTCCTTTGGTTTAGGCGTGACACTCAATTTGAGTTTTTATTGCTTTAAATGCATTTTCAGCCCGAGCTGAGCGCGCTTTCTGACTTTGAATGTATCTTCATAGGAATGATTTGTGTGGTCAAATTAATGCTCATATGGGCTTCAGGAGGTCATCCTGAACAAAATACATGTTGAAGTGTGTGCATCAGTCCTTTGGTTTAGGCGTGACACTCAATTTGAGTTTTTATTGCTTTAAATGCATTTTCAGCCCGAGCTGAGCACGTTTTGTGAGTTTGAATGTATCTTCATAGGAATGGGTTGTGTGGTCAAATTAATGCTCATTTAGGCTTCAGGTGGTCATCCTGAACAAAATACATGTTGAAGTGTGTGCATAAGTCCTTTGGTTTAGGCGTGACACTCAATTTGAGTTTTTATTGCTTTAAATGCATTTTCAGCCCGAGCTGAGCGCGCTTTCTGACTTTGAATGTATCTTCATAGGAATGAGTTATGTGGTCAAATTAATGCTCATATGGGCTTCAGGAGGTCATCCTGAACAAAATACATGTTGAAGTGTGTGCATAAGTCCTTTGGTTTAGGCGTGACACTCAATTTGAGTTTTTATTGCTTTAAATGCATTTTCAGCCCGAGCTGAGCACGTTTTGTGAGTTTGAATGTATCTTCATAGGAATGAGTTGTGTAGTCAAATTAATGCTCATATGGGCTTCAGGAGGTCATCCTGAACAAAATACATGTTGAAGTGTGTGCATAAGTCCTTTGGTTTAGGCGTGACACTCACTCAATTTGAGTTTTTATTGCTTTAAATGCATTTTCAGCCCGAGTTGAGCACGTTTTGTGAGTTTGAATGTATCTTCATAGGAATGAGTTGTGTAGTCAAATTAATGCTCATATGGGCTTCAGGATGTCATCCTGAACTAAATACATGTTGAAGTGTGTGCATAAGTCCTTTGGTTTAGGTGTGACACTCAATTTGAGTTTTTATTGCTTTAAATGCATTTTCAGCCCGAGCTGAGCGCGTTTTGTGAGTTTTAATGTATCTTCATAGGAATGAGTTGTGTGGTCAAATTAATTCTTATTTAGGCTTCAGGAGGTCATCCTGAACAAAATACATGTTGAAGTGGGTGCATAAGTCCTTTGGTTTAGGCGTGACACTCAATTTGAGTTTTTATTGCTTTAAATGCATTTTCAGCCCGAGCTGAGCACGTTTTGTGAGTTTGAATGTATCTTCATAGGAATGAGTTGTGTAGTCAAATTAATGCTCATATGGGCTTCAGGAGGTCATCCTGAACAAAATACATGTTGAAGTGTGTGCATAATTCCTTTGGTTTAGGCGTGACACTCAATTTGAGTGTTTATTGCTTTAAATGCATTTTCAGCCCGAGCTGAGCACGTTCTGTGAGTTTGAATGTATCTTCATAGGAATGAGTTGTGTGGTCAAATTAATGCTCATTTAGGCTTCAGGTGGTCATCCTGAACTAAATACATGTTGAAGTGTGTGCATAAGTCCTTTGGTTTAGGCGTGACATTCTATTTGAGTTTTTATTGCTTTAAATGCATTTTCAGCCCGAGCTGAGCATGTTTTGTGAGTTTGAATGTATCTTCATAGGAATGAGTTGTGTGGTCAAATTAATGCTCATTTAGGCTTCAGGTGGTCATCCTGAACTAAATACATGTTGAAGTGTGTGCATAATTCCTTTGGTTTAGGCGTGACACTCAATTTGAGTTTTTATTGCTTTAAATGCATTTTCAGCCCGAGCTGAGCGCGCTTTCTGACTTTGAATGTATCTTCATAGGAATGATTTGTGTGGTCAAATTAATGCTCATATGGGCTTCAGGAGGTCATCCTGAACAAAATACATGTTGAAGTGTGTGCATCAGTCCTTTGGTTTAGGCGTGACACTCAATTTGAGTTTTTATTGCTTTAAATGCATTTTCAGCCCGAGCTGAGCACGTTTTGTGAGTTTGAATGTATCTTCATAGGAATGGGTTGTGTGGTCAAATTAATGCTCATTTAGGCTTCAGGTGGTCATCCTGAACAAAATACATGTTGAAGTGTGTGCATAAGTCCTTTGGTTTAGGCGTGACACTCAATTTGAGTTTTTATTGCTTTAAATGCATTTTCAGCCCGAGCTGAGCGCGCTTTCTGACTTTGAATGTATCTTCATAGGAATGAGTTATGTGGTCAAATTAATGCTCATATGGGCTTCAGGAGGTCATCCTGAACAAAATACATGTTGAAGTGTGTGCATAAGTCCTTTGGTTTAGGCGTGACACTCAATTTGAGTTTTTATTGCTTTAAATGCATTTTCAGCCCGAGCTGAGCACGTTTTGTGAGTTTGAATGTATCTTCATAGGAATGAGTTGTGTAGTCAAATTAATGCTCATATGGGCTTCAGGAGGTCATCCTGAACAAAATACATGTTGAAGTGTGTGCATAAGTCCTTTGGTTTAGGCGTGACACTCAATTTGAGTTTTTATTGCTTTAAATGTATTTTCAGCCCGAGTTGAGCACGTTTTGTGAGTTTGAATGTATCTTCATAGGAATGAGTTGTGTAGTCAAATTAATGCTCATATGGGCTTCAGGATGTCATCCTGAACTAAATACATGTTGAAGTGTGTGCATAAGTCCTTTGGTTTAGGTGTGACACTCAATTTGAGTTTTTATTGCTTTAAATGCATTTTCAGCCCGAGCTGAGCGCGTTTTGTGAGTTTGAATGTATCTTCATAGGAATGAGTTGTGTGGTCAAATTAATTCTTATTTAGGCTTCAGGAGGTCATCCTGAACAAAATACATGTTGAAGTGGGTGCATAATTCCTTTGGTTTAGGCATGACACTCAATTTGAGTGTTTATTGCTTTAAATGCATTTTCAGCCCGAGCTGAGCACGTTCTGTGAGTTTGAATGTATCTTCATAGGAATGAGTTGTGTAGTCAAATTAATGCTCATATGGGCTTCAGGAGGTCATCCTGAACAAAATACATGTTGAAGTGTGTGCATAAGTCCTTTGGTTTAGGTGTGACACTCAATTTGAGTGTTTATTGCTTTAAATGCATTTTCAGCCCGAGCTGAGCACGTTCTGTGAGTTTGAATGTATCTTCATAGGAATGAGTTGTGTGGTCAAATTAATGCTCATTTAGGCTTCAGGTGGTCATCCTGAACTAAATACATGTTGAAGTGTGTGCATAAGTCCTTTGGTTTAGGCGTGACATTCTATTTGAGTTTTTATTGCTTTAAATGCATTTTCAGCCCGAGCTGAGCACTTTTTTCTGAGTTTGAATGTATCTTCATAGGAATGAGTTGTGTAGTCAAATTAATGCTCATATGGGCTTCAGGAGGTCATCCTGAACAAAATACATGTTGAAGTGTGTGCATAAGTCCTTTGGTTTAGGTGTGACACTCAATTTGAGTTTTTATTGCTTTAAATGCATTTTCAGCCCAAGCTGAGCACTTTTTTCTGAGTTTGAATGTATCTTCATAGGAATGAGTTGTGTAGTCAAATTAATGCTCATATGGGCTTCAGGAGGTCATCCTGAACAAAATACATGTTGAAGTGTGTGCATAAGTCCTTTGGTTTAGGCGTGACACTCAATTTGAGTTTTTATTGCTTTAAATGCATTTTCAGCCCGAGCTGAGCACGTTTTGTGAGTTTGAATGTATGTTCATAGGAATGAGTTGTGTGGTCAAATTAATGCTCATATGGGCTTCAGGAGGTCATCCTGAACAAAATACATGTTGAAGTGTGTGCATAAGTCCTTTGGTTTAGGTGTGACACTTAATTTGAGTTTTTATTGCTTTAAATGCATTTTCAGCCCGAGCTGAGCACGTTTTTTGAGTTTGAATGTATCTTCATAGGAATGAGTTGTGTTGTCAAATTATTGCTCATATAGGCTTCAGGAGGTCATCCTGAACTAAATACATGTTGAAGTGTGTGCATAATTCCTTGGGTTTAGGCGTGACACTCAATTTTAGTTTTTATTGCTTTAAATGCATTTTCAGCCCGAGCTGAGCACGTTTTGTGAGTTTGAATGTATCTTCATAGGAATGTGTTGTGTGGTCAAATTAATGCTCATTTAGGCCTCAGGTGGTCATCCTGAACAAAATACATGTTGAAGTGTGTGCATAAGTCCTTTGGTTTAGGTGTGACACTCAATTTGAGTTTTTATTGCTTTAAATGCATTTTCAGCCCGAGCTGAGCACTTTTTTCTGAGTTTGAATGTATCTTCATAGGAATGAGTTGTGTGGTCAAATTAATGCTCATTTAGGCTTCAGGTGGTCATCCTGAAAGAAATACATGTTGAAGTGTGTGCATAAGTCCTTTGGTTTAGGCGTGACACTCAATTTGAGTTTTTATTGCTTTAAATGCATTTTCAGCCCGAGCTGAGCGCGCTTTCTGACTTTGAATGTATCTTCATAGGAATGAGTTGTGTGGTCAAATTAATGCTCATATGGGCTTCAGGAGGTCATCCTGAACAAAATACATGTTGAAGTGTGTGCATCAGTCCTTTGGTTTAGGCGTGACACTCAATTTGAGTTTTTATTGCTTTAAATGCATTTTCAGCCCGAGCTGAGCACGTTTTGTGAGTTTGAATGTATCTTCATAGGAATGAGTTGTGTGGTCAAATTAATGCTCATTTAGGCTTCAGGTGGTCATCCTGAACAAAATACATGTTGAAGTGTGTGCATAAGTCCTTTGGTTTAGGCGTGACACTCAATTTCAGTTTTTATTGCTTTAAATGCATTTTCAGCCCGAGCTGAGCGCGCTTTCTGACTTTGAATGTATCTTCATAGGAATGAGTTGTGTGGTCAAATTAATGCTCATATGGGCTTCAGGAGGTCATCCTGAACAAAATACATGTTGAAGTGTGTGCATAAGTCCTTTGGTTTAGGTGTGACACTCAATTTGAGGTTTTTTTTTTGCTTTAAATGCATTTTCAGCCCGAGCTGAGCACGTTTTGTGAGTTTGAATGTATCTTCATAGGAATGAGTTGTGTGGTCAAATTAATGCTCATTTCAGGTGGTCATCCTGAAAGAAATACATGTTGAAGTGTGTGCATAAGTCCTTTGGTTTAGGCGTGACACTCAATTTGAGTTTTTATTGCTTTAAATGCATTTTCAGCCCGAGCTGAGCGCGCTTTCTGACTTTGAATGTATCTTCATAGGAATGATTTGTGTGGTCAAATTAATGCTCATATGGGCTTCAGGAGGTCATCCTGAACAAAATACATGTTGAAGTGTGTGCATCAGTCCTTTGGTTTAGGCGTGACACTCAATTTGAGTTTTTATTGCTTTAAATGCATTTTCAGCCCGAGCTGAGCACGTTTTGTGAGTTTGAATGTATCTTCATAGGAATGGGTTGTGTGGTCAAATTAATGCTCATTTAGGCTTCAGGTGGTCATCCTGAACAAAATACATGTTGAAGTGTGTGCATAAGTCCTTTGGTTTAGGCGTGACACTCAATTTGAGTTTTTATTGCTTTAAATGCATTTTCAGCCCGAGCTGAGCGCGCTTTCTGACTTTGAATGTATCTTCATAGGAATGAGTTATGTGGTCAAATTAATGCTCATATGGGCTTCAGGAGGTCATCCTGAACAAAATACATGTTGAAGTGTGTGCATAAGTCCTTTGGTTTAGGCGTGACACTCAATTTGAGTTTTTATTGCTTTAAATGCATTTTCAGCCCGAGCTGAGCACGTTTTGTGAGTTTGAATGTATCTTCATAGGAATGAGTTGTGTAGTCAAATTAATGCTCATATGGGCTTCAGGAGGTCATCCTGAACAAAATACATGTTGAAGTGTGTGCATAAGTCCTTTGGTTTAGGCGTGACACTCAATTTGAGTTTTTATTGCTTTAAATGCATTTTCAGCCCGAGTTGAGCACGTTTTGTGAGTTTGAATGTATCTTCATAGGAATGAGTTGTGTAGTCAAATTAATGCTCATATGGGCTTCAGGATGTCATCCTGAACTAAATACATGTTGAAGTGTGTGCATAAGTCCTTTGGTTTAGGTGTGACACTCAATTTGAGTTTTTATTGCTTTAAATGCATTTTCAGCCCGAGCTGAGCGCGTTTTGTGAGTTTGAATGTATCTTCATAGGAATGAGTTGTGTGGTCAAATTAATTCTTATTTAGGCTTCAGGAGGTCATCCTGAACAAAATACATGTTGAAGTGGGTGCATAAGTCCTTTGGTTTAGGCGTGACACTCAATTTGAGTTTTTATTGCTTTAAATGCATTTTCAGCCCGAGCTGAGCACGTTTTGTGAGTTTGAATGTATGTTCATAGGAATGAGTTTTGTGGTCAAATTAATGCTCATATGGGCTTCAGGAGGTCATCCTGAACAAAATACATGTTGAAGTGTGTGCATAAGTCCTTTGGTTTAGGTGTGACACTTAATTTGAGTTTTTATTGCTTTAAATGCATTTTCAGCCCGAGCTGAGCACGTTCTTTGAGTTTGAATGTATCTTCATAGGAATGAGTTGTGTGGTCAAATTATTGCTCATATAGGCTTCAGGAGGTCATCCTGAACAAAATACATGTTGAAGTGTGTGCATAAGTCCTTTGGTTTAGGCGTGACACTCAATTTGAGTTTTTATTGCTTTAAATGCATTTTCAGCCCGAGCTGAGCACGTTTTGTGAGTTTGAATGTATCTTCATAGAATGAGTTTTGTGGTCAAATTAATGCTCATTTAGGCTTCAGGTGGTCATCCTGAACAAAATACATGTTGAAGTGTGTGCATAAGTCCTTTGGTTTAGGCGTGACATTCAATTTGAGTTTTTATTGCTTAAATGCATTTTCAGCCCGAGCTGAGCATGTTTTGTGAGTTTTAATGTATCTTCATAGGAATGAGTTGTGTTGTCAAATTATTGCTCATATAGGCTTCAGGAGGTCATCCTGAACAAAATAAATGTTGAAGTGTGTGCATAAGTCCTTTGGTTTAGGCGTGACATTCAATTTGAGTTTTTATTGCTTTAAATGCATTTTCAGCCCGAGCTGAGCACGTTTTTTGAGTTTGAATGTATCTTCATAGGAATGAGTTGTGTGGTCAAATTATTGCTCATATAGGCTTCAGGAGGTCATACTGAACAAAATACATGTTGAAGTGTGTGCATTAGTCCTTTGGTTTAGGCGTGACACTCAATTTGAGTTTTTATTGCTTTAAATGCATTTTCAGCCCGAGCTGAGCACGTTTTGTGAGTTTGAATGTATCTTGATAGGAATGAGTTGTGTGGTCAAATTACTGCCCATTTAGGTGTCAGGAGGACATCCGGAACAAAATACATGTTGAAGTGTGTGCATAAGTCCTTTGGTTTAGGCGTGACACTCAATTTGAGTTTTTATTGCTTTAAATCATTTTCAGCCCGAGCTGAGCGCGCTTTCTGACTTTGAATGTATCTTCATAGGAATGAGTTGTGTGGTCAAATTAATGCTCATATGGGCTTCAGGAGGTCATCCTGAACAAAATACATGTTGAAGTGTGTGCATCAGTCCTTTGGTTTAGGCGTGACACTCAATTTGAGTTTTTATTGCTTTAAATGCATTTTCAGCCCGAGCTGAGCACGTTTTGTGAGTTTTAATGTATCTTCATAGGAATGAGTTGTGTGGTCAAATTAATGCTCATTTAGGCTTCAGGTGGTCATCCTGAACAAAATACATGTTGAAGTGTGTGCATAAGTCCTTTGGTTTAGGCGTGACACTCAATTTGAGTTTTTATTGCTTTAAATGCATTTTCAGCCCGAGCTGAGCGCGCTTTCTGACTTTGAATGTATCTTCATAGGAATGAGTTGTGTGGTCAAATTAATGCTCATATGGGCTTCAGGAGGTCATCCTGAACAAAATACATGTTGAAGTGTGTGCATCAGTCCTTTGGTTTAGGCGTGACACTCAATTTGAGTTTTTATTGCTTTAAATGCATTTTCAGCCCGAGCTGAGCACGTTTTGTGAGTTTGAATGTATCTTCATAGGAATGAGTTGTGTGGTCAAATTAATGCTCATTTAGGCTTCAGGTGGTCATCCTGAACAAAATACATGTTGAAGTGTGTGCATAAGTCCTTTGGTTTAGGCGTGACACTCAATTTGAGTTTTTATTGCTTTAAATGCATTTTCAGCCCGAGCTGAGCGCGCTTTCTGACTTTGAATGTATCTTCATAGGAATGAGTTGTGTGGTCAAATTAATGCTCATATGGGCTTCAGGAGGTCATCCTGAACAAAATACATGTTGAAGTGTGTGCATAAGTCCTTTGGTTTAGGTGTGACACTCAATTTGAGTTTTTTTTTTGCTTTAAATGCATTTTCAGCCCGAGCTGAGCACGTTTTGTGAGTTTGAATGTATCTTCATAGGAATGATTTGTGTGGTCAAATTAATGCTCATATGGGCTTCAGGAGGTCATCCTGAACAAAATACATGTTGAAGTGTGTGCATCAGTCCTTTGGTTTAGGCGTGACACTCAATTTGAGTTTTTATTGCTTTAAATGCATTTTCAGCCCGAGCTGAGCATGTTTTGTGAGTTTGAATGTATCTTCATAGGAATGAGTTGTGTTGTCAAATTATTGCTCATATAGGCTTCAGGAGGTCATCCTGAACAAAATAAATGTTGAAGTGTGTGCATAAGTCCTTTGGTTTAGGCGTGACATTCAATTTGAGTTTTTATTGCTTTAAATGCATTTTCAGCCCGAGCTGAGCACGTTTTTTGAGTTTGAATGTATCTTCATAGGAATGAGTTGTGTGGTCAAATTAATGCTCATATGGGCTTCAGGAGGTCATCCTGAACAAAATACATGTTGAAGTGTGTGCATCAGTCCTTTGGTTTAGGCGTGACACTCAATTTGAGTTTTTATTGCTTTAAATGCATTTTCAGCCCGAGCTGAGCACGTTTTGTGAGTTTGAATGTATCTTCATAGGAATGAGTTGTGTGGTCAAATTAATGCTCATTTAGGCTTCAGGTGGTCATCCTGAACAAAATACATGTTGAAGTGTGTGCATAAGTCCTTTGGTTTAGGCGTGACACTCAATTTGAGTTTTTATTGCTTTAAATGCATTTTCAGCCCGAGCTGAGCGCGCTTTCTGACTTTGAATGTATCTTCATAGGAATGAGTTGTGTGGTCAAATTAATGCTCATATGGGCTTCAGGAGGTCATCCTGAACAAAATACATGTTGAAGTGTGTGCATAAGTCCTTTGGTTTAGGTGTGACACTCAATTTGAGTTTTTTTTTTGCTTTAAATGCATTTTCAGCCCGAGCTGAGCACGTTTTGTGAGTTTGAATGTATCTTCATAGGAATGAGTTGTGTGGTCAAATTAATGCTCATATGGGCTTCAGGAGGTCATCCTGAACAAAATACATGTTGAAGTGTGTGCATAAGTCCTTTGGTTTAGGCGTGACACTCAATTTGAGTTTTTATTGCTTTAAATGCATTTTCAGCCCGAGCTGAGCGCGCTTTCTGACTTTGAATGTATCTTCATAGGAATGATTTGTGTGGTCAAATTAATGCTCATATGGGCTTCAGGAGGTCATCCTGAACAAAATACATGTTGAAGTGTGTGCATCAGTCCTTTGGTTTAGGCGTGACACTCAATTTGAGTTTTTATTGCTTTAAATGCATTTTCAGCCCGAGCTGAGCATGTTTTGTGAGTTTGAATGTATCTTCATAGGAATGAGTTGTGTTGTCAAATTATTGCTCATATAGGCTTCAGGAGGTCATCCTGAACAAAATAAATGTTGAAGTGTGTGCATAAGTCCTTTGGTTTAGGCGTGACATTCAATTTGAGTTTTTATTGCTTTAAATGCATTTTCAGCCCGAGCTGAGCACGTTTTTTGAGTTTGAATGTATCTTCATAGGAATGAGTTGTGTGGTCAAATTATTGCTCATATAGGCTTCAGGAGGTCATACTGAACAAAATACATGTTGAAGTGTGTGCATTAGTCCTTTGGTTTAGGCGTGACACTCAATTTGAGTTTTTATTGCTTTAAATGCATTTTCAGCCCGAGCTGAGCACGTTTTGTGAGTTTGAATGTATCTTGATAGGAATGAGTTGTGTGGTCAAATTACTGCCCATTTAGGTGTCAGGAGGACATCCGGAACAAAATACATGTTGAAGTGTGTGCATAAGTCCTTTGGTTTAGGCGTGACACTCAATTTGAGTTTGTATTGCTTTAAATCATTTTCAGCCCGAGCTGAGCGCGCTTTCTGACTTTGAATGTATCTTCATAGGAATGAGTTGTGTGGTCAAATTAATGCTCATATGGGCTTCAGGAGGTCATCCTGAACAAAATACATGTTGAAGTGTGTGCATAAGTCCTTTGGTTTAGGCGTGACACTCAATTTCAGTTTTTATTGCTTTAAATGCATTTTCAGCCCGAGCTGAGCGCGCTTTCTGACTTTGAATGTATCTTCATAGGAATGAGTTGTGTGGTCAAATTAATGCTCATATGGGCTTCAGGAGGTCATCCTGAACAAAATACATGTTGAAGTGTGTGCATAAGTCCTTTGGTTTAGGTGTGACACTCAATTTGAGTTTTTTTTTTGCTTTAAATGCATTTTCAGCCCGAGCTGAGCACGTTTTGTGAGTTTGAATGTATCTTCATAGGAATGAGTTGTGTGGTCAAATTAATGCTCATTTAGGCTTCAGGTGGTCATCCTGAAAGAAATACATGTTGAAGTGTGTGCATAAGTCCTTTGGTTTAGGCGTGACACTCAATTTGAGTTTTTATTGCTTTAAATGCATTTTCAGCCCGAGCTGAGCGCGCTTTCTGACTTTGAATGTATCTTCATAGGAATGATTTGTGTGGTCAAATTAATGCTCATATGGGCTTCAGGAGGTCATCCTGAACAAAATACATGTTGAAGTGTGTGCATCAGTCCTTTGGTTTAGGCGTGACACTCAATTTGAGTTTTTATTGCTTTAAATGCATTTTCAGCCCGAGCTGAGCATGTTTTGTGAGTTTGAATGTATCTTCATAGGAATGAGTTGTGTTGTCAAATTATTGCTCATATAGGCTTCAGGAGGTCATCCTGAACAAAATAAATGTTGAAGTGTGTGCATAAGTCCTTTGGTTTAGGCGTGACATTCAATTTGAGTTTTTATTGCTTTAAATGCATTTTCAGCCCGAGCTGAGCGCGCTTTCTGACTTTGAATGTATCTTCATAGGAATGAGTTGTGTGGTCAAATTAATGCTCATATGGGCTTCAGGAGGTCATCCTGAACAAAATACATGTTGAAGTGTGTGCATAAGTCCTTTGGTTTAGGTGTGACACTCAATTTGAGTTTTTTTTTTGCTTTAAATGCATTTTCAGCCCGAGCTGAGCACGTTTTGTGAGTTTGAATGTATCTTCATAGGAATGAGTTGTGTGGTCAAATTAATGCTCATTTAGGCTTCAGGTGGTCATCCTGAAAGAAATACATGTTGAAGTGTGTGCATAAGTCCTTTGGTTTAGGCGTGACACTCAATTTGAGTTTTTATTGCTTTAAATGCATTTTCAGCCCGAGCTGAGCGCGCTTTCTGACTTTGAATGTATCTTCATAGGAATGATTTGTGTGGTCAAATTAATGCTCATATGGGCTTCAGGAGGTCATCCTGAACAAAATACATGTTGAAGTGTGTGCATCAGTCCTTTGGTTTAGGCGTGACACTCAATTTGAGTTTTTATTGCTTTAAATGCATTTTCAGCCCGAGCTGAGCATGTTTTGTGAGTTTGAATGTATCTTCATAGGAATGAGTTGTGTTGTCAAATTATTGCTCATATAGGCTTCAGGAGGTCATCCTGAACAAAATAAATGTTGAAGTGTGTGCATAAGTCCTTTGGTTTAGGCGTGACATTCAATTTGAGTTTTTATTGCTTTAAATGCATTTTCAGCCCGAGCTGAGCACGTTTTTTGAGTTTGAATGTATCTTCATAGGAATGAGTTGTGTGGTCAAATTATTGCTCATATAGGCTTCAGGAGGTCATACTGAACAAAATACATGTTGAAGTGTGTGCATTAGTCCTTTGGTTTAGACGTGACACTCAATTTGAGTTTTTATTGCTTTAAATGCATTTTCAGCCCGAGCTGAGCACGTTTTGTGAGTTTGAATGTATCTTGATAGGAATGAGTTGTGTGGTCAAATTACTGCCCATTTAGGTGTCAGGAGGACATCCGGAACAAAATACATGTTGAAGTGTGTGCATAAGTCCTTTGGTTTAGGCGTGACACTCAATTTGAGTTTTTATTGCTTTAAATCATTTTCAGCCCGAGCTGAGCGCGCTTTCTGACTTTGAATGTATCTTCATAGGAATGAGTTGTGTGGTCAAATTAATGCTCATATGGGCTTCAGGAGGTCATCCTGAACAAAATACATGTTGAAGTGTGTGCATCAGTCCTTTGGTTTAGGCGTGACACTCAATTTGAGTTTTTATTGCTTTAAATGCATTTTCAGCCCGAGCTGAGCACGTTTTGTGAGTTTGAATGTATCTTCATAGGAATGAGTTGTGTGGTCAAATTAATGCTCATTTAGGCTTCAGGTGGTCATCCTGAAAGAAATACATGTTGAAGTGTGTGCATAAGTCCTTTGGTTTAGGCGTGACACTCAATTTGAGTTTTTATTGCTTTAAATGCATTTTCAGCCCGAGCTGAGCGCGCTTTCTGACTTTGAATGTATCTTCATAGGAATGATTTGTGTGGTCAAATTAATGCTCATATGGGCTTCAGGAGGTCATCCTGAACAAAATACATGTTGAAGTGTGTGCATCAGTCCTTTGGTTTAGGCGTGACACTCAATTTGAGTTTTTATTGCTTTAAATGCATTTTCAGCCCGAGCTGAGCACGTTTTGTGAGTTTGAATGTATCTTCATAGGAATGGGTTGTGTGGTCAAATTAATGCTCATTTAGGCTTCAGGTGGTCATCCTGAACAAAATACATGTTGAAGTGTGTGCATAAGTCCTTTGGTTTAGGCGTGACACTCAATTTGAGTTTTTATTGCTTTAAATGCATTTTCAGCCCGAGCTGAGCGCGCTTTCTGACTTTGAATGTATCTTCATAGGAATGAGTTATGTGGTCAAATTAATGCTCATATGGGCTTCAGGAGGTCATCCTGAACAAAATACATGTTGAAGTGTGTGCATAAGTCCTTTGGTTTAGGCGTGACATTCAATTTGAGTTTTTATTGCTTTAAATGCATTTTCAGCCCGAGCTGAGCACGTTTTTTGATGTTGAATGTATCTTCATAGGAATGAGTTGTGTGGTCAAATTATTGCTCATATAGGCTTCAGGAGGTCATACTGAACAAAATACATGTTGAAGTGTGTGCATTAGTCCTTTGGTTTAGGCGTGACACTCAATTTGAGTTTTTATTGCTTTAAATGCATTTTCAGCCCGAGTTGAGCACGTTTTGTGAGTTTGAATGTATCTTCATAGGAATGAGTTGTGTAGTCAAATTAATGCTCATATGGGCTTCAGGATGTCATCCTGAACTAAATACATGTTGAAGTGTGTGCATAAGTCCTTTGGTTTAGGTGTGACACTCAATTTGAGTTTTTATTGCTTTAAATGCATTTTCAGCCCGAGCTGAGCGCGTTTTGTGAGTTTGAATGTATCTTCATAGGAATGAGTTGTGTGGTCAAATTAATTCTTATTTAGGCTTCAGGAGGTCATCCTGAACAAAATACATGTTGAAGTGGGTGCATAAGTCCTTTGGTTTAGGCGTGACACTCAATTTGAGTTTTTATTGCTTTAAATGCATTTTCAGCCCGAGCTGAGCACGTTTTGTGAGTTTGAATGTATGTTCATAGGAATGAGTTGTGTGGTCAAATTAATGCTCATATGGGCTTCAGGAGGTCATCCTGAACAAAATACATGTTGAAGTGTGTGCATAAGTCCTTTGGTTTAGGTGTGACACTTAATTTGAGTTTTTATTGCTTTAAATGCATTTTCAGCCCGAGCTGAGCACGTTTTTTGAGTTTGAATGTATCTTCATAGGAATGAGTTGTGTGGTCAAATTATTGCTCATATAGGCTTCAGGAGGTCATCCTGAACAAAATACATGTTGAAGTGTGTGCATAAGTCCTTTGGTTTAGGCGTGACATTCAATTTGAGTTTTTATTGCTTTAAATGCATTTTCAGCCCGAGCTGAGCACGTTTTGTGAGTTTGAATGTATCTTCATAGAATGAGTTTTGTGGTCAAATTAATGCTCATTTAGGCTTCAGGTGGTCATCCTGAACAAAATACATGTTGAAGTGTGTGCATAAGTCCTTTGGTTTAGGCGTGACATTCAATTTGAGTTTTTATTGCTTAAATGCATTTTCAGCCCGAGCTGAGCATGTTTTGTGAGTTTGAATGTATCTTCATAGGAATGAGTTGTGTTGTCAAATTATTGCTCATATAGGCTTCAGGAGGTCATCCTGAACAAAATAAATGTTGAAGTGTGTGCATAAGTCCTTTGGTTTAGGCGTGACATTCAATTTGAGTTTTTATTGCTTTAAATGCATTTTCAGCCCGAGCTGAGCACGTTTTTTGATGTTGAATGTATCTTCATAGGAATGAGTTGTGTGGTCAAATTATTGCTCATATAGATTTCAGGAGGTCATACTGAACAAAATACATGTTGAAGTGTGTGCATTAGTCCTTTGGTTTAGGCGTGACACTCAATTTGAGTTTTTATTGCTTTAAATGCATTTTCAGCCCGAGCTGAGCACGTTTTGTGAGTTTGAATGTATCTTGATAGGAATGAGTTGTGTGGTCAAATTACTGCCCATTTAGGTGTCAGGAGGACATCCGGAACAAAATACATGTTGAAGTGTGTGCATAAGTCCTTTGGTTTAGGCGTGACACTCAATTTGAGTTTTTATTGCTTTAAATCATTTTCAGCCCGAGCTGAGCGCGCTTTCTGACTTTGAATGTATCTTCATAGGAATGAGTTGTGTGGTCAAATTAATGCTCATATGGGCTTCAGGAGGCCATCCTGAACAAAATACATGTTGAAGTGTGTGCATCAGTCCTTTGGTTTAGGCGTGACACTCAATTTGAGTTTTTATTGCTTTAAATGCATTTTCAGCCCGAGCTGAGCACGTTTTGTGAGTTTTAATGTATCTTCATAGGAATGAGTTGTGTGGTCAAATTAATGCTCATTTAGGCTTCAGGTGGTCATCCTGAACAAAATACATGTTGAAGTGTGTGCATAAGTCCTTTGGTTTAGGCGTGACACTCAATTTGAGTTTTTATTGCTTTAAATGCATTTTCAGCCCGAGCTGAGCGCGCTTTCTGACTTTGAATGTATCTTCATAGGAATGAGTTGTGTGGTCAAATTAATGCTCATATGGGCTTCAGGAGGTCATCCTGAACAAAATACATGTTGAAGTGTGTGCATCAGTCCTTTGGTTTAGGCGTGACACTCAATTTGAGTTTTTATTGCTTTAAATGCATTTTCAGCCCGAGCTGAGCACGTTTTGTGAGTTTGAATGTATCTTCATAGGAATGAGTTGTGTGGTCAAATTAATGCTCATTTAGGCTTCAGGTGGTCATCCTGAACAAAATACATGTTGAAGTGTGTGCATTAGTCCTTTGGTTTAGGTGTGACACTCAATTTGAGTTTTTTTTTTGCTTTAAATGCATTTTCAGCCCGAGCTGAGCACGTTTTGTGAGTTTGAATGTATCTTCATAGGAATGAGTTGTGTGGTCAAATTAATGCTCATTTAGGCTTCAGGTGGTCATCCTGAAAGAAATACATGTTGAAGTGTGTGCATAAGTCCTTTGGTTTAGGCGTGACACTCAATTTGAGTTTTTATTGCTTTAAATGCATTTTCAGCCCGAGCTGAGCGCGCTTTCTTACTTTGAATGTATCTTCATAGGAATGATTTGTGTGGTCAAATTAATGCTCATATGGGCTTCAGGAGGTCATCCTGAACAAAATACATGTTGAAGTGTGTGCATCAGTCCTTTGGTTTAGGCGTGACACTCAATTTGAGTTTTTATTGCTTTAAATGCATTTTCAGCCCGAGCTGAGCATGTTTTGTGAGTTTGAATGTATCTTCATAGGAATGAGTTGTGTTGTCAAATTATTGCTCATATAGGCTTCAGGAGGTCATCCTGAACAAAATAAATGTTGAAGTGTGTGCATAAGTCCTTTGGTTTAGGCGTGACATTCAATTTGAGTTTTTATTGCTTTAAATGCATTTTCAGCCCGAGCTGAGCACGTTTTTTGAGTTTGAATGTATCTTCATAGGAATGAGTTGTGTGGTCAAATTAATGCTCATATGGGCTTCAGGAGGTCATCCTGAACAAAATACATGTTGAAGTGTGTGCATCAGTCCTTTGGTTTAGGCGTGACACTCAATTTGAGTTTTTATTGCTTTAAATGCATTTTCAGCCCGAGCTGAGCACGTTTTGTGAGTTTGAATGTATCTTCATAGGAATGAGTTGTGTGGTCAAATTAATGCTCATTTAGGCTTCAGGTGGTCATCCTGAACAAAATACATGTTGAAGTGTGTGCATAAGTCCTTTGGTTTAGGCGTGACACTCAATTTGAGTTTTTATTGCTTTAAATGCATTTTCAGCCCAGGCTGAGCGCGCTTTCTGACTTTGAATGTATTTTCATAGGAATGAGTTGTGTGGTCAAATTAATGCTCATATGGGCTTCAGGAGGTCATCCTGAACAAAATACATGTTGAAGTGTGTGCATTAGTCCTTTGGTTTAGGCGGGACACTCAATTTGAGTTTTATTGCTTTAAATGCATTTTCAGCCCGAGCTGACCACGTTTTGTGAGTTTGAATGTATCTTGATAGGAATGAGTTGTGTGGTCAAATTACTGCCCATTTAGGTGTCAGGAGGACATCCGGAACAAAATACATGTTGAAGTGTGTGCATAAGTCCTTTGGTTTAGGCGTGACACTCAATTTGAGTTTTTATTGCTTTAAATCATTTTCAGCCCGAGCTGAGCACGTTTTTTGAGTTTGAATGTATCTTCATAGGAATGAGTTGTGTGGTCAAATTACTGCCCATTTAGGTGTCAGGAGGACATCCTGAACAAAATAAATGTTGAAGTGTGTGCATAAGTCCTTTGGTTTAGGCGTGACATTCAATTTGAGTTTTTATTGCTTTAAATGCATTTTCAGCCCGAGCTGAGCACGTTTTTTGAGTTTGAATGTATCTTCATAGGAATGAGTTGTGTGGTCAAATTAATGCTCATATGGGCTTCAGGAGGTCATCCTGAACAAAATACATGTTGAAGTGTGTGCATCAGTCCTTTGGTTTAGGCGTGACACTCAATTTGAGTTTTTATTGCTTTAAATGCATTTTCAGCCCGAGCTGAGCACGTTTTGTGAGTTTGAATGTATCTTCATAGGAATGAGTTGTGTGGTCAAATTAATGCTCATTTAGGCTTCAGGTGGTCATCCTGAACAAAATACATGTTGAAGTGTGTGCATAAGTCCTTTGGTTTAGGCGTGACACTCAATTTGAGTTTTTATTGCTTTAAATGCATTTTCAGCCCGAGCTGAGCGCGCTTTCTGACTTTGAATGTATCTTCATAGGAATGAGTTGTGTGGTCAAATTAATGCTCATATGGGCTTCAGGAGGTCATCCTGAACAAAATACATGTTGAAGTGTGTGCATAAGTCCTTTGGTTTAGGTGTGACACTCAATTTGAGTTTTTTTTTTTGCTTTAAATGCATTTTCAGCCCGAGCTGAGCACGTTTTGTGAGTTTGAATGTATCTTCATAGGAATGAGTTGTGTGGTCAAATTAATGCTCATTTAGGCTTCAGGTGGTCATCCTGAAAGAAATACATGTTGAAGTGTGTGCATAAGTCCTTTGGTTTAGGCGTGACACTCAATTTGAGTTTTTATTGCTTTAAATGCATTTTCAGCCCGAGCTGAGCGCGCTTTCTGACTTTGAATGTATCTTCATAGGAATGATTTGTGTGGTCAAATTAATGCTCATATGGGCTTCAGGAGGTCATCCTGAACAAAATACATGTTGAAGTGTGTGCATCAGTCCTTTGGTTTAGGCGTGACACTCAATTTGAGTTTTTATTGCTTTAAATGCATTTTCAGCCCGAGCTGAGCATGTTTTGTGAGTTTGAATGTATCTTCATAGGAATGAGTTGTGTTGTCAAATTATTGCTCATATAGGCTTCAGGAGGTCATCCTGAACAAAATAAATGTTGAAGTGTGTGCATAAGTCCTTTGGTTTAGGCGTGACATTCAATTTGAGTTTTTATTGCTTTAAATGCATTTTCAGCCCGAGCTGAGCACGTTTTTTGAGTTTGAATGTATCTTCATAGGAATGAGTTGTGTGGTCAAATTATTGCTCATATAGGCTTCAGGAGGTCATACTGAACAAAATACATGTTGAAGTGTGTGCATTAGTCCTTTGGTTTAGGCGTGACACTCAATTTGAGTTTTTATTGCTTTAAATGCATTTTCAGCCCGAGCTGAGCACGTTTTGTGAGTTTGAATGTATCTTGATAGGAATGAGTTGTGTGGTCAAATTACTGCCCATTTAGGTGTCAGGAGGACATCCGGAACAAAATACATGTTGAAGTGTGTGCATAAGTCCTTTGGTTTAGGCGTGACACTCAATTTGAGTTTTTATTGCTTTAAATCATTTTCAGCCCGAGCTGAGCGCGCTTTCTGACTTTGAATGTATCTTCATAGGAATGAGTTGTGTGGTCAAATTAATGCTCATATGGGCTTCAGGAGGTCATCCTGAACAAAATACATGTTGAAGTGTGTGCATCAGTCCTTTGGTTTAGGCGTGACACTCAATTTGAGTTTTTATTGCTTTAAATGCATTTTCAGCCCGAGCTGAGCACGTTTTGTGAGTTTGAATGTATCTTCATAGGAATGAGTTGTGTGGTCAAATTAATGCTCATTTAGGCTTCAGGTGGTCATCCTGAACAAAATACATGTTGAAGTGTGTGCATAAGTCCTTTGGTTTAGGCGTGACACTCAATTTGAGTTTTTATTGCTTTAAATGCATTTTCAGCCCGAGCTGAGCGCGCTTTCTGACTTTGAATGTATCTTCATAGGAATGAGTTGTGTGGTCAAATTAATGCTCATATGGGCTTCAGGAGGTCATCCTGAACAAAATACATGTTGAAGTGTGTGCATAAGTCCTTTGGTTTAGGTGTGACACTCAATTTGAGTTTTTTTTTTGCTTTAAATGCATTTTCAGCCCGAGCTGAGCACGTTTTGTGAGTTTGAATGTATCTTCATAGGAATGAGTTGTGTGGTCAAATTAATGCTCATTTAGGCTTCAGGTGGTCATCCTGAAAGAAATACATGTTGAAGTGTGTGCATAAGTCCTTTGGTTTAGGCGTGACACTCAATTTGAGTTTTTATTGCTTTAAATGCATTTTCAGCCCGAGCTGAGCGCGCTTTCTGACTTTGAATGTATCTTCATAGGAATGAGTTGTGTGGTCAAATTAATGCTCATATGGGCTTCAGGAGGTCATCCTGAACAAAATACATGTTGAAGTGTGTGCATCAGTCCTTTGGTTTAGGCGTGACACTCAATTTGAGTTTTTATTGCTTTAAATGCATTTTCAGCCCGAGCTGAGCACGTTTTGTGAGTTTGAATGTATCTTCATAGGAATGAGTTGTGTTGTCAAATTATTGCTCATATAGGCTTCAGGAGGTCATCCTGAACAAAATAAATGTTGAAGTGTGTGCATAAGTCCTTTGGTTTAGGCGTGACATTCAATTTGAGTTTTTATTGCTTTAAATGCATTTTCAGCCCGAGCTGAGCATGTTTTGTGAGTTTGAATGTATCTTCATAGGAATGAGTTGTGTTGTCAAATTATTGCTCATATGGGCTTCAGGAGGTCATCCTGAACAAAATACATGTTGAAGTGTGTGCATAAGTCCTTTGGTTTAGGTGTGACACTCAATTTGAGTTTTTTTTTTTGCTTTAAATGCATTTTCACCCCGAGCTGAGCACGTTTTGTGAGTTTGAATGTATCTTCATAGGAATGAGTTGTGTGGTCAAATTAATGCTCATTTAGGCTTCAGGTGGTCATCCTGAAAGAAATACATGTTGAAGTGTGTGCATAAGTCCTTTGGTTTAGGCGTGACACTCAATTTGAGTTTTTATTGCTTTAAATGCATTTTCAGCCCGAGCTGAGCGCGCTTTCTGACTTTGAATGTATCTTCATAGGAATGATTTGTGTGGTCAAATTAATGCTCATATGGGCTTCAGGAGGTCATCCTGAACAAAATACATGTTGAAGTGTGTGCATCAGTCCTTTGGTTTAGGCGTGACACTCAATTTGAGTTTTTATTGCTTTAAATGCATTTTCAGCCCGAGCTGAGCATGTTTTGTGAGTTTGAATGTATCTTCATAGGAATGAGTTGTGTTGTCAAATTATTGCTCATATAGGCTTCAGGAGGTCATCCTGAACAAAATAAATGTTGAAGTGTGTGCATAAGTCCTTTGGTTTAGGCGTGACATTCAATTTGAGTTTTTATTGCTTTAAATGCATTTTCAGCCCGAGCTGAGCGCGCTTTCTGACTTTGAATGTATCTTCATAGGAATGAGTTGTGTGGTCAAATTAATGCTCATATGGGCTTCAGGAGGTCATCCTGAACAAAATACATGTTGAAGTGTGTGCATAAGTCCTTTGGTTTAGGTGTGACACTCAATTTGAGTTTTTTTTTTTGCTTTAAATGCATTTTCAGCCCGAGCTGAGCACGTTTTGTGAGTTTGAATGTATCTTCATAGGAATGAGTTGTGTGGTCAAATTAATGCTCATTTAGGCTTCAGGTGGTCATCCTGAAAGAAATACATGTTGAAGTGTGTGCATAAGTCCTTTGGTTTAGGCGTGACACTCAATTTGAGTTTTTATTGCTTTAAATGCATTTTCAGCCCGAGCTGAGCGCGCTTTCTGACTTTGAATGTATCTTCATAGGAATGATTTGTGTGGTCAAATTAATGCTCATATGGGCTTCAGGAGGTCATCCTGAACAAAATACATGTTGAAGTGTGTGCATCAGTCCTTTGGTTTAGGCGTGACACTCAATTTGAGTTTTTATTGCTTTAAATGCATTTTCAGCCCGAGCTGAGCATGTTTTGTGAGTTTGAATGTATCTTCATAGGAATGAGTTGTGTTGTCAAATTATTGCTCATATAGGCTTCAGGAGGTCATCCTGAACAAAATAAATGTTGAAGTGTGTGCATAAGTCCTTTGGTTTAGGCGTGACATTCAATTTGAGTTTTTATTGCTTTAAATGCATTTTCAGCCCGAGCTGAGCACGTTTTTTGAGTTTGAATGTATCTTCATAGGAATGAGTTGTGTGGTCAAATTAATGCTCATATGGGCTTCAGGAGGTCATCCTGAACAAAATACATGTTGAAGTGTGTGCATCAGTCCTTTGGTTTAGGCGTGACACTCAATTTGAGTTTTTATTGCTTTAAATGCATTTTCAGCCCGAGCTGAGCACGTTTTGTGAGTTTGAATGTATCTTCATAGGAATGAGTTGTGTGGTCAAATTAATGCTCATTTAGGCTTCAGGTGGTCATCCTGAACAAAATACATGTTGAAGTGTGTGCATAAGTCCTTTGGTTTAGGCGTGACACTCAATTTGAGTTTTTATTGCTTTAAATGCATTTTCAGCCCGAGCTGAGCGCGCTTTCTGACTTTGAATGTATCTTCATAGGAATGAGTTGTGTGGTCAAATTAATGCTCATATGGGCTTCAGGAGGTCATCCTGAACAAAATACATGTTGAAGTGTGTGCATAAGTCCTTTGGTTTAGGTGTGACACTCAATTTGAGTTTTTTTTTGCTTTAAATGCATTTTCAGCCCGAGCTGAGCACGTTTTGTGAGTTTGAATGTATCTTCATAGGAATGAGTTGTGTGGTCAAATTAATGCTCATTTAGGCTTCAGGCGGTCATCCTGAAAGAAATACATGTTGAAGTGTGTGCATAAGTCCTTTGGTTTAGGCGTTACACTCAATTTGAGTTTTTATTGCTTTAAATGCATTTTCAGCCCGAGCTGAGCGCGCTTTCTGACTTTGAATGTATCTTCATAGGAATGATTTGTGTGGTCAAATTAATGCTCATATGGGCTTCAGGAGGTCATCCTGAACAAAATACATGTTGAAGTGTGTGCATCAGTCCTTTGGTTTAGGCGTGACACTCAATTTGAGTTTTTATTGCTTTAAATGCATTTTCAGCCCGAGCTGAGCATGTTTTGTGAGTTTGAATGTATCTTCATAGGAATGAGTTGTGTTGTCAAATTATTGCTCATATAGGCTTCAGGAGGTCATCCTGAACAAAATAAATGTTGAAGTGTGTGCATAAGTCCTTTGGTTTAGGCGTGACATTCAATTTGAGTTTTTATTGCTTTAAATGCATTTTCAGCCCGAGCTGAGCACGTTTTTTGAGTTTGAATGTATCTTCATAGGAATGAGTTGTGTGGTCAAATTATTGCTCATATAGGCTTCAGGAGGTCATACTGAACAAAATACATGTTGAAGTGTGTGCATTAGTCCTTTGGTTTAGGCGTGACACTCAATTTGAGTTTTTATTGCTTTAAATGCATTTTCAGCCCGAGCTGAGCACGTTTTGTGAGTTTGAATGTATCTTGATAGGAATGAGTTGTGTGGTCAAATTACTGCCCATTTAGGTGTCAGGAGGACATCCGGAACAAAATACATGTTGAAGTGTGTGCATAAGTCCTTTGGTTTAGGCGTGACACTCAATTTGAGTTTTTATTGCTTTAAATGCATTTTCAGCCCGAGCTGAGCGCGCTTTCTGACTTTGAATGTATCTTCATAGGAATGAGTTATGTGGTCAAATTAATGCTCATATGGGCTTCAGGAGGTCATCCTGAACAAAATACATGTTGAAGTGTGTGCATAAGTCCTTTGGTTTAGGCGTGACACTCAATTTGAGTTTTTATTGCTTTAAATGCATTTTCAGCCCGAGCTGAGCACGTTTTGTGAGTTTGAATGTATCTTCATAGGAATGAGTTGTGTAGTCAAATTAATGCTCATATGGGCTTCAGGAGGTCATCCTGAACAAAATACATGTTGAAGTGTGTGCATAAGTCCTTTGGTTTAGGTGTGACACTCAATTTGAGTGTTTATTGCTTTAAATGCATTTTCAGCCCGAGCTGAGCACGTTCTGTGAGTTTGAATGTATCTTCATAGGAATGAGTTGTGTGGTCAAATTAATGCTCATTTAGGCTTCAGGTGGTCATCCTGAACTAAATACATGTTGAAGTGTGTGCATAAGTCCTTTGGTTTAGGCGTGACATTCTATTTGAGTTTTTATTGCTTTAAATGCATTTTCAGCCCAAGCTGAGCACGTTTTTTCTGAGTTTGAATGTATCTTCATAGGAATAAGTTGTGTAGTCAAATTAATGCTCATATGGGCTTCAGGAGGTCATCCTGAACAAAATACATGTTGAAGTGTGTGCATAAGTCCTTTGGTTTAGGTGTGACACTCAATTTGAGTTTTTATTGCTTTAAATGCATTTTCAGCCCGAGCTGAGCACTTTTTTCTGAGTTTGAATGTATCTTCATAGGAATGAGTTGTGTAGTCAAATTAATGCTCATATGGGCTTCAGGAGGTCATCCTGAACAAAATACATGTTGAAGTGTGTGCATAAGTCCTTTCGTTTAGGCGTGACACTCAATTTGAGTTTTTATTGCTTTAAATGCATTTTCAGCCCGAGCTGAGCATGTTTTGTGAGTTTGAATGTATCTTCATAGGAATGGGTTGTGTGGTCAAATTATTGCTCATATAGGCTTCAGGAGGTCAACCTGAACAAAATAAATGTTGAAGTGTGTGCATAAATCCTTTGGTTTAGGCGTGACATTCAATTTGAGTTTTTATTGCTTTAAATGCATTTTCAGCCCGAGCTGAGCATGTTTTGTGAGTTTGAATGTATCTTCATAGGAATGAGTTGTGTGGTCAAATTAATGCTCATTTAGGCTTCAGGTGGTCATCCTGAACTAAATACATGTTGAAGTGTGTGCATAAGTCCTTTGGTTTAGGCGTGACACTCAATTTGAGTTTTTATTGCTTTAAATGCATTTTCAGCCCGAGCTGAGCACGTTTTGTGAGTTTGAATGTATCTTCATAGGAATGAGTTGTGTGGTCAAATTAATGCTCATTTAGGCGTCAGGTGGTCATCCTGAACAAAATACATGTTGAAGTGTGTGCATAAGTCCTTTGGTTTAGGCGTGACACTCAATTTGAGTTTTTATTGCTTTAAATGCATTTTCAGCCCGAGCTGAGCACGTTTTGTGTGTTTGAATGTATCTTCATAGGAATGAGTTGTGTGGTCAAATTATTGCTCATTTAGGCTTCAGGAGGTCATCCTGAACAGAATACATGTTGAAGTGTGTGCATAAGTCCTTTGGTTTAGGCGTGACACTCAATTTGAGTTTTTATTGCTTTAAATGCATTTTCAGCCCGAGCTGAGCACGTTTTGTATGTTTGAATGTATCTTCATAGGAATGAGTTGTGTGGTCAAATTAATGCTCATATGGGCTTCAGGAGGTCATCCTGAACAAAATACATGTTGAAGTGTGTGCATAAGTCCTTTGGTTTAGGCGTGACACTCAATTTGAGTTTTTATTGCTTTAAATGCATTTTCAGCCCGAGCTGAGCACGTTTTGTGAGTTTGAATGTATCTTCATAGGAATGAGTTGTGTGGTCAAATTAATGCTCATTTAGGCTTCAGGTGGTCATCCTGAACAAAATACATGTTGAAGTGTGTGCATAAGTCCTTTGGTTTAGGCGTGACACTCAATTTGAGTTTTTATTGCTTTAAATGTATTTTCAGCCCGAGCTGAGCACGTTTTTTGAGTTTGAATGTATCTTCATAGGAATGAGTTGTGTGGTCAAATTAATGCTCATTTAGGCTTCAGGTGGTCATCCTGAACTAAATACATGTTGAAGTGTGTGCATAAGTCCTTTGGTTTAGGCGTGACACTCAATTTGAGTTTTTATTGCTTTAAATGCATTTTCAGCCCGAGCTGAACACGTTTTGTGAGTTTGAATGTATCTTCATAGGAATGAGTTGTGTGGTCAAATTAATGCTCATATGTTCAGGAGGTCATCCTGAACAAAATACATGTTGAAGTGTGTGCATAAGCCCTTTGGTTTAGGCTTGACACTCAATTTGAGTTTTTATTGCGAAATGCATTTTCAGGCCGAACTGAGTGCGTTTTCTGAGTTTGAATGTATCTTCATAGGAATGAGTTGTGTGGTCAAATTAATGCTCATTTAGGCTTCAGGTGGTCATCCTGAACAAAATACATGTTGAAGTGTGTGCATAAGTCCTTTGGTTTAGGCGTGACACTCAATTTGAGTTTTTATTGCTTTAAATGCATTTTCAGCCCGAGCTGAGCATGTTTTGTGAGTTTGAATGTATCTTCATAGGAATGGGTTGTGTGGTCAAATTATTGCTCATATAGGCTTCAGGAGGTCAACCTGAACAAAATAAATGTTGAAGTGTGTGCATAAATCCTTTGGTTTAGGCGTGACATTCAATTTGAGTTTTTATTGCTTTAAATGCATTTTCAGCCCGAGCTGAGCATGTTTTGTGAGTTTGAATGTATCTTCATAGGAATGAGTTGTGTGGTCAAATTAATGCTCATTTAGGCTTCAGGTGGTCATCCTGAACTAAATACATGTTGAAGTGTGTGCATAAGTCCTTTGGTTTAGGCGTGACACTCAATTTGAGTTTTTATTGCTTTAAATGCATTTTCAGCCCGAGCTGAGCACGTTTTGTGAGTTTGAATGTATCTTCATAGGAATGAGTTGTGTGGTCAAATTAATGCTCATTTAGGCGTCAGGTGGTCATCCTGAACAAAATACATGTTGAAGTGTGTGCATAAGTCCTTTGGTTTAGGCGTGACACTCAATTTGAGTTTTTATTGCTTTAAATGCATTTTCAGCCCGAGCTGAGCACGTTTTGTGTGTTTGAATGTATCTTCATAGGAATGAGTTGTGTGGTCAAATTATTGCTCATTTAGGCTTCAGGAGGTCATCCTGAACAGAATACATGTTGAAGTGTGTGCATAAGTCCTTTGGTTTAGGCGTGACACTCAATTTGAGTTTTTATTGCTTTAAATGCATTTTCAGCCCGAGCTGAGCACGTTTTGTATGTTTGAATGTATCTTCATAGGAATGAGTTGTGTGGTCAAATTAATGCTCATATGGGCTTCAGGAGGTCATCCTGAACAAAATACATGTTGAAGTGTGTGCATAAGTCCTTTGGTTTAGGCGTGACACTCAATTTGAGTTTTTATTGCTTTAAATGCATTTTCAGCCCGAGCTGAGCACGTTTTGTGAGTTTGAATGTATCTTCATAGGAATGAGTTGTGTGGTCAAATTAATGCTCATTTAGGCTTCAGGTGGTCATCCTGAACAAAATACATGTTGAAGTGTGTGCATAAGTCCTTTGGTTTAGGCGTGACACTCAATTTGAGTTTTTATTGCTTTAAATGCATTTTCAGCCCGAGCTGAGCATGTTTTGTGAGTTTGAATGTATCTTCATAGGAATGGGTTGTGTGGTCAAATTATTGCTCATATAGGCTTCAGGAGGTCAACCTGAACAAAATAAATGTTGAAGTGTGTGCATAAATCCTTTGGTTTAGGCGTGACATTCAATTTGAGTTTTTATTGCTTTAAATGCATTTTCAGCCCGAGCTGAGCATGTTTTGTGAGTTTGAATGTATCTTCATAGGAATGAGTTGTGTGGTCAAATTAATGCTCATTTAGGCTTCAGGTGGTCATCCTGAACTAAATACATGTTGAAGTGTGTGCATAAGTCCTTTGGTTTAGGCGTGACACTCAATTTGAGTTTTTATTGCTTTAAATGCATTTTCAGCCCGAGCTGAGCACGTTTTGTGAGTTTGAATGTATCTTCATAGGAATGAGTTGTGTGGTCAAATTAATGCTCATTTAGGCGTCAGGTGGTCATCCTGAACAAAATACATGTTGAAGTGTGTGCATAAGTCCTTTGGTTTAGGCGTGACACTCAATTTGAGTTTTTATTGCTTTAAATGCATTTTCAGCCCGAGCTGAGCACGTTTTGTGTGTTTGAATGTATCTTCATAGGAATGAGTTGTGTGGTCAAATTATTGCTCATTTAGGCTTCAGGAGGTCATCCTGAACAGAGTACATGTTGAAGTGTGTGCATAAGTCCTTTGGTTTAGGCGTGACACTCAATTTGAGTTTTTATTGCTTTAAATGCATTTTCAGCCCGAGCTGAGCACGTTTTGTATGTTTGAATGTATCTTCATAGGAATGAGTTGTGTGGTCAAATTAATGCTCATATGGGCTTCAGGAGGTCATCCTGAACAAAATACATGTTGAAGTGTGTGCATAAGTCCTTTGGTTTAGGCGTGACACTCAATTTGAGTTTTTATTGCTTTAAATGCATTTTCAGCCCGAGCTGAGCACGTTTTGTGAGTTTGAATGTATCTTCATAGGAATGAGTTGTGTGGTCAAATTAATGCTCATTTAGGCTTCAGGTGGTCATCCTGAACAAAATACATGTTGAAGTGTGTGCATAAGTCCTTTGGTTTAGGCGTGACACTCAATTTGAGTTTTTATTGCTTTAAATGTATTTTCAGCCCGAGCTGAGCACGTTTTTTGAGTTTGAATGTATCTTCATAGGAATGAGTTGTGTGGTCAAATTAATGCTCATTTAGGCTTCAGGTGGTCATCCTGAACTAAATACATGTTGAAGTGTGTGCATAAGTCCTTTGGTTTAGGCGTGACACTCAATTTGAGTTTTTATTGCTTTAAATGCATTTTCAGCCCGAGCTGAACACGTTTTGTGAGTTTGAATGTATCTTCATAGGAATGAGTTGTGTGGTCAAATTAATGCTCATATGTTCAGGAGGTCATCCTGAACAAAATACATGTTGAAGTGTGTGCATAAGCCCTTTGGTTTAGGCTTGACACTCAATTTGAGTTTTTATTGCGAAATGCATTTTCAGGCCGAACTGAGTGCGTTTTCTGAGTTTGAATGTATCTTCATAGGAATGAGTTGTGTGGTCAAATTAATGCTCATTTAGGCCTCAGGTGGTCATCCTGAAAGAAATACATGTTGAAGTGTGTGCATAAGTCCTTTGGTTTAGGCGTGACACTCAATTTGAGTTTTTATTGCTTTAAATGCATTTTCAGCCCGAGCTGAGCGCGCTTTCTGACTTTGAATGTATCTTCATAGGAATGAGTTGTGTGGTCAAATTAATGCTCATATGGGCTTCAGGAGGTCATCCTGAACAAAATACATGTTGAAGTGTGTGCATCAGTCCTTTGGTTTAGGCGTGACACTCAATTTGAGTTTTTATTGCTTTAAATGCATTTTCAGCCCGAGCTGAGCACGTTTTGTGAGTTTGAATGTATCTTCATAGGAATGAGTTGTGTGGTCAAATTAATGCTCATTTAGGCTTCAGGTGGTCATCCTGAACAAAATACATGTTGAAGTGTGTGCATAAGTCCTTTGGTTTAGGCGTGACACTCAATTTGAGTTTTTATTGCTTTAAATGCATTTTCAGCCCGAGCTGAGCGCGCTTTCTGACTTTGAATGTATCTTCATAGGAATGAGTTGTGTGGTCAAATTAATGCTCATATGGGCTTCAGGAGGTCATCCTGAACAAAATACATGTTGAAGTGTGTGCATAAGTCCTTTGGTTTAGGTGTGACACTCAATTTGAGTTTTTTTTTTGCTTTAAATGCATTTTCAGCCCGAGCTGAGCACGTTTTGTGAGTTTGAATGTATCTTCATAGGAATGAGTTGTGTGGTCAAATTAATGCTCATTTAGGCTTCAGGTGGTCATCCTGAAAGAAATACATGTTGAAGTGTGTGCATAAGTCCTTTGGTTTAGGCGTGACACTCAATTTGAGTTTTTATTGCTTTAAATGCATTTTCAGCCCGAGCTGAGCGCGCTTTCTGACTTTGAATGTATCTTCATAGGAATGATTTGTGTGGTCAAATTAATGCTCATATGGGCTTCAGGAGGTCATCCTGAACAAAATACATGTTGAAGTGTGTGCATCAGTCCTTTGGTTTAGGCGTGACACTCAATTTGAGTTTTTATTGCTTTAAATGCATTTTCAGCCCGAGCTGAGCATGTTTTGTGAGTTTGAATGTATCTTCATAGGAATGAGTTGTGTTGTCAAATTATTGCTCATATAGGCTTCAGGAGGTCATCCTGAACAAAATAAATGTTGAAGTGTGTGCATAAGTCCTTTGGTTTAGGCGTGACATTCAATTTGAGTTGTTATTGCTTTAAATGCATTTTCAGCCCGAGCTGAGCACGTTTTTTGAGTTTGAATGTATCTTCATAGGAATGAGTTGTGTGGTCAAATTAATGCTCATATGGGCTTCAGGAGGTCATCCTGAACAAAATACATGTTGAAGTGTGTGCATCAGTCCTTTGGTTTAGGCGTGACACTCAATTTGAGTTTTTATTGCTTTAAATGCATTTTCAGCGCGAGCTGAGCACGTTTTGTGAGTTTGAATGTATCTTCATAGGAATGAGTTGTGTGGTCAAATTAATGCTCATTTAGGCTTCAGGTGGTCATCCTGAACAAAATAAATGTTGAAGTGTGTGCATAAGTCCTTTGGTTTTTGGCGTGACATTCAATTTGAGTTTTTATTGCTTTAAATGCATTTTCAGCCCGAGCTGAGCACGTTTTTTGAGTTTGAATGTATCTTCATAGGAATGAGTTGTGTGGTCAAATTATTGCTCATATAGGCTTCAGGAGGTCATACTGAACAAAATACATGTTGAAGTGTGTGCATTAGTCCTTTGGTTTAGGCGTGACACTCAATTTGAGTTTTTATTGCTTTAAATGCATTTTCAGCCCGAGCTGAGCACGTTTTGTGAGTTTGAATGTATCTTGATAGGAATGAGTTGTGTGGTCAAATTACTGCCCATTTAGGTGTCAGGAGGACATCCGGAACAAAATACATGTTGAAGTGTGTGCATAAGTCCTTTGGTTTAGGCGTGACACTCAATTTGAGTTTTTATTGCTTTAAATCATTTTCAGCCCGAGCTGAGCGCGCTTTCTGACTTTGAATGTATCTTCATAGGAATGAGTTGTGTAGTCAAATTAATGCTCATATGGGCTTCAGGAGGTCATCCTGAACAAAATACATGTTGAAGTGTGTGCACAAATCCTTTGGTTTAGGCGTGACATTCAATTTGAGTTTTTATTGCTTTAAATGCATTTTCAGCCCGAGCTGAGCATGTTTTGTGAGTTTGAATGTATCTTCATAGGAATGAGTTGTGTGGTCAAATTAATGCTCATTTAGGCTTCAGGTGGTCATCCTGAACTAAATACATGTTGAAGTGTGTGCATAAGTCCTTTGGTTTAGGCGTGACACTCAATTTGAGTTTTTATTGCTTTAAATGCATTTTCAGCCCGAGCTGAGCACGTTTTGTGAGTTTGAATGTATCTTCATAGGAATGAGTTGTGTGGTCAAATTAATGCTCATTTAGGCGTCAGGTGGTCATCCTGAACAAAATACATGTTGAAGTGTGTGCATAAGTCCTTTGGTTTAGGCGTGACACTCAATTTGAGTTTTTATTGCTTTAAATGCATTTTCAGCCCGAGCTGAGCACGTTTTGTGTGTTTGAATGTATCTTCATAGGAATGAGTTGTGTGGTCAAATTATTGCTCATTTAGGCTTCAGGAGGTCATCCTGAACAGAATACATGTTGAAGTGTGTGCATAAGTCCTTTGGTTTAGGCGTGACACTCAATTTGAGTTTTTATTGCTTTAAATGCATTTTCAGCCCGAGCTGAGCACGTTTTTTGAGTTTGAATGTATCTTCATAGGAATGAGTTGTGTGGTCAAATTATTGCTCATATAGGCTTCAGGAGGTCATACTGAACAAAATACATGTTGAAGTGTGTGCATTAGTCCTTTGGTTTAGGCGTGACACTCAATTTGAGTTTTTATTGCTTTAAATGCATTTTCAGCCCGAGCTGAGCACGTTTTGTGAGTTTGAATGTATCTTGATAGGAATGAGTTGTGTGGTCAAATTACTGCCCATTTAGGTGTCAGGAGGACATCCGGAACAAAATACATGTTGAAGTGTGTGCATAAGTCCTTTGGTTTAGGCGTGACACTCAATTTGAGTTTTTATTGCTTTAAATCATTTTCAGCCCGAGCTGAGCGCGCTTTCTGACTTTGAATGTATCTTCATAGGAATGAGTTGTGTGGTCAAATTATTGCTCATATAGGCTTCAGGAGGTCATACTGAACAAAATACATGTTGAAGTGTGTGCATTAGTCCTTTGGTTTAGGCGTGACACTCAATTTGAGTTTTTATTGCTTTAAATGCATTTTCAGCCCGAGCTGAGCACGTTTTGTGAGTTTGAATGTATCTTCATAGGAATGAGTTGTGTGGTCAAATTAATGCTCATTTAGGCGTCAGGTGGTCATCCTGAACAAAATACATGTTGAAGTGTGTGCATAAGTCCTTTGGTTTAGGCGTGACACTCAATTTGAGTTTTTATTGCTTTAAATGCATTTTCAGCCCGAGCTGAGCACGTTTTGTGTGTTTGAATGTATCTTCATAGGAATGAGTTGTGTGGTCAAATTAATGCTCATTTAGGCTTCAGGTGGTCATCCTGAACTAAATACATGTTGAAGTGTGTGCATAAGTCCTTTGGTTTAGGCGTGACACTCAATTTGAGTTTTTATTGCTTTAAATGCATTTTCAGCCCGAGCTGAGCACGTTTTGTGAGTTTGAATGTATCTTCATAGGAATGAGTTGTGTGGTCAAATTAATGCTCATTTAGGCGTCAGGTGGTCATCCTGAACAAAATACATGTTGAAGTGTGTGCATAAGTCCTTTGGTTTAGGCGTGACACTCAATTTGAGTTTTTATTGCTTTAAATGCATTTTCAGCCCGAGCTGAGCACGTTTTGTGTGTTTGAATGTATCTTCATAGGAATGAGTTGTGTGGTCAAATTATTGCTCATTTAGGCTTCAGGAGGTCATCCTGAACAGAATACATGTTGAAGTGTGTGCATAAGTCCTTTGGTTTAGGCGTGACACTCAATTTGAGTTTTTATTGCTTTAAATGCATTTTCAGCCCGAGCTGAGCACGTTTTGTATGTTTGAATGTATCTTCATAGGAATGAGTTGTGTGGTCAAATTAATGCTCATATGGGCTTCAGGAGGTCATCCTGAACAAAATACATGTTGAAGTGTGTGCATAAGTCCTTTGGTTTAGGCGTGACACTCAATTTTAGTTTTTATTGCTTTAAATGCATTTTCAGCCCGAGCTGAGCACGTTTTGTGAGTTTGAATGTATCTTCATAGGAATGAGTTGTGTGGTCAAATTAATGCTCATTTAGGCTTCAGGTGGTCATCCTGAACAAAATACATGTTGAAGTGTGTGCATAAGTCCTTTGGTTTAGGCGTGACACTCAATTTGAGTTTTTATTGCTTTAAATGTATTTTCATTCCGAGCTGAGCACGTTTTTTGAGTTTGAATGTATCTTCATAGGAATGAGTTGTGTGGTCAAATTAATGCTCATTTAGGCTTCAGGTGGTCATCCTGAACTAAATACATGTTGAAGTGTGTGCATAAGTCCTTTGGTTTAGGCGTGACACTCAATTTGAGTTTTTATTGCTTTAAATGCATTTTCAGCCCGAGCTGAACACGTTTTGTGAGTTTGAATGTATCTTCATAGGAATGAGTTGTGTGGTCAAATTAATGCTCATATGTTCAGGAGGTCATCCTGAACAAAATACATGTTGAAGTGTGTGCATAAGCCCTTTGGTTTAGGCTTGACACTCAATTTGAGTTTTTATTGCGAAATGCATTTTCAGGCCGAACTGAGTGCGTTTTCTGAGTTTGAATGTATCTTCATAGGAATGAGTTGTGTGGTCAAATTAATGCTCATTTAGGCCTCAGGTGGTCATCCTGAAAGAAATACATGTTGAAGTGTGTGCATAAGTCCTTTGGTTTAGGCGTGACACTCAATTTGAGTTTTTATTGCTTTAAATGCATTTTCAGCCCGAGCTGAGCGCGCTTTCTGACTTTGAATGTATCTTCATAGGAATGAGTTGTGTGGTCAAATTAATGCTCATATGGGCTTCAGGAGGTCATCCTGAACAAAATACATGTTGAAGTGTGTGCATCAGTCCTTTGGTTTAGGCGTGACACTCAATTTGAGTTTTTATTGCTTTAAATGCATTTTCAGCCCGAGCTGAGCACGTTTTGTGAGTTTGAATGTATCTTCATAGGAATGAGTTGTGTGGTCAAATTAATGCTCATTTAGGCTTCAGGTGGTCATCCTGAACAAAATACATGTTGAAGTGTGTGCATAAGTCCTTTGGTTTAGGCGTGACACTCAATTTGAGTTTTTATTGCTTTAAATGCATTTTCAGCCCGAGCTGAGCGCGCTTTCTGACTTTGAATGTATCTTCATAGGAATGAGTTGTGTGGTCAAATTAATGCTCATATGGGCTTCAGGAGGTCATCCTGAACAAAATACATGTTGAAGTGTGTGCATAAGTCCTTTGGTTTAGGTGTGACACTCAATTTGAGTTTTTTTTTTGCTTTAAATGCATTTTCAGCCCGAGCTGAGCACGTTTTGTGAGTTTGAATGTATCTTCATAGGAATGAGTTGTGTGGTCAAATTAATGCTCATTTAGGCTTCAGGTGGTCATCCTGAAAGAAATACATGTTGAAGTGTGTGCATAAGTCCTTTGGTTTAGGCGTGACACTCAATTTGAGTTTTTATTGCTTTAAATGCATTTTCAGCCCGAGCTGAGCGCGCTTTCTGACTTTGAATGTATCTTCATAGGAATGATTTGTGTGGTCAAATTAATGCTCATATGGGCTTCAGGAGGTCATCCTGAACAAAATACATGTTGAAGTGTGTGCATCAGTCCTTTGGTTTAGGCGTGACACTCAATTTGAGTTTTTATTGCTTTAAATGCATTTTCAGCCCGAGCTGAGCATGTTTTGTGAGTTTGAATGTATCTTCATAGGAATGAGTTGTGTTGTCAAATTATTGCTCATATAGGCTTCAGGAGGTCATCCTGAACAAAATAAATGTTGAAGTGTGTGCATAAGTCCTTTGGTTTAGGCGTGACATTCAATTTGAGTTGTTATTGCTTTAAATGCATTTTCAGCCCGAGCTGAGCACGTTTTTTGAGTTTGAATGTATCTTCATAGGAATGAGTTGTGTGGTCAAATTAATGCTCATATGGGCTTCAGGAGGTCATCCTGAACAAAATACATGTTGAAGTGTGTGCATCAGTCCTTTGGTTTAGGCGTGACACTCAATTTGAGTTTTTATTGCTTTAAATGCATTTTCAGCCCGAGCTGAGCACGTTTTGTGAGTTTGAATGTATCTTCATAGGAATGAGTTGTGTGGTCAAATTAATGCTCATTTAGGCTTCAGGTGGTCATCCTGAACAAAATAAATGTTGAAGTGTGTGCATAAGTCCTTTGGTTTAGGCGTGACATTCAATTTGAGTTTTTATTGCTTTAAATGCATTTTCAGCCCGAGCTGAGCACGTTTTTTGAGTTTGAATGTATCTTCATAGGAATGAGTTGTGTGGTCAAATTATTGCTCATATAGGCTTCAGGAGGTCATCCTGAACAAAATACATGTTGAAGTGTGTGCATTAGTCCTTTGGTTTAGGCGTGACACTCAATTTGAGTTTTTATTGCTTTAAATGCATTTTCAGCCCGAGCTGAGCACGTTTTGTGAGTTTGAATGTATCTTGATAGGAATGAGTTGTGTGGTCAAATTACTGCCCATTTAGGTGTCAGGAGGACATCCGGAACAAAATACATGTTGAAGTGTGTGCATAAGTCCTTTGGTTTAGGCGTGACACTCAATTTGAGTTTTTATTGCTTTAAATCATTTTCAGCCCGAGCTGAGCGCGCTTTCTGACTTTGAATGTATCTTCATAGGAATGAGTTGTGTAGTCAAATTAATGCTCATATGGGCTTCAGGAGGTCATCCTGAACAAAATACATGTTGAAGTGTGTGCATAAGTCCTTTGGTTTAGGTGTGACACTCAATTTGAGTTTTTTTTTTTTGCTTTAAATGCATTTTCAGCCCGAGCTGAGCACGTTTTGTGAGTTTGAATGTATCTTCATAGGAATGAGTTGTGTGGTCAAATTAATGCTCATTTAGGCTTCAGGTGGTCATCCTGAAAGAAATACATGTTGAAGTGTGTGCATAAGTCCTTTGGTTTAGGCGTGACACTCAATTTGAGTTTTTATTGCTTTAAATGCATTTTCAGCCCGAGCTGAGCGCACTTTCTGACTTTGAATGTATCTTCATAGGAATGATTTGTGTGGTCAAATTAATGCTCATATGGGCTTCAGGAGGTCATCCTGAACAAAATACATGTTGAAGTGTGTGCATCAGTCCTTTGGTTTAGGCGTGACACTCAATTTGAGTTTTTATTGCTTTAAATGCATTTTCAGCCCGAGCTGAGCACGTTTTGTGAGTTTGAATGTATCTTCATAGGAATGGGTTGTGTGGTCAAATTAATGCTCATTTAGGCTTCAGGTGGTCATCCTGAACAAAATACATGTTGAAGTGTGTGCATAAGTCCTTTGGTTTAGGCGTGACACTCAATTTGAGTTTTTATTGCTTTAAATGCATTTTCAGCCCGAGCTGAGCGCGCTTTCTGACTTTGAATGTATCTTCATAGGAATGAGTTATGTGGTCAAATTAATGCTCATATGGGCTTCAGGAGGTCATCCTGAACAAAATACATGTTGAAGTGTGTGCATAAGTCCTTTGGTTTAGGCGTGACACTCAATTTGAGTTTTTATTGCTTTAAATGCATTTTCAGCTCGAGCTGAGCACGTTTTGTGAGTTTGAATGTATCTTCATAGGAATGAGTTGTGTAGTCAAATTAATGCTCATATGGGCTTCAGGAGGTCATCCTGAACAAAATACATGTTGAAGTGTGTGCATAAGTCCTTTGGTTTAGGTGTGACACTCAATTTGAGTGTTTATTGCTTTAAATGCATTTTCAGCCCGAGCTGAGCACGTTCTGTGAGTTTGAATGTATCTTCATAGGAATGAGTTGTGTGGTCAAATTAATGCTCATTTAGGCTTCAGGTGGTCATCCTGAACTAAATACATGTTGAAGTGTGTGCATAAGTCCTTTGGTTTAGGCGTGACATTCTATTTGAGTTTTTATTGCTTTAAATGCATTTTCAGCCCAAGCTGAGCACTTTTTTCTGAGTTTGAATGTATCTTCATAGGAATGAGTTGTGTAGTCAAATTAATGCTCATATGGGCTTCAGGAGGTCATCCTGAACAAAATACATGTTGAAGTGTGTGCATAAGTCCTTTGGTTTAGGTGTGACACTCAATTTGAGTTTTTATTGCTTTAAATGCATTTTCAGCCCGAGCTGAGCACTTTTTTCTGAGTTTGAATGTATCTTCATAGGAATGAGTTGTGTAGTCAAATTAATGCTCATATGGGCTTCAGGAGGTCATCCTGAACAAAATACATGTTGAAGTGTGTGCATAAGTCCTTTGGTTTAGGCGTGACACTCAATTTGAGTTTTTATTGCTTTAAATGCATTTTCAGCCCGAGCTGAGCACGTTTTGTGAGTTTGAATGTATGTTCATAGGAATGAGTTGTGTGGTCAAATTAATGCTCATATGGGCTTCAGGAGGTCATCCTGAACAAAATACATGTTGAAGTGTGTGCATAAGTCCTTTGGTTTAGGTGTGACACTTAATTTGAGTTTTTATTGCTTTAAATGCATTTTCAGCCCGAGCTGAGCACGTTTTTTGAGTTTGAATGTATCTTCATAGGAATGAGTTGTGTGGTCAAATTATTGCTCATATAGGCTTCAGGAGGTCATCCTGAACAAAATACATGTTGAAGTGTGTGCATAAGTCCTTTGGTTTAGGCGTGACACTCAATTTGAGTTTTTATTGCTTTAAATGCATTTTCAGCCCGAGCTGAGCACGTTTTGTGAGTTTGAATGTATCTTCATAGAATGAGTTTTGTGGTCAAATTAATGCTCATTTAGGCTTCAGGTGGTCATCCTGAACAGAATACATGTTGAAGTGTGTGCATAAGTCCTTTGGTTTAGGCGTGACACTCAATTTGAGTTTTTATTGCTTTAAATGCATTTTCAGCCCGAGCTGAGCACGTTTTGTATGTTTGAATGTATCTTCATAGGAATGAGTTGTGTGGTCAAATTAATGCTCATATGGGCTTCAGGAGGTCATCCTGAACAAAATACATGTTGAAGTGTGTGCATAAGTCCTTTGGTTTAGGCGTGACACTCAATTTGAGTTTTTATTGCTTTAAATGCATTTTCAGCCCGAGCTGAGCACGTTTTGTGAGTTTGAATGTATCTTCATAGGAATGAGTTGTGTGGTCAAATTAATGCTCATTTAGGCTTCAGGTGGTCATCCTGAACAAAATACATGTTGAAGTGTGTGCATAAGTCCTTTGGTTTAGGCGTGACACTCAATTTGAGTTTTTATTGCTTTAAATGTATTTTCAGCCCGAGCTGAGCACGTTTTTTGAGTTTGAATGTATCTTCATAGGAATGAGTTGTGTGGTCAAATTAATGCTCATTTAGGCTTCAGGTGGTCATCCTGAACTAAATACATGAAGTGTGTGCATAAGTCCTTTGGTTTAGGCGTGACACTCAATTTGAGTTTTTATTGCTTTAAATGCATTTTCAGCCCGAGCTGAACACGTTTTGTGAGTTTGAATGTATCTTCATAGGAATGAGTTGTGTGGTCAAATTAATGCTCATATGTTCAGGAGGTCATCCTGAACAAAATACATGTTGAAGTGTGTGCATAAGCCCTTTGGTTTAGGCTTGACACTCAATTTGAGTTTTTATTGCGAAATGCATTTTCAGGCCGAACTGAGTGCGTTTTCTGAGTTTGAATGTATCTTCATAGGAATGAGTTGTGTGGTCAAATTAATGCTCATTTAGGCCTCAGGTGGTCATCCTGAACAAAATACATGTTGAAGTGTGTGCATAAGTCCTTTGGTTTAGGCGTGACACTCAATTTGAGTTTTTATTGCTTTAAATGCATTTTCAGCCCGAGCTGAGCACGTTTTGTGAGTTTGAATGTATTTTCATAGGAATGAGTTGTGTGGTCAAATTAATGCTCATATGGGCTTCAGGAGGTCATCCTGAACAAAATACATGTTGAAGTGTGTGCATAAGTCCTTTGGTTTAGGCGTGACACTCAATTTGAGTTTTTATTGCTTTAAATGCATTTTCAGCCCGAGCTGAACACGTTTTGTGAGTTTGAATGTATCTTCATAGGAATGAGTGTGTGGTCAAATTAATGCTCATTTAGGCTTCAGGAGGTCATCCTGAACAAAATACATGTTGAAGTGTGTGCATATGTCCTTTGGTTTAGGCGTGACACTCAATTTGAGTTTTTATTGCTTTTAATGCATTTTCAGCCCGAGCTGAGTGCGCTTTATGACTTTGAATGTATCTTCATAGGAATGAGTTGTGTGGTCAAATTAATGCTCATTTAGGCTTCAGGTGGTCATCCTGGACTAAATACATGTTGAAGTGTGTGCATAAGTCCTTTGGTTTAGGCGTGACACTCAATTTGAGTTTTTATTGCTTAAAATGCATTTTCAGCCCGAGCTGAGCGCGCTTTCTGACTTTGAATGTATCTTCATAGGAATGAGTTGTTAGTCAAATTACTGCTCATTTAGGCTTCAGGAGGACATCCTGAACTAAATACATTGAAGTGTGTGCAAAAGTCCTTTGGTTTGGGAGTGACACTCAATTTGAGTTATTATTGCTTTAAATGCATTTTCAGGCCGAGTGGAACAAGTTTTCAAAATGTGTCTCTGATCATGTTATGGTCTATGTTGCCCTCTACTGACCAAAGTCCGTTATTGTCTCCAAGGCCTGAAACCATTTTACATTTATATGACTGTATAACTGTACTCTTGAGCCAATTATTCAATTTCTCTTTGTTCTTGAACTAATTATAACTCAACGCGGGTACCATGACTATACTCAATTTCAGTTTTTATTGCTTTAAGTGCAGTTTCGGGCCGAGCTGAGCACGTGTTCTGAGTTTGAATGTATCTTCATAGGAATGAGTTGTGTAGTCAAATTAATGCTCATTTAGGCTTCAGGAGGACATCCTGAACTAAATACATGTTGAAGTGTGTCCATAAGCCCTTTGGTTTAGGCGTGACACTCAATTTGAGTTTTTATTGCGAAATGCATTTTCAGGCCGAACTGAGCGCGTTTTCTGAGTTTGAATGTATCTTCATAGGACTGAGTTGTGTGGTCAAATGAATGCTCATTTAGGCTTCAGGAGGTCATCCTGAACAAAATACATGTTGAAGTGTGTGCATAAGTCCTTTGGTTTAGGCGTGACACTCAATTTGAGTTTTTATTGCTTTAAATGCATTTTCAGCCCGAGCTGAGCGCGCTTTCTGACTTTGAATGTATCTTCATAGGAATGAGTTGTGTAGTCAAATTACCGCTCATTTAGGCTTCAGAGGTCATCCTGAACAAAATACATGCTGAAGTGTGTGCATAAGTCCTTTGGTTTAGGCGTGACACTCAATTTGAGGTTTTATTGCTTTGAATGCATTTTCAGCCCGAGCTGAGCACGTTTTGTGAGTTTGAATGTATCTTGATAGGAATGAGTTGTGTGGTCAAATTAATGCTCATATAGGCTTCAGGATGACCTCCTGAACAAAATACATGTTGAAGTGTGTGCATAAGTCCTTTGGTTTAGGCGTGACACTCAATTTGAGTTTTTATTGCTTTAAATGCATTTTCAGCCCGAGCTGAGCACGTTTTGTGAGTTTGAATGTATCTTGATAGGAATGAGTTGTGTGGTCAAATTACTGCCCATTTAGGTGTCAGGAGAACATCCTGAACAAAATACATGTTGAAGTGTGTGCATAAGTCCTTTGGTTTAGGCGTGACACTCAATTTGAGTTTTTATTGCTTTAAATGCATTTTCAGCCCGAGCTGAGCACGTTTTGTGAGTTTGAATGTATCTTCATAGGAATGAGTTGTGTGGTCAAATTAATGCTCTTATGGGCTTCAGGAGGTCATCCTGAACAAAATACATGTTGAAGTGTGTGCATAAGTCCTTTGGTTTAGGTGTGACACTCAGTTTGAGTGTGTATTGCTTTAAATGCATTTTCAGCCCGAGCTGAGCACGTTTTGTGTGTTTGAATGTATCTTCATAGGAATGAGTTGTGTGGTCAAATTAATGCTCATTTAGGCGTCAGGTGGTCATCCTGAACAAAATACATGTTGAAGTGTGTGCATAAGTCCTTTGGTTTAGGCGTGACACTCAATTTGAGTTTTTATTGCTTTAAATGCATTTTCAGCCCGAGCTGAGCACGTTTTGTGAGTTTGAATGTATCTTCATAGGAATGAGTTGTGTGGTCAAATTAATGCTCATATGGGCTTCAGGAGGTCATCCTGAAGTAAATACATGTTGAAGTGTGTGCATAAGTCCTTTGGTTTAGGCGTGACACTCAATTTGAGTTTTTATTGCTTTAAATGCAATTTCAGCCCGAGCTGAGCGCGCTTTCTGACTTTGAATGTATCTTCATAGGAATGAGTTGTGTAGTCAAATTACGGCTCATTTAGGCTTCAGGAGGACATCCTGAACTAAATACATTGAAGTGTGTGCAAAAGTCCTTTGGTTTGGGAGTGACACTAAATTTGAGTTATTATTGCTTTAAATGCATTTTCAGGCCGAGTGGAACAAGTTTTCAAAATGTGTCTCTGATCATGTTATGGTCTATGTTGCCCTCTACTGACCAAAGTCCGTTATTGTCTCCGAGGCCTGAAACCATTTTACATTTATATGACTGTATAACTGTACTCTTGAGCCAATTATTCAATTTCTCTTTGTTCTTGAACTAATTATAACTCAACGCGGGTACCATGACTTTACTCAATTTCAGTTTTTATTGCTTTAAGTGCAGTTTCGGGCCGAGCTGAGCACGTGTTCTGAGTTTGAATGTATCTTCATAGGAATGAGATGTGTGATCATATTAATGCTCATTTAGGCTTCAGGAGGACATCTTGAACAAAATACATGTTGAAGTGTGTGCATAAGTCCTTTGGTTTGGGCGTGACACTCAATTTGAGTTTTTATTGCTTTAAATGCATTTTCAGGCCGAGCTGAGCACGTTTTGTGAGTTAGAATGTATCTTCATAGGAATGAGTTGTGTCGTCAAATGAATGCTCATTTAGGCTTCAGGAGGTCATCTTGAACAAAATACATGTTGAAGTGTGTGCATAAGTCCTTTGGTTTAGGCGTGACACTCAATTTGAGTTTTTATTGCTTTAAATGCATTTTCAGCCCGAGCTGAGCACGTTTTGTGAGTTTGAATGTATCTTCATAGGAATGAGTTGTGTGGTCAAATTATGCTCATTTAGGCGTCAGGTGGTCATCCTGAACTAAATACATGTTGAAGTGTGTGCATAAGTCCTTTGGTTTAGGCGTGACACTCAATTTGAGTTTTTATTGCTTTAAATGCATTTTCAGCCCGAGCTGAGCACGTTTTGTGAGTTTGAATGTATCTTCATAGGAATGAGTTGTGTGGTCAAATTAATGCTCATTTAGGCGTCAGGTGGTCATCCTGAACAAAATACATGTTGAAGTGTGTGCATAAGTCCTTTGGTTTAGGCGTGACACTCAATTTGAGTTTTTATTGCTTTAAATGCATTTTCAGCCCGAGCTGAGCACGTTTTGTGTGTTTGAATGTATCTTCATAGGAATGAGTTGTGTGGTCAAATTATTGCTCATTTAGGCTTCAGGAGGTCATCCTGAACAGAATACATGTTGAAGTGTGTGCATAAGTCCTTTGGTTTAGAAGTGACACTCAATTTGAGTTTTTATTGCTTTAAATGCATTTTCAGCCCGAGCTGAGCACGTTTTGTATGTTTGAATGTATCTTCATAGGAATGAGTTGTGTGGTCAAATTAATGCTCATATGGGCTTCAGGAGGTCATCCTGAACAAAATACATGTTGAAGTGTGTGCATAAGTCCTTTGGTTTAGGCGTGACACTCAATTTGAGTTTTTATTGCTTTAAATGCATTTTCAGCCCGAGCTGAGCACGTTTTGTGAGTTTGAATGTATCTTCATAGGAATGAGTTGTGTGGTCAAATTAATGCTCATTTAGGCTTCAGGTGGTCATCCTGAACAAAATACATGTTGAAGTGTGTGCATAAGTCCTTTGGTTTAGGCGTGACACTCAATTTGAGTTTTTATTGCTTTAAATGTATTTTCAGCCCGAGCTGAGCGCGTTTTTTGAGTTGAATGTATCTTCATAGGAATGAGTTGTGTGGTCAAATTAATGCTCATTTAGGCTTCAGGTGGTCATCCTGAACTAAATACATGTTGAAGTGTGTGCATAAGTCCTTTGGTTTAGGCGTGACACTCAATTTGAGTTTTTATTGCTTTAAATGCATTTTCAGCCCGAGCTGAACACGTTTTGTGAGTTTGAATGTATCTTCATAGGAATGAGTTGTGTGGTCAAATTAATGCTCATATGGGTTTCAGGAGGTCATCCTGAACAAAATACATGTTGAAGTGTGTGCATAAGCCCTTTGGTTTAGGCTTGACACTCAATTTGAGTTTTTATTGCGAAATGCATTTTCAGGCCGAACTGAGTGCGTTTTCTGAGTTTGAATGTATCTTCATAGGAATGAGTTGTGTGGTCAAATTAATGCTCATTTAGGCCTCAGGTGGTCATCCTGAACAAAATACATGTTGAAGTGTGTGCATAAGTCCTTTGGTTTAGGCGTGACACTCAATTTGAGTTTTTATTGCTTTAAATGCATTTTCAGCCCGAGCTGAGCACGTTTTGTGAGTTTGAATGTATTTTCATAGGAATGAGTTGTGTGGTCAAATTAATGCTCATATGGGCTTCAGGAGGTCATCCTGAACAAAATACATGTTGAAGTGTGTGCATAAGTCCTTTGGTTTAGGCGTGACACTCAATTTGAGTTTTTATTGCTTTAAATGCATTTTCAGCCCGAGCTGAACACGTTTTGTGAGTTTGAATGTATCTTCATAGGAATGAGTGTGTGGTCAAATTAATGCTCATTTAGGCTTCAGGAGGTCATCCTGAACAAAATACATGTTGAAGTGTGTGCATATGTCCTTTGGTTTAGGCGTGACACTCAATTTGAGTTTTTATTGCTTTAAATGCATTTTCAGCCCGAGCTGAGCACGTTTTGTGAGTTTGAATGTATTTTCATAGGAATAAGTTGTGTGGTCAAATTACTGCTCATATGGGCTTCAGGAGGTCATCCTGAACAAAATACATGTTGAAGTGTGTGCATAAGTCCTTTGGTTTAGGCGTGACACTCAATTTGAGTTTTTATTGCTTTAAATGCATTTTCAGCCCGAGCTGAAGACGTTTTGTGAGTTTGAATGTATCTTCATAGGAATGAGTGTGTGGTCAAATTAATGCTCATTTAGGCTTCAGGAGGTCATCCTGAACAAAATACATGTTGAAGTGTGTGCATATGTCCTTTGGTTTAGGCGTGACACTCAATTTGAGTTTTTATTGCTTTTAATGCATTTTCAGCCCGAGCTGAGTGCGCTTTATGACTTTGAATGTATCTTCATAGGAATGAGTTGTGTGGTCAAATTAATGCTCATTTAGGCTTCAGGTGGTCATCCTGGACTAAATACATGTTGAAGTGTGTGCATAAGTCCTTTGGTTTAGGCGTGACACTCAATTTGAGTTTTTATTGCTTAAAATGCATTTTCAGCCCGAGCTGAGCGCGCTTTCTGACTTTGAATGTATCTTCATAGGAATGAGTTGTTAGTCAAATTACTGCTCATTTAGGCTTCAGGAGGACATCCTGAACTAAATACATTGAAGTGTGTGCAAAAGTCCTTTGGTTTGGGAGTGACACTCAATTTGAGTTATTATTGCTTTAAATGCATTTTCAGGCCGAGTGGAACAAGTTTTCAAAATGTGTCTCTGATCATGTTATGGTCTATGTTGCCCTCTACTGACCAAAGTCCGTTATTGTCTCCAAGGCCTGAAACCATTTTACATTTATATGACTGTATAACTGTACTCTTGAGCCAATTATTCAATTTCTCTTTGTACTTGAACTAATTATAACTCAACGCGGGTACCATGACTATACTCAATTTCAGTTTTTATTGCTTTAAGTGCAGTTTCGGGCCGAGCTGAGCACGTGTTCTGAGTTTGAATGTATCTTCATAGGAATGAGTTGTGTAGTCAAATTAATGTTCATTTAGGCTTCAGGAGGACATCCTGAACTAAATACATGTTGAAGTGTGTCCATAAGCCCTTTGGTTTAGGCGTGACACTCAATTTGAGTTTTTATTGCAAAATGCATTTTCAGGCCGAACTGAGCGCGTTTTCTGAGTTTGAATGTATCTACATAGGAATGAGTTGTGTGGTCAAATTAATGCTCATTTAGGCTTCAGGAGGTCATCCTGAACAAAATACATGTTGAAGTGTGTGCATAAGTCCTTTGGTTTAGGCGTGACACTCAATTTGAGTTTTTATTGCTTTAAATGCATTTTCAGCCCGAGCTGAGCGCGCTTTCTGACTTTGAATGTATCTTCATAGGAATGAGTTGTGTAGTCAAATTACCGCTCATTTAGGCTTCAGAGGTCATCCTGAACAAAATACATGTTGAAGTGTGTGCATCAGTCCTTTGGTTTAGGCGTGACACTCAATTTGAGGTTTTATTGCTTTGAATGCATTTTCAGCCCGAGCTGAGCACGTTTTGTGAGTTTGAATGTATCTTGATAGGAATGAGTTGTGTGGTCAAATTAATGCTCATATAGGCTTCAGGATGACCTCCTGAACAAAATACATGTTGAAGTGTGTGCATAAGTCCTTTGGTTTAGGCGTGACACTCAATTTGAGTTTTTATTGCTTTAAATGCATTTTCAGCCCGAGCTGAGCACGTTTTGTGAGTTTGAATGTATCTTGATAGGAATGAGTTGTGTGGTCAAATTACTGCCCATTTAGGTGTCAGGAGAACATCCTGAACAAAATACATGTTGAAGTGTGTGCATAAGTCCTTTGGTTTAGGCGTGACACTCAATTTGAGTTTTTATTGCTTTAAATGCATTTTCAGCCCGAGCTGAGCACGTTTTGTGAGTTTGAATGTATCTTCATAGGAATGAGTTGTGTGGTCAAATTAATGCTCTTATGGGCTTCAGGAGGTCATCCTGAACAAAATACATGTTGAAGTGTGTGCATAAGTCCTTTGGTTTAGGTGTGACACTCAATTTGAGTTTTTATTGCTTTAAATGCATTTTCAGCCCGAGCTGAGCACGTTTTGTGTGTTTGAATGTATCTTCATAGGAATGAGTTGTGTGGTCAAATTAATGCTCATTTAGGCGTCAGGTGGTCATCCTGAACAAAATACATGTTGAAGTGTGTGCATAAGTCCTTTGGTTTAGGCGTGACACTCAATTTGAGTTTTTATTGCTTTAAATGCATTTTCAGCCCGAGCTGAGCACGTTTTGTGAGTTTGAATGTATCTTCATAGGAATGAGTTGTGTGGTCAAATTAATGCTCATATGGGCTTCAGGAGGTCATCCTGAAGTAAATACATGTTGAAGTGTGTGCATAAGTCCTTTGGTTTAGGCGTGACACTCAATTTGAGTTTTTATTGCTTTAAATGCAATTTCAGCCCGAGCTGAGCGCGCTTTCTGACTTTGAATGTATCTTCATAGGAATGAGTTGTGTAGTCAAATGAATGCTCATTTAGGCTTCAGGAGGTCATCTTGAACAAAATACATGTTGAAGTGTGTGCATAAGTCCTTTGGTTTGGGCGTGACACTCAATTTGAGTTTTTATTGCTTTAAATGCATTTTCAGGCCGAGCTGAGCACGTTTTGTGAGTTAGAATGTATCTTCATAGGAATGAGTTGTGTCGTCAAATGAATGCTCATTTAGGCTTCAGGAGGTCATCTTGAACAAAATACATGTTGAAGTGTGTGCATAAGTCCTTTGGTTTAGGCGTGACACTCAATTTGAGTTTTTATTGCTTTAAATGCATTTTCAGCCCGAGCTGAGCACGTTTTGTGAGTTTGAATGTATCTTCATAGGAATGAGTTGTGTGGTCAAATTATGCTCATTTAGGCGTCAGGTGGTCATCCTGAACAAAATACATGTTGAAGTGTGTGCATAGGTCCTTTGAATTAGGCGTGACATTCAATTTGAGTTTTTATTGCTTTAAATGCATTTTCAGCCCGAGCTGAGCATGTTTTGTGAGTTTGAATGTATCTTCATAGGAATGAGTTGTGTGGTCAAATTATGCTCATTTAGGCGTCAGGTGGTCATCCTGAACTAAATACATGTTGAAGTGTGTGCATAAGTCCTTTGGTTTAGGCGTGACACTCAATTTGAGTTTTTATTGCTTTAAATGCATTTTCAGCCCGAGCTGAGCGCGCTTTCTGACTTTGAATGTGTCTTCATAGGAATGAGTTGTGTGGTCAAATTAATGCTCATTTAGGCTTCAGGTGGTCATCCTGAACTAAATACATGTTGAAGTGTGTGCATAAGTCCTTTGGTTTAGGCGTGACACTCAATTTGAGTTTTTATTGCTTTAAATGCATTTTCAGCCCGAGCTGAGCACGTTTTGTATGTTTGAATGTATTTTCATAGGAATGAGTTGTGTGGTCAAATTAATGCTCATATGGGCTTCAGGAGGTCATCCTGAACAAAATACATGTTGAAGTGTGTGCATAAGTCCTTTGGTTTAGGCGTGACACTCAATTTGAGTTTTTATTGCTTTAAATGCATTTTCAGCCCGAGCTGAGCACGTTTTGTATGTTTGAATGTATCTTCATAGGAATGAGTTGTGTGGTCAAATTAATGCTCATATGGGCTTCAGGAGGTCATCCTGAACAAAATACATGTTGAAGTGTGTGCATAAGTCCTTTGGTTTAGGCGTGACACTCAATTTGAGTTTTTATTGCTTTAAATGCATTTTCAGCCCGAGCTGAGCACGTTTTGTGAGTTTGAATGTATCTTCATAGGAATGAGTTGTGTGGTCAAATTAATGCTCATTTAGGCTTCAGGTGGTCATCCTGAACTAAATACATGTTGAAGTGTGTGCATAAGTCCTTTGGTTTAGGCGTGACACTCAATTTGAGTTTTTATTGCTTTAAATGCAATTTCAGCCCGAGCTGAGCGCGCTTTCTGACTTTGAATGTATCTTCATAGGAATGAGTTGTGTAGTCAAATTACTGCTCATTTAGGCTTCAGGAGGACATCCTGAACTAAATACATTGAAGTGTGTGCAAAAGTCCTTTGGTTTGGGAGTGACACTCAATTTGAGTTATTATTGCTTTAAATGCATTTTCAGGCCGAGTGGAACAAGTTTTCAAAATGTGTCTCTGATCATGTTATGGTCTATGTTTCCCTCTACTGACCAAAGTCCGTTATTGTCTCCGAGGCCTGAAACCATTTTACATTTATATGACTGTATAACTGTACTCTTGAGCCAATTATTCAATTTCTCTTTGTTCTTGAACTAATTATAACTCAACGCGGGTACCATGACTATACTCAATTTCAGTTTTTATTGCTTTAAGTGCAGTTTCGGGCCGAGCTGAGCACGTGTTCTGAGTTTGAATGTATCTTCATAGGAATGAGTTGTGTTGTCAAATTAATGCTCATTTAGGCTTCAGGAGGTCATCCTGAACAGAATACATGTTGAAGTGTGTGCATAAGTCCTTTGGTTTAGGCGTGACACTCAATTTGAGTTTTTATTGCTTTAAATGCATTTTCAGGCCGAGCTGAGCACGTTTTGTGAGTTTGAATGTATCTTCATAGGAATGAGTTGTGTGGTCAAATTAATGCTCATTTAGGCTTCAGGAGGTCCTCCTGAACAGAATACATGTTGAAGTGTGTGCATAAGTCCTTTGGTTTAGGCGTGACACTCAATTTGAGTTTTTATTGCTTTAAATGCATTTTCAGCCCGAGCTGAGCACGTTTTGTATGTTTGAATGTATTTTCATAGGAATGAGTTGTGTGGTCAAATTAATGCTCATATGGGCTTCAGGAGGTCATCCTGAACAAAATACATGTTGAAGTGTGTGCATAAGTCCTTTGGTTTAGGCGTGACACTCAATTTGAGTTTTTATTGCTTTAAATGCATTTTCAGCCCGAGCTGAGCAAGTTTTGTGAGTTTGAATGTATCTTCATAGGAATGAGTTGTGTGGTCAAATTAATGCTCATTTAGGCTTCAGGTGGTCATCCTGAACTAAATACATGTTGAAGTGTGTGCATAAGTCCTTTGGTTTAGGCGTGACACTCAATTTGAGTTTTTATTGCTTTAAATGCATTTTCAGCCCGAGCTGAGCACGTTTTGTATGTTTGAATGTATCTTCATAGGAATGAGTTGTGTGGTCAAATTAATGCTCATATGGGCTTCAGGAGGTCATCCTGAACAAAATACATGTTGAAGTGTGTGCATAAGTCCTTTGGTTTAGGCGTGACACTCAATTTGAGTTTTTATTGCTTTAAATGCATTTTCAGGCCGAGCTGAGCACGTTTTGTGAGTTTGAATGGATCTTCATAGGAATGAGTTGTGTGGTCAAATTAATGCTCATATGGGCTTCAGGAGGTCATCCTGAACAAAATACATGTTGAAGTGTGTGCATAAGTCCTTTGGTTTAGGCGTGACACTCAATTTGAGTTTTTATTGCTTTAAATGCATTTTCAGGCCGAGCTGAGCACGTTTTGTGAGTTTGAATGTATCTTCATAGGAATGAGTTGTGTGGTCAAATTAATGCTCATATGGGCTTCAGGAGGTCATCCTGAACAAAATACATGTTGAAGTGTGTGCATAAGTCCTTTGGTTTAGGCGTGACACTCAATTTGAGTTTTTATTGCTTTAAATGTATTTTCAGCCCGAGCTGAGCACGTTTTTTGAGTTTGAATGTATCTTCATAGGAATGAGTTGTGTGGTCAAATTAATGCTCATTTAGGCTTCAGGTGGTCATCCTGAACTAAATACATGTTGAAGTGTGTGCATAAGTCCTTTGGTTTAGGCGTGACACTCAATTTGAGTTTTTATTGCTTTAAATGCATTTTCAGCCCGAGCTGAACACGTTTTGTGAGTTTAAATGTATCTTCATAGGAATGAGTTGTGTGGTCAAATTAATGCTCATATGGGGTTCAGGAGGTCATCCTGAACAAAATACATGTTGAAGTGTGTGCATAAGCCCTTTGGTTTAGGCTTGACACTCAATTTGAGTTTTTATTGCGAAATGCATTTTCAGGCCGAACTGAGTGCGTTTTCTGAGTTTGAATGTATCTTCATAGGAATGAGTTGTGTGGTCAAATTAATGCTCATTTAGGCCTCAGGTGGTCATCCTGAACAAAATACATGTTGAAGTGTGTGCATAAGTCCTTTGGTTTAGGCGTGACACTCAATTTGAGTTTTTATTGCTTTAAATGCATTTTCAGCCCGAGCTGAGCACGTTTTGTGAGTTTGAATGTATTTTCATAGGAATGAGTTGTGTGGTCAAATTAATGCTCATATGGGCTTCAGGAGGTCATCCTGAACAAAATACATGTTGAAGTGTGTGCATAAGTCCTTTGGTTTAGGCGTGACACTCAATTTGAGTTTTTATTGCTTTAAATGCATTTTCAGCCCGAGCTGAACACGTTTTGTGAGTTTGAATGTATCTTCATAGGAATGAGTGTGTGGTCAAATTAATGCTCATTTAGGCTTCAGGAGGTCATCCTGAACAAAATACATGTTGAAGTGTGTGCATATGTCCTTTGGTTTAGGCGTGACACTCAATTTGAGTTTTTATTGCTTTTAATGCATTTTCAGCCCGAGCTGAGTGCGCTTTATGACTTTGAATGTATCTTCATAGGAATGAGTTGTGTGGTCAAATTAATGCTCATTTAGGCTTCAGGTGGTCATCCTGGACTAAATACATGTTGAAGTGTGTGCATAAGTCCTTTGGTTTAGGCGTGACACTCAATTTGAGTTTTTATTGCTTAAAATGCATTTTCAGCCCGAGCTGAGCGCGCTTTCTGACTTTGAATGTATCTTCATAGGAATGAGTTGTTAGTCAAATTACTGCTCATTTAGGCTTCAGGAGGACATCCTGAACTAAATACATTGAAGTGTGTGCAAAAGTCCTTTGGTTTGGGAGTGACACTCAATTTGAGTTATTATTGCTTTAAATGCATTTTCAGGCCGAGTGGAACAAGTTTTCAAAATGTGTCTCTGATCATGTTATGGTCTATGTTGCCCTCTACTGACCAAAGTCCGTTATTGTCTCCAAGGCCTGAAACCATTTTACATTTATATGACTGTATAACTGTACTCTTGAGCCAATTATTCAATTTCTCTTTGTTCTTGAACTAATTATAACTCAACGCGGGTACCATGACTATACTCAATTTCAGTTTTTATTGCTTTAAGTGCAGTTTCGGGCCGAGCTGAGCACGTGTTCTGAGTTTGAATGTATTTTCATAGGAATGAGTTGTGTAGTGAAATTAATGCTCATTTAGGCTTCAGGAGGACATCCTGAACTAAATACATGTTGAAGTGTGTCCATAAGCCCTTTGGTTTAGGCGTGACACTCAATTTGAGTTTTTATTGCGAAATGCATTTTCAGGCCGAACTGAGCGCGTTTTCTGAGTTTGAATGTATCTTCATAGGAATGAGTTGTGTGGTCAAATTAATGCTCATTTAGGCTTCAGGAGGTCATCCTGAACAAAATACATGTTGAAGTGTGTGCATAAGTCCTTTGGTTTAGGCGTGACACTCAATTTGAGTTTTTATTGCTTTAAATGCATTTTCAGCCCGAGCTGAGCGCGCTTTCTGACTTTGAATGTATCTTCATAGGAATGAGTTGTGTAGTCAAATTACCGCTCATTTAGGCTTCAGAGGTCATCCTGAACAAAATACATGTTGAAGTGTGTGCATAAGTCCTTTGGTTTAGGCGTGACACTCAATTTGAGGTTTTATTGCTTTGAATGCATTTTCAGCCCGAGCTGAGCACGTTTTGTGAGTTTGAATGTATCTTGATAGGAATGAGTTGTGTGGTCAAATTAATGCTCATATAGGCTTCAGGATGACCTCCTGAACAAAATACATGTTGAAGTGTGTGCATAAGTCCTTTGGTTTAGGCGTGACACTCAATTTGAGTTTTTATTGCTTTAAATGCATTTTCAGCCCGAGCTGAGCACGTTTTGTGAGTTTGAATGTATCTTGATAGGAATGAGTTGTGTGGTCAAATTACTGCCCATTTAGGTGTCAGGAGAACATCCTGAACAAAATACATGTTGAAGTGTGTGCATAAGTCCTTTGGTTTAGGCGTGACACTCAATTTGAGTTTTTATTGCTTTAAATGCATTTTCAGCCCGAGCTGAGCACGTTTTGTGAGTTTGAATGTATCTTCATAGGAATGAGTTGTGTGGTCAAATTAATGCTCTTATGGGCTTCAGGAGGTCATCCTGAACAAAATACATGTTGAAGTGTGTGCATAAGTCCTTTGGTTTAGGTGTGACACTCAATTTGAGTTTGTATTGCTTTAAATGCATTTTCAGCCCGAGCTGAGCACGTTTTGTGTGTTTGAATGTATCTTCATAGGAATGAGTTGTGTGGTCAAATTAATGCTCATTTAGGCGTCAGGTGGTCATCCTGAACAAAATACATGTTGAAGTGTGTGCATAAGTCCTTTGGTTTAGGCGTGACACTCAATTTGAGTTTTTATTGCTTTAAATGCATTTTCAGCCCGAGCTGAGTGCGCTTTGTGAGTTTGAATGTATCTTCATAGGAATGAGTTGTGTGGTCAAATTAATGCTCATATGGGCTTCAGGAGGTCATCCTGAAGTAAATACATGTTGAAGTGTGTGCATAAGTCCTTTGGTTTAGGCGTGACACTCAATTTGAGTTTTTATTGCTTTAAATGCAATTTCAGCCCGAGCTGAGCGTGCTTTCTGACTTTGAATGTATCTTCATAGGAATGAGTTGTGTAGTCAAATTACGGCTCATTTAGGCTTCAGGAGGACATCCTGAACTAAATACATTGAAGTGTGTGCAAAAGTCCTTTGGTTTGGGAGTGACACTAAATTTGAGTTATTATTGCTTTAAATGCATTTTCAGGCCGAGTGGAACAAGTTTTCAAAATGTGTCTCTGATCATGTTATGGTCTATGTTGCCCTCTACTGACCAAAGTCCGTTATTTTCTCCGAGGCCTGAAACCATTTTACATTTATATGACTGTATAACTGTACTCTTGAGCCAATTATTCAATTTCTCTTTGTTCTTGAACTAATTATAACTCAACGCGGGTACCATGACTATACTCAATTTCAGTTTTTATTGCTTTAAGTGCAGTTTCGGGCCGAGCTGAGCACGTGTTCTGAGTTTGAATGTATCTTCATAGGAATGAGATGTGTGATCATATTAATGCTCATTTAGGCTTCAGGAGGACATCTTGAACAAAATACATGTTGAAGTGTGTGCATAAGTCCTTTGGTTTGGGCGTGACACTCAATTTGAGTTTTTATTGCTTTAAATGCATTTTCAGGCCGAGCTGAGCACGTTTTGTGAGTTAGAATGTATCTTCATAGGAATGAGTTGTGTCGTCAAATGAATGCTCATTTAGGCTTCAGGAGGTCATCTTGAACAAAATACATGTTGAAGTGTGTGCATAAGTCCTTTGGTTTAGGCGTGACACTCAATTTGAGTTTTTATTGCTTTAAATGCATTTTCAGCCCGAGCTGAGCACGTTTTGTGAGTTTGAATGTATCTTCATAGGAATGAGTTGTGTGGTCAAATTATGCTCATTTAGGCGTCAGGTGGTCATCCTGAACTAAATACATGTTGAAGTGTGTGCAAAAGTCCTTTGGTTTAGGCGTGACACTCAATTTGAGTTTTTATTGCTTTAAATGCATTTTCAGCCCGAGCTGAGCACGTTTTGTGAGTTTGAATGTATCTTCATAGGAATGAGTTGTGTGGTCAAATTAATGCTCATTTAGGCGTCAGGTGGTCATCCTGAACAAAATACATGTTGAAGTGTGTGCATAAGTCCTTTGGTTTAGGCGTGACACTCAATTTGAGTTTTTATTGCTTTAAATGCATTTTCAGCCCGAGCTGAGCACGTTTTGTGTGTTTGAATGTATCTTCATAGGAATGAGTTGTGTGGTCAAATTATTGCTCATTTAGGCTTCAGGAGGTCATCCTGAACAGAATACATGTTGAAGTGTGTGCATAAGTCCTTTGGTTTAGGCGTGACACTCAATTTGAGTTTTTATTGCTTTAAATGCATTTTCAGCCCGAGCTGAGCACGTTTTGTATGTTTGAATGTATCTTCATAGGAATGAGTTGTGTGGTCAAATTAATGCTCATATGGGCTTCAGGAGGTCATCCTGAACAAAATACATGTTGAAGTGTGTGCATAAGTCCTTTGGTTTAGGCGTGACACTCAATTTGAGTTTTTATTGCTTTAAATGCATTTTCAGCCCGAGCTGAGCACGTTTTGTGAGTTTGAATGTATCTTCATAGGAATGAGTTGTGTGGTCAAATTAATGCTCATTTAGGCTTCAGGTGGTCATCCTGAACAAAATACATGTTGAAGTGTGTGCATAAGTCCTTTGGTTTAGGCGTGACACTCAATTTGAGTTTTTATTGCTTTAAATGTATTTTCAGCCCGAGCTGAGCACGTTTTTTGAGTTTGAATGTATCTTCATAGGAATGAGTTGTGTGGTCAAATTAATGCTCATTTAGGCTTCAGGTGGTCATCCTGAACTAAATACATGTTGAAGTGTGTGCATAAGTCCTTTGGTTTAGGCGTGACACTCAATTTGAGTTTTTATTGCTTTAAATGCATTTTCAGCCCGAGCTGAACACGTTTTGTGAGTTTGAATGTATCTTCATAGGAATGAGTTGTGTGGTCAAATTAATGCTCATATGGGTTTCAGGAGGTCATCCTGAACAAAATACATGTTGAAGTGTGTGCATAAGCCCTTTGGTTTAGGCTTGACACTCAATTTGAGTTTTTATTGCGAAATGCATTTTCAGGCCGAACTGAGTGCGTTTTCTGAGTTTGAATGTATCTTCATAGGAATGAGTTGTGTGGTCAAATTAATGCTCATTTAGGCCTCAGGTGGTCATCCTGAACAAAATACATGTTGAAGTGTGTGCATAAGTCCTTTGGTTTAGGCGTGACACTCAATTTGAGTTTTTATTGCTTTAAATGCATTTTCAGCCCGAGCTGAGCACGTTTTGTGAGTTTGAATGTATTTTCATAGGAATGAGTTGTGTGGTCAAATTAATGCTCATATGGGCTTCAGGAGGTCATCCTGAACAAAATACACGTTGAAGTGTGTGCATAAGTCCTTTGGTTTAGGCGTGACACTCAATTTGAGTTTTTATTGCTTTAAATGCATTTTCAGCCCGAGCTGAACACGTTTTGTGAGTTTGAATGTATCTTCATAGGAATGAGTGTGTGGTCAAATTAATGCTCATTTAGGCTTCAGGAGGTCATCCTGAACAAAATACATGTTGAAGTGTGTGCATAAGTCCTTTGGTTTAGGCGTGACACTCAATTTGAGTTTTTATTGCTTTAAATGCATTTTCAGCCCGAGCTGAGCGCGCTTTCTGACTTTGAATGTATCTTCTTAGGAATTAGTTGTCTGGTCAAATTAATGCTCATTTAGGCTTCAGGAGGCCATCCTGAACAAAATACATGTTGAAGTGTGTGCATAAGACCTTTGGTTTAGGCGTGACACTCAATTTGAGTTTTTATTGCTTTTAATGCATTTTCAGCCCGAGCTGAGTGCGCTTTATGACTTTGAATGTATCTTCATAGGAATGAGTTGTGTGGTCAAATTAATGCTCATTTAGGCTTCAGGTGGTCATCCTGGACTAAATACATGTTGAAGTGTGTGCATAAGTCCTTTGGTTTAGGCGTGACACTCAATTTGAGTTTTTATTGCTTAAAATGCATTTTCAGCCCGAGCTGAGCGCGCTTTCTGACTTTGAATGTATCTTCATAGGAATGAGTTGTTAGTCAAATTACTGCTCATTTAGGCTTCAGGAGGACATCCTGAACTAAATACATTGAAGTGTGTGCAAAAGTCCTTTGGTTTGGGAGTGACACTCAATTTGAGTTATTATTGCTTTAAATGCATTTTCAGGCCGAGTGGAACAAGTTTTCAAAATGTGTCTCTGATCATGTTATGGTCTATGTTGCCCTCTACTGACCAAAGTCCGTTATTGTCTCCAAGGCCTGAAACCATTTTACATTTATATGACTGTATAACTGTACTCTTGAGCCAATTATTCAATTTCTCTTTGTTCTTGAACTAATTATAACTCAACGCGGGTACCATGACTATACTCAATTTCAGTTTTTATTGCTTTAAGTGCAGTTTCGGGCCGAGCTGAGCACGTGTTCTGAGTTTGAATGTATCTTCATAGGAATGAGTTGTGTAGTCAAATTAATGCTCATTTAGGCTTCAGGAGGACATCCTGAACTAAATACATGTTGAAGTGTGTCCATAAGCCCTTTGGTTTAGGCGTGACACTCAATTTGAGTTTTTATTGCGAAATGCATTTTCAGGCCGAACTGAGCGCGTTTTCTGAGTTTGAATGTATCTTCATAGGAATGAGTTGTGTGGTCAAATTAATGCTCATTTAGGCTTCAGGAGGTCATCCTGAACAAAATACATGTTGAAGTGTGTGCATAAGTCCTTTGGTTTAGGCGTGACACTCAATTTGAGTTTTTATTGCTTTAAATGCATTTTCAGCCCGAGCTGAGCGCGCTTTCTGACTTTGAATGTATCTTCATAGGAATGAGTTGTGTAGTCAAATTACCGCTCATTTAGGCTTCAGAGGTCATCCTGAACAAAATACATGTTGAAGTGTGTGCATCAGTCCTTTGGTTTAGGCGTGACACTCAATTTGAGGTTTTATTGCTTTGAATGCATTTTCAGCCCGAGCTGAGCACGTTTTGTGAGTTTGAATGTATCTTGATAGGAATGAGTTGTGTGGTCAAATTAATGCTCATATAGGCTTCAGGATGACCTCCTGAACAAAATACATGTTGAAGTGTGTGCATAAGTCCTTTGGTTTAGGCGTGACACTCAATTTGAGTTTTTATTGCTTTAAATGCATTTTCAGCCCGAGCTGAGCACGTTTTGTGAGTTTGAATGTATCTTGATAGGAATGAGTTGTGTGGTCAAATTACTGCCCATTTAGGTGTCAGGAGAACATCCTGAACAAAATACATGTTGAAGTGTGTGCATAAGTCCTTTGGTTTAGGCGTGACACTCAATTTGAGTTTTTATTGCTTTAAATGCATTTTCAGCCCGAGCTGAGCACGTTTTGTGAGTTTGAATGTATCTTCATAGGAATGAGTTGTGTGGTCAAATTAATGCTCTTATGGGCTTCAGGAGGTCATCCTGAACAAAATACATGTTGAAGTGTGTGCATAAGTCCTTTGGTTTAGGTGTGACACTCAATTTGAGTTTTTATTGCTTTAAATGCATTTTCAGCCCGAGCTGAGCACGTTTTGTGTGTTTGAATGTATCTTCATAGGAATGAGTTGTGTGGTCAAATTAATGCTCATTTAGGCGTCAGGTGGTCATCCTGAACAAAATACATGTTGAAGTGTGTGCATAAGTCCTTTGGTTTAGGCGTGACACTCAATTTGAGTTTTTATTGCTTTAAATGCATTTTCAGCCCGAGCTGAGCACGTTTTGTGAGTTTGAATGTATCTTCATAGGAATGAGTTGTGTGGTCAAATTAATGCTCATATGGGCTTCAGGAGGTCATCCTGAAGTAAATACATGTTGAAGTGTGTGCATAAGTCCTTTGGTTTAGGCGTGACACTCAATTTGAGTTTTTATTGCTTTAAATGCAATTTCAGCCCGAGCTGAGCGCGCTTTCTGACTTTGAATGTATCTTCATAGGAATGAGTTGTGTAGTCAAATGAATGCTCATTTAGGCTTCAGGAGGTCATCTTGAACAAAATACATGTTGAAGTGTGTGCATAAGTCCTTTGGTTTGGGCGTGACACTCAATTTGAGTTTTTATTGCTTTAAATGCATTTTCAGGCCGAGCTGAGCACGTTTTGTGAGTTAGAATGTATCTTCATAGGAATGAGTTGTGTCGTCAAATGAATGCTCATTTAGGCTTCAGGAGGTCATCTTGAACAAAATACATGTTGAAGTGTGTGCATAAGTCCTTTGGTTTAGGCGTGACACTCAATTTGAGTTTTTATTGCTTTAAATGCATTTTCAGCCCGAGCTGAGCGCGCTTTCTGACTTTGAATGTATCTTCATAGGAATGAGTTGTGTGGTCAAATTAATGCTCATATGGGCTTCAGGAGGTCATCCTGAACAAAATACATGTTGAAGTGTGTGCATAAGTCCTTTGGTTTAGGTGTGACACTCAATTTGAGTTTTTTTTTTGCTTTAAATGCATTTTCAGCCCGAGCTGAGCACGTTTTGTGAGTTTGAATGTATCTTCATAGGAATGAGTTGTGTGGTCAAATTAATGCTCATTTAGGCTTCAGGTGGTCATCCTGAAAGAAATACATGTTGAAGTGTGTGCATAAGTCCTTTGGTTTAGGCGTGACACTCAATTTGAGTTTTTATTGCTTTAAATGCATTTTCAGCCCGAGCTGAGCGCGCTTTCTGACTTTGAATGTATCTTCATAGGAATGATTTGTGTGGTCAAATTAATGCTCATATGGGCTTCAGGAGGTCATCCTGAACAAAATACATGTTGAAGTGTGTGCATCAGTCCTTTGGTTTAGGCGTGACACTCAATTTGAGTTTTTATTGCTTTAAATGCATTTTCAGCCCGAGCTGAGCATGTTTTGTGAGTTTGAATGTATCTTCATAGGAATGAGTTGTGTTGTCAAATTATTGCTCATATAGGCTTCAGGAGGTCATCCTGAACAAAATAAATGTTGAAGTGTGTGCATAAGTCCTTTGGTTTAGGCGTGACATTCAATTTGAGTTTTTATTGCTTTAAATGCATTTTCAGCCCGAGCTGAGCACGTTTTGTGAGTTTGAATGTATCTTCATAGGAATGAGTTGTGTGGTCAAATTATGCTCATTTAGACGTCAGGTGGTCATCCTGAACAAAATACATGTTGAAGTGTGTGCATAGGTCCTTTGAATTAGGCGTGACATTCAATTTGAGTTTTTATTGCTTTAAATGCATTTTCAGCCCGAGCTGAGCATGTTTTGTGAGTTTGAATGTATCTTCATAGGAATGAGTTGTGTGGTCAAATTAATGCTCATTTAGGCTTCAGGTGGTCATCCTGAACTAAATACATGTTGAAGTGTGTGCATAAGTCCTTTGGTTTAGGCGTGACACTCAATTTGAGTTTTTATTGCTTTAAATGCATTTTCAGCCCGAGCTGAGCGCGCTTTCTGACTTTGAATGTATCTTCATAGGAATGAGTTGTGTAGTCAAATTAATGCTCTTTTAGGCTTCAGGAGGCCCTCCTGAACAAAATACATGTTGAAGTGTGTGCATAAGACCCTTGGTTTTGGCTTGACACTCAATTTGAGTTTTTATTGCTTTAAATGCATTTTCAGCCCGAGCTGAGCGCGCTTTCTGACTTTGAATGTATCTTCATAGGAAGGAGTTGTGTAGTCAAATTAATGCTCTTTTAGGCTTCAGGAGGCCATCCTGAACAAAGTACATGTTGAAGTGTGTGCATAAGTCCTTTGGTTTAGGTGTGACACTCAATTTGAGTTTTCATTGCTTTAAATGCATTTTCAGCCCGAGCTGAGCACGTTTTGTGAGTTTGAATTTATCTTCATAGGAATCAGTTGTGTAGTCAAATTAATGCTCTTTTAGGCTTCAGGAGGATCCTGAACAAAATACATGTTGAAGTGTGTGCATAAGTCCTTTGGTTTAGGTGTGACACTCAATTTGAGTTTTTATTGCTTTAAATGCATTTTCAGCCCGAGCTGAGCGCGCTTTCTGACTTTGAATGTATCTTCATAGGAATGAGTTGTTTAGTCAAATTAATGCTCTTTTAGGCTTCAGGAGGCCATCCTGAACAAAATACATGTTGAAGTGTGTGCATAAGTCCTTTGGTTTAGGTGTGACACTCAATTTGAGTTTTCATTGTTTTAAATGCATTTTCAGCCCGAGCTGAGCACGTTTTGTGAGTTTGAATGTATCTTCATAGGAATGAGTTGTGTGGTCAAATTAATGCTTAGGCTTCAGGAGGCCCTCCTGAACAAAATACATGTTGAAGTGTGTGCATAAGACCCTTGGTTTTGGCTTGACACTCAATTTGAGTTTTTATTGCTTTAAATGCATTTTCAGCCCGAGCTGAGCGCGCTTTCTGACTTTGAATGTATCTTCAAAGGAATGAGTTGTGTAGTCAAATTAATGCTCTTTTAGGCTTCAGGAGGCCATCCTGAACACAATACATGTTGAAGTGTGTGCATAAGTCCTTTGGTTTAGGCGTGACACTCAATTTGAGTTTTCATTGTTTTAAATGCATTTTCAGCCCGAGCTGAGCACGTTTTGTGAGTTTGAATGTATCTTCATAGGAATGAGTTGTGTGGTCAAATTAATGCTTAGGCTTCAGGAGGCCAACCTGAACAAAATACATGTTGAAGTGTGTGCATAAGACCTTTGGTTTTGGCTTGACACTCAATTTGAGTTTTTATTGCTTTAAATGCATTTTCAGCCCGAGCTGAGCGCGCTTTCTGACTTTGAATGTATCTTCATGGAATGAGTTGTTTAGTCAAATTAATGCTCTTTTAGGCTTCAGGAGGCCATCCTGAACAAAATACATGTTGAAGTGTGTGCATAAGTCCTTTGGTTTAGGTGTGACACTCAATTTGAGTTTTCATTGTTTTAAATGCATTTTCAGCCCGAGCTGAGCACGTTTTGTGAGTTTGAATGTATCTTCATAGGAATGAGTTGTGTGGTCAAATTAATGCTTAGGCTTCAGGAGGCCATCCTGACCAAAATACATGTTGAAGTGTGTGCATAAGACCTTTGGTTTTGGCGTGACACTCAATTTGAGTTTTATTGCTTTAAATGCATTTTCAGCCCGAGCTGAGCGCGCTTTCTGACTTTGAATGTATCTTCATAGGAATGAGTTGTGTAGTCAAATTAATGCTCTTTTAGGCTTCAGGAGGCCACCCTGAACAAAATACATGTTGAAGTGTGTGCATAAGTCCTTTGGTTTAGGTGTGACACTCAATTTGAGTTTTCATTGTTTTAAATGCATTTTCAGCCCGAGCTGAGCACGTTTTGTGAGTTTGAATGTATCTTCATAGGAATGAGTTGTGTGGTCAAATTAATGCTCATTTAGGCTTCTGGAGGCCACCCTGAACAAAATACATGTTCAAGTGTGTGCATAAGTCCTTTGGTTTAGGCGTGACACTCAATTTGAGTTTTTATTGCTTTAAATGCATTTTCAGCCCGAGCTGAGCGCGCTTTCTGACTTTGAATGTATCTTCATAGGAATGAGTTGTGTAGTCAAATTAATGCTCTTTTAGGCTTCAAGAGGCCATCCTGAACAAAATACATGTTGAAGTGTGTGCATAAGTCCTTTGTTGTAGGTGTGACACTCAATTTGAGTTTTCATTGCTTTAAATGCATTTTCAGCCCGAGCTGAGCACGTTTTGTGAGTTTGAATGTATCTTCATAGGAATGAGTTGTGTGGTCAAATTAATGCTCATTTAGGCTTCAGGTGGTCATCCTGAACTAAATACATGAAGTGTGTACATAAGTCCTTTGGTTTGGGCGTGACACTCAATTTGAGTTTTTATTGCTTTAAATGCATTTTCAGCCCGAGCTGAGCGCACTTTCTGACTTTGAATGTATCTTCATAGGAATGAGTTGTGTGGTCAAATTATTGCTCATTTAGGCTTCAGGATGTCATCCTGAACAAAATACATGTTGAATTGTGTGCATTGGTTTAGGTGTGACACTCAATTTGAGTTTTCATTGTTTTAAATGCATTTTCAGCCCGAGCTGAGCACGTTTTGTGAGTTTGAATGTATCTTTATAGGAAAGAGTTGTGTGGTCAAATTAATGCGCATTTAGGCTTCAGGAGGCCATCCTGAACAAAATACATGTTGAAGTGTGTGCATAAGTCCTTTGGTTTAGGCGTGACACTCAATTTGAGTTTTTATTGCGAAATGCATTTTTAGACCGAGCTGAGCACGTTTTGTGAGTTTGAATGTATCTTCATAGGAATGAGTTGTGTGGTCAAATTAATGCTCATTTAGGCTTCAGGTGGTCATCCTGAAAGAAATACATGTTGAAGTGTGTGCATAAGTCCTTTGGTTTAGGCGTGACACTCAATTTGAGTTTTTATTGCTTTAAATGCATTTTCAGCCCGAGCTGAGCGCGCTTTCTGACTTTGAATGTATCTTCATAGGAATGAGTTGTATAGTCAAATTACTGCTCATTTAGGCTTCAGGAGAACATCCTGAACTAAATACATTGAAGTGTGTGCATAAGTCCTTTGGTTTAGGCGTGACACTCAATTTGAGTTTTTATTGCTTTAAATGCATTTTCAGCCCGAGCTGAGCGCGCTTTCTGACTTTGAATGTATCTTCATAGGAATGAGTTGTATAGTCAAATTAATGCTCATTAAGGCTTCAGGAGGCCATCCTGAACAAAATAAATACATGAAGTGTGTGCATCAGTCCTTTGGTTTAGGCGTGACACTCAATTTGAGTTTTTATTGCTTTAAATTTATTTTTTGCCGAGCTGAGCACGTTTTTTGAGTTTGAATGTATCTTCATAGGAATGAGTTGTGTAGTCAAATTACTGCTCATTTAGGCTTCAGGAGGACATCCTGAACTAAATACATTGAAGTGTGTGCAAAAGTCCTTTGGTTTGGGAGTGACACTCAATTTGAGTAATTTTTGCTTTAAATGCATTTTCAGGCCGAGTGGAACAAGTTTTCAAAATGTGTCTTGAATCATGTTATGGTCTATGTTGCCCTCTACTGACCAAAGTCCGTTATTGTCTCCGAGGCCTGAAACCATTTTACATTTATATGACTGTATAACTGTACTCTTGAGCCAATTATTCAATTTCTCTTTCTTCTTGCACTAATTATAACTCAACGCGGGTACCATGACTATACTCAATTTGAGTTTTTATTGCTTTAAATGCATTTTCAGCCCGAGCCGACTACGTTTTTTGAGTTTGAATGTATCTTCATAGGAATGAGTTGTGTAGTCAAATTAATGCTCATTTAGGCTTCAGGAGGACATCCTGAACTAAATACATGTTGAAGTGTGTGCATAAGTCCTTTGGTTTAGGCGTGACACTCAATTTGAGTTTTTATTTCTTTAGCATTTCAGCCCGAGCTGAGCACGTTTTCCTGAGTTTGAATGTATCTTCATATGAATGAGTTGTGTGGTCAAATTAATGCTCATTTAGGCTTCAGGAGGATATCCTGAACTAAGTACATGTTGAAGTGTGTGCATAAGTCCTTTGGTTTGGGCGTGACACTCAATTTGAGTTTATATTGCTTTAAATGCATTTTCAGGCCGAGCTGAGCATGTTTTGTGAGTTTGAATGTATCTTCATAGGAATGAGTTGTGTGGTCAAATTAATGCTGATTTTGGCTTCAGGAGGTCATCCTGAACAAAATACATGCTTAAGTGTGTGCATAACTCCTTTGGTTTAGGCGTGACACTCAATTTGAGTTTTTATTGCTTTTAAAGCATTTTCAGCCCGATCCGAGCACGTTTTTTGAGTTTGAATGTATCTTCATAGGAATGAGTTGTGTAGTCAAATTAATGCTCATTTAGGCTTCAGGAGGACATCCTGAACTAAATAGATGTTGAAGTGTGTGCATAAGTCCTTTGGTTTGGGCGTGACACTCAATTTGAGTTTTTATTGCTTTAAATGCATTTTCAGGCCGAGCTGAGCACGTTTTGTGAGTTTGAATATATCTTCATAGGAATGAGTTGTGTGGTCAAATTAATGCTCATTTAGGCTTGAGGAGGACATCCTGAACTAAATACATGTTCAAGTGTGTGCATAAGTCCTTTGGTTTAGGCGAAACACTCAATTTGAGTTTTTATTGCTTTAAATGCATTTTGAGCCCGAGCCGAGCACGTTTTTTGAGTTTGAATGTATCTTCATAGGAATGAGTTGTGTGGTCAAATTAATGCTCATTTAGGCTTCAGGAGGACATCTTGAACTAAGTACATGTTGAAGTGTGTGCATAAGTCCTTTGGTTTGGGCGTGACACTCAATTTGAGTTTTTATTGCTTTAAATGCATTTTCAGGCCGAGCTGAGCACGTTTTGTGAGTTTGAATATATCTTCATAGGAATGAGTTGTGTGGTCAAATTAATGCTCATTTAGGCTTGAGGAGGACATCCTGAACTAAATACATGTTCAAGTGTGTGCATAAGTCCTTTGGTTTAGGCGAAACACTCAATTTGAGTTTTTATTGCTTTAAATGCATTTTGAGCCCGAGCCGAGCACGTTTTTTGAGTTTGAATGTATCTTCATAGGAATGAGTTGTGTGGTCAAATTAATGCTCATTTAGGCTTGAGGAGGACATCCTGAACTAAGTACATGTTGAAGTGTGTGCATAAGTCCTTTGGTTTGGGCGTGACACTCAATTTGAGTTTTTTTTGCTTTAAATGCATTTTCAGGCCGAGCTGAGCACGTTTTGTGAGTTTGAATATATCTTCATAGGAATGAGTTGTGTGGTCAAATTAATGCTCATTTAGGCTTGAGGAGGACATCCTGAACTAAGTACATGTTGAAGTGTGTGCATAAGTCCTTTGGTTTGGGCGTGACACTCAATTTGAGTTTTTTTTGCTTTAAATGCATTTTCAGCCCGAGCTGAGCGCACTTTCTGACTTTGAATGTATCTTCATAGGAATGAGTTGTGTGGTCAAATTATTGCTCATTTAGGCTTCAGGATGTCATCCTGAACAAAATACATGTTGAATTGTGTGCATTGGTTTAGGTGTGACACTCAATTTGAGTTTTCATTGTTTTAAATGCATTTTCAGCCCGAGCTGAGCACGTTTTGTGAGTTTGAATGTATCTTTATAGGAAAGAGTTGTGTGGTCAAATTAATGCGCATTTAGGCTTCAGGAGGCCATCCTGAACAAAATACATGTTGAAGTGTGTGCATAAGTCCTTTGGTTTAGGCGTGACACTCAATTTGAGTTTTTATTGCGAAATGCATTTTTAGACCGAGCTGAGCACGTTTTGTGAGTTTGAATGTATCTTCATAGGAATGAGTTGTGTGGTCAAATTAATGCTCATTTAGGCTTCAGGTGGTCATCCTGAAAGAAATACATGTTGAAGTGTGTGCATAAGTCCTTTGGTTTAGGCGTGACACTCAATTTGAGTTTTTATTGCTTTAAATGCATTTTCAGCCCGAGCTGAGCGCGCTTTCTGACTTTGAATGTATCTTCATAGGAATGAGTTGTATAGTCAAATTACTGCTCATTTAGGCTTCAGGAGAACATCCTGAACTAAATACATTGAAGTGTGTGCATAAGTCCTTTGGTTTAGGCGTGACACTCAATTTGAGTTTTTATTGCTTTAAATGCATTTTCAGCCCGAGCTGAGCGCGCTTTCTGACTTTGAATGTATCTTCATAGGAATGAGTTGTATAGTCAAATTAATGCTCATTAAGGCTTCAGGAGGCCATCCTGAACAAAATAAATACATGAAGTGTGTGCATCAGTCCTTTGGTTTAGGCGTGACACTCAATTTGAGTTTTTATTGCTTTAAATTTATTTTTTGCCGAGCTGAGCACGTTTTTTGAGTTTGAATGTATCTTCATAGGAATGAGATGTGTAGTCAAATTACTGCTCATTTAGGCTTCAGGAGGACATCCTGAACTAAATACATTGAAGTGTGTGCAAAAGTCCTTTGGTTTGGGAGTGACACTCAATTTGAGTAATTTTTGCTTTAAATGCATTTTCAGGCCGAGTGGAACAAGTTTTCAAAATGTGTCTTGAATCATGTTATGGTCTATGTTGCCCTCTACTGACCAAAGTCCGTTATTGTCTCCGAGGCCTGAAACCATTTTACATTTATATGACTGTATAACTGTACTCTTGAGCCAATTATTCAATTTCTCTTTCTTCTTGCACTAATTATAACTCAACGCGGGTACCATGACTATACTCAATTTGAGTTTTTATTGCTTTAAATGCATTTTCAGCCCGAGCCGACTACGTTTTTTGAGTTTGAATGTATCTTCATAGGAATGAGTTGTGTAGTCAAATTAATGCTCATTTAGGCTTCAGGAGGACATCCTGAACTAAATACATGTTGAAGTGTGTGCATAAGTCCTTTGGTTTAGGCGTGACACTCAATTTGAGTTTTTATTTCTTTAGCATTTCAGCCCGAGCTGAGCACGTTTTCCTGAGTTTGAATGTATCTTCATATGAATGAGTTGTGTGGTCAAATTAATGCTCATTTAGGCTTCAGGAGGACATCCTGAACTAAATAGATGTTGAAGTGTGTGCATAAGTCCTTTGGTTTGGGCGTGACACTCAATTTGAGTTTTTATTGCTTTAAATGCATTTTCAGGCCGAGCTGAGCACGTTTTGTGAGTTTGAATATATCTTCATAGGAATGAGTTGTGTGGTCAAATTAATGCTCATTTAGGCTTGAGGAGGACATCCTGAACTAAATACATGTTCAAGTGTGTGCATAAGTCCTTTGGTTTAGGCGAAACACTCAATTTGAGTTTTTATTGCTTTAAATGCATTTTGAGCCCGAGCCGAGCACGTTTTTTGAGTTTGAATGTATCTTCATAGGAATGAGTTGTGTGGTCAAATTAATGCTCATTTAGGCTTCAGGAGGACATCTTGAACTAAGTACATGTTGAAGTGTGTGCATAAGTCCTTTGGTTTGGGCGTGACACTCAATTTGAGTTTTTATTGCTTTAAATGCATTTTCAGGCCGAGCTGAGCACGTTTTGTGAGTTTGAATATATCTTCATAGGAATGAGTTGTGTGGTCAAATTAATGCTCATTTAGGCTTGAGGAGGACATCCTGAACTAAATACATGTTCAAGTGTGTGCATAAGTCCTTTGGTTTAGGCGAAACACTCAATTTGAGTTTTTATTGCTTTAAATGCATTTTGAGCCCGAGCCGAGCACGTTTTTTGAGTTTGAATGTATCTTCATAGGAATGAGTTGTGTGGTCAAATTAATGCTCATTTAGGCTTGAGGAGGACATCCTGAACTAAGTACATGTTGAAGTGTGTGCATAAGTCCTTTGGTTTGGGCGTGACACTCAATTTGAGTTTTTTTTGCTTTAAATGCATTTTCAGGCCGAGCTGAGCACGTTTTGTGAGTTTGAATATATCTTCATAGGAATGAGTTGTGTGGTCAAATTAATGCTCATTTAGGCTTGAGGAGGACATCCTGAACTAAATACATGTTCAAGTGTGTGCATAAGTCCTTTGGTTTAAGCGTGACACTCAATTTGAGTTTTTATTGCTTTAAATGCATTTTGAGCCCGAGCCGAGCACGTTTTTTGATTTTGAATGTATCTTCATAGGAATGAGTTGTGTGGTCAAATTAATGCTCATTTAGGCTTGAGGAGGACATCCTGAACTAAGTACATGTTGAAGTGTGTGCATAAGTCCGTTGGTTTGGGCGTGACACTCAATTTGAGTTTTTATTGCTTTAAATGCATTTTCAGGCCGAGCTGAGCATGTTTTGTGCATTTGAATGTTTCTTCATAGGAATGAGATGTGTGGTCAAATTAATGCTCATTTAGGCTTCACATCCTGAACTAAAAACATGTTGAAGTGTGTGCATAAGTCCTTTGGTTTAGGCGTGACACTCAATTTGAGTTTTTATTGCTTTAAATGTATTTTCAGCCCAAGCCGAGCACATTTTCTGAGTTTGAATGTATCTTCATAGGAGTGAGTTGTGTGGTCAAATTAATGCTCATTTAGGCTTCAGGAGGTCATCCTGAACTAAATACATGTTGAAGTGTGTGCATAAGTCCTTTGGTTTAGGCGTGACACTCAATTTGAGTTTTTATTGCTTTTAATGCATTTTCAGCCCGATCCGACCACGTTTTTTGAGTTTGAATGTATCTTCGTAGGTATGAGTTGTGTAGTCAAATTAATGCTCATTTAGGCTTCAGGAGGTCATCCTGAACAAAATACATGTTGAAGTGTGTGCATAAGTCTTTTGGTTTAGGTGTCACACTCAATTTGAGTTTTTATTATTGTAAATGCATTTTCAGGCCGAGCTGAGCACGTTTTCTGAGTTTGAATGTATCTTCATAGAATGAGTTGTGTGGTCAAATTAATGCTCATTTAGGCTTCAGGAGGTCATCCTGAACAAAATACATGTTGAAGTGTGTGTATAAGTCCTTTGGTTTAGGCGTGACACTCAATTTGAGTTTATATTGCTTTAAATGCATTTTCAGCCCAAGCTGAGCACGTTTTTTCAGTTTGAATGTATCTTCTTAGGAATGAGTTGTGTAGTCAAATTAATGCTCATTTAGGCTTCAGGAGGTCTTCCTGAACTAAATACATGTTGAAGTGTGTGCATAAGTCTTTTGGTTTAGCGTGACACTCAATTTGAGTTTTTATTGCTTTAAATGCATTTTCAGGCCGAGCAGAGCGCATTTTCTGAGTTTGAATGTATCTTCATAGGAATGAGTTGTGTGATCAAATTAATGCTCATTTAGGCTTCAGGAGGTCTTCCTGAACTAAATACATGTTGAAGTGTGTGCATAAATCCATTGGTTTAGGCGTGACACTCAATTTGAGTTATGCACACATCGCTTGAAATGCATTTTCAGCCCGAGCTGAGCACGTTTTCTGAGTTTGAATGTATCTTCATAGGAATGAGTTGTGTGATCAAATTAATGCTAATTTAGGCTTCAGGAGGACATCCTGAACGAAATACATGTTGAAGTGTGTGCATAAGTCCTTTGGTTTAGGCGTGACACTCAATTTGAGTTTTTATTGCTTTAAATGCATTTTCAGCCTGAGCTGAGCCCGTTTTTTGAGTTTGAATGTATCTTCATAGGAATGAGTTGTGTAGTCAAATTAATGCTCATTTAGGCTTCAGGAGGACATCCTGAACTAAATACATGTTGAAGTGTGTGCATAAGTCCTTTGGTTTGGGCGTGACACTCAATTTCAGTTTTTATTGCTTTAAATGCATTTTCATTCCGAGCCAAGCACGTTTTTTGAGTTTGAATGTATCTTCATAGGAATGAATGAGTTGTGTGATCAAATTAATGCTCATTTAGGCTTCAGGAGGACATCCTGAACGAAATACATGTTGAAGTGTGTGCATAAGTCCTTTGGTTTAGGCGTGACACTCAATTTGAGTTTTTATTATTGTAAATGCATTTTCAGGCCGAGCTGAGCACGTTTTCTGAGTTTGAATGTATCTTCATAGAATGAGTTGTGTGGTCAAATTAATGCTCATTTAGGCTTCAGGAGGTCATCCTGAACAAAATACATGTTGAAGTGTGTGCATAAGTCCTTTGGTTTAGGCGTGACACTCAATTTCAGTTTTTATTGCTTTAAATGCATTTTCATTCCGAGCCAAGCACGTTTTTTGAGTTTGAATGTATCTTCATAGGAATGAATGAGTTGTGTGATCAAATTAATGCTCATTTAGGCTTCAGGAGGACATCCTGAACGAAATACATGTTGAAGTGTGTGCATAAGTCCTTTGGTTTAGGCGTGACACTCAATTTGAGTTTTTATTATTGTAAATGCATTTTCAGGCCGAGCTGAGCACGTTTTCTGAGTTTGAATGTATCTTCATAGAATGAGTTGTGTGGTCAAATTAATGCTCATTTAGGCTTCAGGAGGTCATCCTGAACAAAATACATGTTGAAGTGTGTGCATAAGTCCTTTGGTTTAGGCGTGACACTCAATTTGACTTTTTATTGTTTTAAATGCATTTTCAGCCCGAGCTGAGCACGCTTTCTGACTTTGAATGTATCTTCATAGGAATGAGTTGTGTGGTCAAATTATTGCTCATTTAGGCTTCAGGAGGTCATCCTGAACTAAATACATGTTGAAGTGTGTGCATAAGTCCTTTGGTTTAGGCGTGACACTCAATTTGAGTTCTTATTGCTTTAAATGCATTTTCAGCCCGAGCTGAGCACGTTTTCTGAGTTTGAATGTATCTTCATAGGACTGAGTTGTGTAGTCAAATTAATGCTCATTTGGGCTTCAGGAGATCATCCTGAACTTAATCCATGTTGAAGTGTGAGCATAAGTCCTTTGGTTTAGGCATGACACTCAATTTGAGTTTTTATTGCTTTAAATGCATTTTCATCTGAGCTGAGTGCGTTTTCTGACTTTGAATGTATCTTCATAGGAATGAATGAGTTGTGTGATCAAATTAATGCTCATTTAGGCTTCAGGAGGACATCCTGAACGAAATACATGTTGAAGTGTGTGCATAAGTCCTTTGGTTTAGGCGTGACACTCAATTTGAGTTTTTATTTTTTTCAATGCATTTTCAGCCTGAGCCGAGCACGTTTTTTGAGTTTGAATGTATCTTCATAGGAATGAGTTGTGTAGTCAAATTAATGCTCATTTAGGCTTCAGGAGGACATCCTGAACTAAATACATGTTGAAATGTGTGCATAAGTCCTTTGGTTTAGGCATGACACTAAATTTGAGTTATAATTTTTTTAAATGCATTTTCAGCCCGAGCTGAGCACGTTTTCTGACTTTGAATGTATCTTCATAGGAATGAGTTGTGTAGTCAAATTAATGCTCATTTAGGCTTCAGGAGGACATCCTGAACAAAATAAATACATGAAGTGTGTGCATCAGTCCTTTGGTTTAGGCGTGACACTCAATTTGAGTTTTTATTGCTTTAAATTTATTTTTTGCCGAGCTGAGCACGTTTTTTGAGTTTGAATGTATCTTCATAGGAATGAGATGTGTAGTCAAATTACTGCTCATTTAGGCTTCAGGAGGACATCCTGAACTAAATACATTGAAGTGTGTGCAAAAGTCCTTTGGTTTGGGAGTGACACTCAATTTGAGTAATTTTTGCTTTAAATGCATTTTCAGGCCGAGTGGAACAAGTTTTCAAAATGTGTCTTGAATCATGTTATGGTCTATGTTGCCCTCTACTGACCAAAGTCCGTTATTGTCTCCGAGGCCTGAAACCATTTTACATTTATATGACTGTATAACTGTACTCTTGAGCCAATTATTCAATTTCTCTTTCTTCTTGCACTAATTATAACTCAACGCGGGTACCATGACTATACTCAATTTGAGTTTTTATTGCTTTAAATGCATTTTCAGCCCGAGCCGACTACGTTTTTTGAGTTTGAATGTATCTTCATAGGAATGAGTTGTGTAGTCAAATTAATGCTCATTTAGGCTTCAGGAGGACATCCTGAACTAAATACATGTTGAAGTGTGTGCATAAGTCCTTTGGTTTAGGCGTGACACTCAATTTGAGTTTTTATTTCTTTAGCATTTCAGCCCGAGCTGAGCACGTTTTCCTGAGTTTGAATGTATCTTCATATGAATGAGTTGTGTGGTCAAATTAATGCTCATTTAGGCTTCAGGAGGACATCCTGAACTAAATAGATGTTGAAGTGTGTGCATAAGTCCTTTGGTTTGGGCGTGACACTCAATTTGAGTTTTTATTGCTTTAAATGCATTTTCAGGCCGAGCTGAGCACGTTTTGTGAGTTTGAATATATCTTCATAGGAATGAGTTGTGTGGTCAAATTAATGCTCATTTAGGCTTGAGGAGGACATCCTGAACTAAATACATGTTCAAGTGTGTGCATAAGTCCTTTGGTTTAGGCGAAACACTCAATTTGAGTTTTTATTGCTTTAAATGCATTTTGAGCCCGAGCCGAGCACGTTTTTTGAGTTTGAATGTATCTTCATAGGAATGAGTTGTGTGGTCAAATTAATGCTCATTTAGGCTTCAGGAGGACATCTTGAACTAAGTACATGTTGAAGTGTGTGCATAAGTCCTTTGGTTTGGGCGTGACACTCAATTTGAGTTTTTATTGCTTTAAATGCATTTTCAGGCCGAGCTGAGCACGTTTTGTGAGTTTGAATATATCTTCATAGGAATGAGTTGTGTGGTCAAATTAATGCTCATTTAGGCTTGAGGAGGACATCCTGAACTAAATACATGTTCAAGTGTGTGCATAAGTCCTTTGGTTTAGGCGAAACACTCAATTTGAGTTTTTATTGCTTTAAATGCATTTTGAGCCCGAGCCGAGCACGTTTTTTGAGTTTGAATGTATCTTCATAGGAATGAGTTGTGTGGTCAAATTAATGCTCATTTAGGCTTGAGGAGGACATCCTGAACTAAGTACATGTTGAAGTGTGTGCATAAGTCCTTTGGTTTGGGCGTGACACTCAATTTGAGTTTTTTTTGCTTTAAATGCATTTTCAGGCCGAGCTGAGCACGTTTTGTGAGTTTGAATATATCTTCATAGGAATGAGTTGTGTGGTCAAATTAATGCTCATTTAGGCTTGAGGAGGACATCCTGAACTAAATACATGTTCAAGTGTGTGCATAAGTCCTTTGGTTTAAGCGTGACACTCAATTTGAGTTTTTATTGCTTTAAATGCATTTTGAGCCCGAGCCGAGCACGTTTTTTGATTTTGAATGTATCTTCATAGGAATGAGTTGTGTGGTCAAATTAATGCTCATTTAGGCTTGAGGAGGACATCCTGAACTAAGTACATGTTGAAGTGTGTGCATAAGTCCGTTGGTTTGGGCGTGACACTCAATTTGAGTTTTTATTGCTTTAAATGCATTTTCAGGCCGAGCTGAGCATGTTTTGTGCATTTGAATGTTTCTTCATAGGAATGAGATGTGTGGTCAAATTAATGCTCATTTAGGCTTCACATCCTGAACTAAAAACATGTTGAAGTGTGTGCATAAGTCCTTTGGTTTAGGCGTGACACTCAATTTGAGTTTTTATTGCTTTAAATGTATTTTCAGCCCAAGCCGAGCACATTTTCTGAGTTTGAATGTATCTTCATAGGAGTGAGTTGTGTGGTCAAATTAATGCTCATTTAGGCTTCAGGAGGTCATCCTGAACTAAATACATGTTGAAGTGTGTGCATAAGTCCTTTGGTTTAGGCGTGACACTCAATTTGAGTTTTTATTGCTTTTAATGCATTTTCAGCCCGATCCGACCACGTTTTTTGAGTTTGAATGTATCTTCGTAGGTATGAGTTGTGTAGTCAAATTAATGCTCATTTAGGCTTCAGGAGGTCATCCTGAACAAAATACATGTTGAAGTGTGTGCATAAGTCTTTTGGTTTAGGTGTCACACTCAATTTGAGTTTTTATTATTGTAAATGCATTTTCAGGCCGAGCTGAGCACGTTTTCTGAGTTTGAATGTATCTTCATAGAATGAGTTGTGTGGTCAAATTAATGCTCATTTAGGCTTCAGGAGGTCATCCTGAACAAAATACATGTTGAAGTGTGTGTATAAGTCCTTTGGTTTAGGCGTGACACTCAATTTGAGTTTATATTGCTTTAAATGCATTTTCAGCCCAAGCTGAGCACGTTTTTTCAGTTTGAATGTATCTTCTTAGGAATGAGTTGTGTAGTCAAATTAATGCTCATTTAGGCTTCAGGAGGTCTTCCTGAACTAAATACATGTTGAAGTGTGTGCATAAGTCTTTTGGTTTAGCGTGACACTCAATTTGAGTTTTTATTGCTTTAAATGCATTTTCAGGCCGAGCAGAGCGCATTTTCTGAGTTTGAATGTATCTTCATAGGAATGAGTTGTGTGATCAAATTAATGCTCATTTAGGCTTCAGGAGGTCTTCCTGAACTAAATACATGTTGAAGTGTGTGCATAAATCCATTGGTTTAGGCGTGACACTCAATTTGAGTTATGCACACATCGCTTGAAATGCATTTTCAGCCCGAGCTGAGCACGTTTTCTGAGTTTGAATGTATCTTCATAGGAATGAGTTGTGTGATCAAATTAATGCTAATTTAGGCTTCAGGAGGACATCCTGAACGAAATACATGTTGAAGTGTGTGCATAAGTCCTTTGGTTTAGGCGTGACACTCAATTTGAGTTTTTATTGCTTTAAATGCATTTTCAGCCTGAGCTGAGCCCGTTTTTTGAGTTTGAATGTATCTTCATAGGAATGAGTTGTGTAGTCAAATTAATGCTCATTTAGGCTTCAGGAGGACATCCTGAACTAAATACATGTTGAAGTGTGTGCATAAGTCCTTTGGTTTGGGCGTGACACTCAATTTCAGTTTTTATTGCTTTAAATGCATTTTCATTCCGAGCCAAGCACGTTTTTTGAGTTTGAATGTATCTTCATAGGAATGAATGAGTTGTGTGATCAAATTAATGCTCATTTAGGCTTCAGGAGGACATCCTGAACGAAATACATGTTGAAGTGTGTGCATAAGTCCTTTGGTTTAGGCGTGACACTCAATTTGAGTTTTTATTATTGTAAATGCATTTTCAGGCCGAGCTGAGCACGTTTTCTGAGTTTGAATGTATCTTCATAGAATGAGTTGTGTGGTCAAATTAATGCTCATTTAGGCTTCAGGAGGTCATCCTGAACAAAATACATGTTGAAGTGTGTGCATAAGTCCTTTGGTTTAGGCGTGACACTCAATTTCAGTTTTTATTGCTTTAAATGCATTTTCATTCCGAGCCAAGCACGTTTTTTGAGTTTGAATGTATCTTCATAGGAATGAATGAGTTGTGTGATCAAATTAATGCTCATTTAGGCTTCAGGAGGACATCCTGAACGAAATACATGTTGAAGTGTGTGCATAAGTCCTTTGGTTTAGGCGTGACACTCAATTTGAGTTTTTATTATTGTAAATGCATTTTCAGGCCGAGCTGAGCACGTTTTCTGAGTTTGAATGTATCTTCATAGAATGAGTTGTGTGGTCAAATTAATGCTCATTTAGGCTTCAGGAGGTCATCCTGAACAAAATACATGTTGAAGTGTGTGCATAAGTCCTTTGGTTTAGGCGTGACACTCAATTTGACTTTTTATTGTTTTAAATGCATTTTCAGCCCGAGCTGAGCACGCTTTCTGACTTTGAATGTATCTTCATAGGAATGAGTTGTGTGGTCAAATTATTGCTCATTTAGGCTTCAGGAGGTCATCCTGAACTAAATACATGTTGAAGTGTGTGCATAAGTCCTTTGGTTTAGGCGTGACACTCAATTTGAGTTCTTATTGCTTTAAATGCATTTTCAGCCCGAGCTGAGCACGTTTTCTGAGTTTGAATGTATCTTCATAGGACTGAGTTGTGTAGTCAAATTAATGCTCATTTGGGCTTCAGGAGATCATCCTGAACTTAATCCATGTTGAAGTGTGAGCATAAGTCCTTTGGTTTAGGCATGACACTCAATTTGAGTTTTTATTGCTTTAAATGCATTTTCATCTGAGCTGAGTGCGTTTTCTGACTTTGAATGTATCTTCATAGGAATGAATGAGTTGTGTGATCAAATTAATGCTCATTTAGGCTTCAGGAGGACATCCTGAACGAAATACATGTTGAAGTGTGTGCATAAGTCCTTTGGTTTAGGCGTGACACTCAATTTGAGTTTTTATTTTTTTCAATGCATTTTCAGCCTGAGCCGAGCACGTTTTTTGAGTTTGAATGTATCTTCATAGGAATGAGTTGTGTAGTCAAATTAATGCTCATTTAGGCTTCAGGAGGACATCCTGAACTAAATACATGTTGAAATGTGTGCATAAGTCCTTTGGTTTAGGCATGACACTAAATTTGAGTTATAATTTTTTTAAATGCATTTTCAGCCCGAGCTGAGCACGTTTTCTGACTTTGAATGTATCTTCATAGGAATGAGTTGTGTAGTCAAATTAATGCTCATTTAGGCTTCAGGAGGACATCCTGAACTAAATACATGTTCAAGTGTGTGCATAAGTCCTTTGGTTTAGGCGTGACACTCAATTTGAGTTTTTATTGCTTTAAATGCATTTTCAGCCTGAGCCGAGCGCGTTTTCTGTGTTTGAATATTTCTTCATAGGAATGAGTAGTGTGGTCAAATTAATTCTCATTTAGGCTTCAGGAGGACATCCTGAACTAAATACATGTTGAAGTATGCACATAAGTCCTTTGGTTTAGGGGTGACACTCAATTTGAATTTTTATTGCTTTAAATGCATTTTTAGCCCGAGCTGAGCACGTTTTCTGAGTTTGAACGTAACTTTATAGGAATGAGTTGTGTGCTCAAATTATTGCTCATTTAGGCTCCACACTTTTTCATGATTATTATTATTATTATTATTAATATCACTGCATAAGCAAGGCTCAACATCCGCCTCATGTGAGCGTTTTTGTAAAAGATTTTCTTAATCGTGCTACTTTGGACTGGGTTGTTTTTTTTTTTTTTGGATATTGGGACAGAGAAACTTTATTATGTATTGACAGTGTTTGCTCTTCATCTCTTTTTCAACCTGGTGGATGCCCTCTCTTTGCCCTAATATGACCTGATTTGTAGTCAGACGCCTTATGCATTGCGCCACGAACTCCACGAAATCAAACCACTATTTCTCTGTTCTCCTGTGGGGGAATTTTCCGCTCCCAAAAAGTTATTGTTACCTTTTCCAGTGTGGGATGGGAGCTTCTCTAATCAGTGCACCTGCCTCCCCGACACACCTGCGAGTCTTTATCTCATCTGCCACTTGCAGCATAAAAGCCAGCCTGAACAGCCACCCATTGTCACTTCGTCAGAGATCCTTCCTGCCGTGTCGACTGTGCCGTACCGCTCCAGGATTCCTGCACACCTCGACTTGATCATTTTGACTAACCTTTCAGTTGTGACCACCTCGGCCTGTCTCGCTTACTGGCAATAAAACCCTTGTGTGCTTTTTGTGTCTGCGCGTGGTTCCTCTCTTCATCTCTCACGAAGCCGAACACTTTGCTTAACACCCGCGGCGCTCCCAGCGCTCCGCCCCAACATCCTCGTCGAAACAGCCTGAGCGCCGCAGCGGAGCAACTCCGGTTCGGCCGTGGGCAAAAACGGCTCGGTCCGAAATTTCTCATGGGTGGGCGTGAGCTGTTCCTCCGCTTCGCTTGTCACACACACCACTCTCGGCCCTACCTGCCCCGCGCAACTCCGGCAGGGCCAAGCGGGTGGCATCGGTTCGGTCCCGGACCCTCGCGCGGTTTGATTCCGTAGTTTTTCTTCCCTTTGATTGCACACCGCGCCCCCTGTCCCTCAAAGCGAGGTGCATCTCTGGCGGAGCCGAGCGGGCAGCAGCTTTGGTCCCGGCAGGTCGTGTTGGTGTGCGCAAGGTCTTCCACCTCTTCGCTTGCAACACTCGCCTTTGCCGGCCCGCCAGGCACGGCGCAGCTCTGGCGGGGCCAAGCGGCAGCATCGGTTCGGTCCCGGGCGCAAAATCAAAAGGGAGGGTCGACACTGTGGACAAATGATGGACCCTAACACAAAGGGCAGGAAACTTCGACGCACACCCGCGCGACATTGTGTGAACGAAAATATGCCACCCGCCTGACCTCGCCGGACTTTCGCCGCGCCCGTCGGTCGAACGTGGCCCGGGTTGCAAGCGAAGTGGGTGAAAAGCTCACGCCCATCCTCGCGAAATGTCGTACAAGGCCGCTGCAAAGCACGGCCCGGGCGCGGCTGCTCCTAGCGGATCGCAATGCAGCTCTGATCAGGGGGATCTTGCGGGAAGCCGGGAGGGGCGCGGGTGTCAAGCAACGGGCTAATAAACCTCGTCGAATACGCCCGCGACGGGCCGGTATTGAAAGCGATGCTGCCAGTTTGTCCCCGCCGGAGCTCCTCCAAGCCAGGCAGGCCGAAAGTGGCGCGGGTTGACAACATAGGGTCCAAAACTTCAACGCACAACCAAGCGATCGTCCGGCTTTATGCAGCCTTGTACAAACTGTGTTTTCAAATTGTTCGCCCGAAACAGTTTTGTCACTCCCACAAGACAAACAAGCTATTTTTTTCAGATGGCATTGGAACTGATGAAGGCCTTCCCCAGACATTCCGTGCATCAATTTTAGAACATTATTTGGCGATGGAAAATAAGAGAACAAGACAATCATCAGAAATACTGACCACAGCAGGTTTATTGGATGATGATCACCCATGCAAAAAATGTTTCATTGTGGCATCCAGAAATGATGACAAAGAAATATTTTGTTTCAAACGACTTCATGAAAATGAAGTGTTGATACCAGGGATGGATTCTGAAAACTTTTAGAAAATCATTTTTTATGATTTGTACAACAACGAAAAGTCTCGTGTTATTCACTGCTCTGATGAAAACAAAATGTCAAGATAAAATTTCAATCCCATATTTACACACTGTGAATTTTAAGTTTAATGTTGACTGATATTCCGTCACGTTGTAGTATTTGTTCTCGCCATGCACTGTGGCATGCTCTCAATGGCAAAACCACCTGGAAAAGGTCCTCTGACAAAACGATTGATTTTTACAATGGAAGAACACACAATTTATCTCGCATCGACATGGTCTTCATGATGCTTTGCATGCATCATTGAAATTGGGTTGGTTCAAGTAAGAAAAAAAAATTGAATTTTAAAAGCAACTTAGAGTTATGCTGATTGAAATTTCCTAACACATAATCTTGCGATGTTAGGGTTCTCTCCCCCGCCCCCCTTTTGACGAGACCCAGTGTGAAAGGTGGTACCATGAGCAGTGTCTTGAGAAGCATTTGCATGAATTGAGAGGCCGAAAACTGGTATTGCTGCTGTGAGTGCACATCACAATGTTGGAAGTCATGTAGACCTATATCTAATTTTGTGAGTGTTGTTCTGGAAAAAAATAAATTCTCACTAAAAAATGACAGACATGTCAGATTAAATTGCCTACACTGGTAAAGTGTTTTTTTGTGCCACTGGTTGTGTGTTGGTCTCAGTGGCTATATGATGTGGAAAAATTACACCCCAAAAAATTGGTTTCGAACCGGAGCTGCACCGTGCCGACGTCCCCGCCAGAGATGGAAATCGCTTTGAGGACCAGGGGGTCGCGGTGTGCGATCAAAGGGAAGAAAAATTTGGTCATCAAACAGCACGAAGGTCCGGGACCGAACGGATGCCACCCGCTTGGCCCCGCCGGAGCAGAGGTAAGATCGGGCGGCCCGAGCCCGAGCCCGAGCCCTACCCGAACCCGACCGCCCTAAAATGTCCCTCATTGCTTCGGGTTCGGGGAGCACGGCACCCGTACGGCGGAGAGTATCCAGGGTTACCAGTGAAGCGGAGGAACATCTCACGCCCACCCGCGCGAAATGTCGTACCGAGTTGTTTCTGCCCACGGCACCGCCGATGCTGCACCGTTTTGGCGCGAGGGACGCTCCAAACGAGGAGTTTGGGTCGAATGTGGATTAAAGTCTTAGGTTTCGTGAGAGATCAGCACAAGAACCACACACAGACACCAAAAACGAAGAGGGGTTTTATTGCCAGAAAGTTGGACAGGTCGAGGTGTAAACAACTGAAAGCTAGTCAAAATGATCACGTTGAGGAGTGCAGAAATGCTGGAGCGTAGTGATGGGTCCAGCGACACCGATGCGTTGACGCATGCGCCGGGCTCACAGAGCAAACCACGTGTCGGTGCATGTGCTGCTTCATTACGTCACGTGATTGACACGTGCACCGCACCGGCGCAGTTTAGACTGCATCGGCTGCGTCGACACAGTCCAGGCTGCTAATTGACATGTGAACTGCACCGGCGCAGTTTAGACTGCGGTTCAGTGTGACACACTAGTGAGCTAGTGACACAGATTTTCATATCACTAGTTAACTAGTGGAACGTATTTTGTCTCACTTGTCAGGCTCAATGCTGAACATGTATAGACTTTGACTGAACATGTTTGACAAAACTGGGCACGAGGTGACACGTGCACACATCTAGATTAACACCAACAAGTGAAAAGAAAAGCCCAACATGTAGGAAAAATGTCAAACATGTTCAGTCAAACCTTGCACAAGTTCATTTCTTGGTCTGACTAGTGAGACAAAATGCCTCCCACTAGTTAACTAGTTGAATAAACACAAGCATCTCTAGTGAACTAGTGGCTCACTCTGGACTCAACTAGTTTACTAGAAAGAAAACATGTGTTTCACTAGTTCACAAGTGAGTTTGAAATGAGACCAACTAGTGCAACTAGTGGAAATTGTCGCATTTACAAGTTAACTAGTGAACATTTTGAACCTCATTAGTCAGCTAGTAAGGTTTGGAAGATCCAACTAGTGTAACTAGTGGACATAATATGCCTGACTATTGAAGATATCACCTATATATGTTATATGTTTAGCTTAAAACTTTGTATCATAGACAGATCGACTTTGACACTAGTCTCTGTCCTGAACATCTGCTGAAGTACTTGAAACAAAGAATGTAGTGTGAAGTTTAGATTCTATTTTCACTTGGTTAATTAACAGCCCCCGAGGGTTTTCTTGCCTCCTCCACCTTGTAAAAGTCCCTGAAGGCTGTCAAGTGCCTTCGAAGAGGAACCCTAATCTCAAGATTTGTGGACCAGCAGATATGGTCTGTACTTTGTCAAAATGCCAAGATCGAACTGCATTGACCTTTCTTTGTTTCAGATTTTTACATGAGGGGAAGGACTGCCCGCCCCTAATTAATATAATTAACATACTATGCCTATATGTACGTGTGACTGTAGTTGCTCGGGGCTTCCTGATGAAATCTGAGACTCACAGGAGCCCGAATCGATTCGTGTTGTGCCCTGAACGTTCAGTAAAACATCTTGCAAGAACTTCTCCATTTCCAGCCTCTGACTTTTGCACATCAACTCAGCCCGAATCAAACGAACTTGCGGAGGACCTGGGGAAGTGGAGAACGGTCAAGGGATCCCGCCGTGTCGACAACAACACGCTTCCCCCTGCTTGATTATCCTCCAACACTAGTGAGCTAGTGATCAATTTTTAAACTGACAAGTTCACTGCTAAGGCCAGAACACCTTAACTAGTGTACCCAGTGGACATTTGGCCCTTACAAGTGAGCATGTCAACTGTAACATGCGATCATTCATGTCTCAGTTGCGACTCGAACACCGACATGTTCACAAGTGGGCTGCATGCAAATGAAGCAGGCGGGACAAGAATTTTGATTGGTCAATATTCAAAGAATGAATATTCAGTCTTAAAGCTTTAACCCTTACGCGCCCGGCTCGTAATACCTTAAGAAGAAAGTACAGTAGTGATTTTATAAATATAAATTCATAATTTAGATTCATCTGTCTCTTTCTCTCTCTCTCTCTCTCTCTCTCTCTCTCTCTCTCTCTCTCTCTCTATATATATATATATATATATATATATATATATATATACAGTATAGTATATACAGTATATATATATAAAATCCTCGTCTCACCCCTCGGGTGGTGTCCGTCCCTCATTCAGCTCGGGTCCTCTACCAGAGGCCAGGAAGCTTGAGGGTTCTGCGCAGTATCCTTGCTGTTCCCAGCACTGCACATTTCTGGACTGAGATGTCCGATGTTGTTCCCGGGATCTGTTGCAACCACTCATCTAGTTTGGGGGTCACTGCCCCGAGTGCTCCGACCACCACAGGCACGACTGTCACCTTTACCTTCCAGGCTCTCTCCAGCTCCTCTCTGAGCCCTTGGTATTTCTCGAGTTTCTCGTGTTACTTCTTTCTGATGTTTCCATCACTTGGGACCGCTACATCCACTACAACGGCTTACTTCTGCCCTTTATCTATGATCACGATATCCGGTTGGTTCGCCATTACCATCTTGTCAGTCTGGATTTGGAAGTCCCACAGGATCTTCGCTCTGTCATTCTCCACCACCTTCGGAGGTGTTTCCCATTTTGACCTTGGGGTTTCCAGTCCATACTCCGCACAGATGTTTCGGTAGACTATGCCAGCCACCTGGTTATGGCGTTCCATGTAGGCTTTCCCTGCCAGCATCTTACACCCTGCAGTTATGTGTTGGATCGTCTCAGGTGCCTCTTGGCACAACCTACACCTTGGGTCTTGTCTGGTGTGGTATATCTGGGCCTCGATGGCTCTGGTTTTCAGGGCCTGCTCCTGAGCAGCCAGGATGAGTGCCTCTGTGCTGTCCTTCAGGCCAGCCCTCTCTAGCCACTGATAGGACTTCTTGAGATCAGCCACTTCAGTTATGGTCCGGTGGTACATCCCGTGTAGGGGCTTTTCCTCCCATGATGGTCCCTCTTCCAGCGCCTCATCCTCTGTTCCCCATTGTCTGAGACATTCTCTGAGTATGTCATCCGTTGGAGCATTCTCCTTGATGTATTCATGGAGCTTGGATGTTTCATCCTGGACAGTGGCTCTCACACTCACGAGTCCCCGGCCTCCTTCCTTTCGGCTTGCGTACAGTCTCAGGGTGCTGGATTTGGGATGGAACCCTCCATGCATGGTTATGAGCTTTCGGGTCTTAACGTCCGTGGTCTGAATCTCTTCCTTTGGCCACCTTATTATTCCTGCAGGGTATCTGATCACTGGCAGGGCATAGCTGTTTATTGCCCGGGTCTTATTTTTGCCATTGAGCTGGCTTCTTAGGACTTGCCTCACTCGCTGGAGGTATTTGGCCATAGCCACTTTCCTTGTTGCCAGTTCGAGGTTGCCATTGGCTTGTGGTATACCGAGGTACTTGTAGCTGTCCTCAATGTCTGCTATTGTTCCTTCGGGGAGTGAGACCCCTTCAGTGCGGACTACCTTTCCTCTCTTAGTCACCATCCGACTACATTTCTCAAGCCCGAATGACATCCCGATGTCGCTGCTGTAGATCCTGGTTGTGTGGATCAGGGAGTCTATGTCCCTTTCGCTCTTAGCATACAGCTTTATGTCATTCATGTAGAGGAGGTGACTGATTGTAGCTCCATTTCTGAGGCGGTACCATAGCCTGTCTTGGTGATTACTTGGCTTAGGAGGTTCAGTCCTATGCAGAACAGCAGTGGGGAGAGTGCATCACCTTGGTATATAGCACATTTGATGGACACTTGGGTAAGTGGCTTGCCATTGGCTTCAAGTGTGGTTTTCCACATCCTCATCGAGTTCGCAACGAAGGCTCTTAGGGTCCTGTTCACCTTATACAACTCCAAGCATTCAGTGATCCATGTATGTGGCATCGAGTCATAGGCTTTCTTGTAATCAATCCAGGCTGTGCACAGGTTGGTACGTCGGGACCTGCAGTCTTGTGCGACTGTTCTGTCAACCAGGAGCTGATGTTTGGCTCCTCTGGTATCTCTACCAATGCCCTTCTGTGCTTCGCTCATGTATTGATCCATGTGTCCACTTATCTTAGCCGCAATGATGCCTGACATGAGCTTCCATGTTGTGGAGAGACAGGTTATTGGCCGATAGTTGGGACTGCACCCTTGGAGGGATCCTTCATGATCAGGATCGTTCGCCCTTCGGTTAGCCATCCTGGGTGAGTCCCATCCCTAAGCAGCTGGTTCATTTGTGCTGCTAGGCGCTCATGGAGTGCCGTGAGTTTCTTTAGCCAGTAGGTGTGGACCATGTCCGGGCCTGGTGCTGTCCAGTTCTTCATATCTGAGACTCTTTCCTGTATGTCTGCCACTGTTATGGTAACTGGGTTCTGTTCAGGGAGGTTGCTGTGCTCCTCTCTCAGGGTCACCAGCCATTGTGCACTGCTGTTATGTGCAACCTCCTTTCAGTTTCCAGTCTTGGTGGGTCAGCTCTGTTGTTAGGACCCTGCCACTGAGCGTACACTTTCGCAGGTTGTGTTGCGAACAGCCTGTTTATTCGTCTGGCCTCATTCTCTTTCGTGTACCGCTTTAGGCGGCTGGACATGGCTTGGAGCCTTTGTTTGGCATTTTCGAGTGCTTCAGGTATGGTCATCTGGATGTACCGCTCGGGTATCGGCCTTTTCATCACACCTCTCTGGGCCTCCGTCAATTGACTCACATCTTTCCGAGCCGCCTTGATCTTAGCCTCCAACCGTCTTTTCCATGGTGGGCAACGTATCTCATGGCTTCCATGGTTGCTCTTATAGCCAAGCATCTCAAGGATCACTGATGCTGAAGCGTATATCAGCTCATTGGTTTCCGTGATCGTTACGGTAGGGATCGCCCTCAGTGCTGCATTCACACTTTCCATGAGACTTTCAGGTGGTACTTCACATAGCCGTTGTAATCGGTTTCTAGGTTGCCCAGCTTTCATTCTCGCCATGATCTTAGCTTTCAGGTCAGTTGCTGCCTCGCTCAGCATTTCATTCATTGGGGCTGGCCTCCCAATCTCATAATCTGCATTCATTGGGGCTTGCCTCCCAATCTCTGGTATGACCTCCTCCTCTGATCTGGGAGCCTGGGGCCCTTCACCATGGAACCTGCGTTGTACCTCATCAATCTCAAATTGTGACAGCAGTTGCCGTTTGTGGATGTTGGAACACTGAGCTACTAGTTGTTTTGTGGTCAACCGTGACTGTGGGTTTCGAAGTAACCATTTAGCCCACATTCTCTGCATGTAACCCCTCTGACTAGGGTTGCTTGAGTAGTAGCATTCCAACAGAGCCATGTTATCGCATCTCGCCCATCTCCGCTTTGTTCCAGTAGCCCATTTTTCATCAAGGTGTTCTGGTTCCCCAGCACCTGACGCAGACCTTGTTTGGCCGGGCGACGTCTGAGCCATATCATTCATTTTACTGTCTCTCATCATTGTATGAGGTAGGCATTAGCGTGAAGGATCTTGCCCAAGGACCCACACTGGATGGTGTTATGTGCTCATTTTTTGCCCCAAGCGGGATTCGAACCACCATCTCCCGCATGCCAAACCAATGCCTTACCAACTGAGCTATCCAGCCGCGCGCGCTCGCTCTCTCTCTCTCTCTCTCTCTCTCTCTCTCTCTCTCTCTCTCTCTCTCTCTCTCTCTCTCTCTCTCTCTCTCTCTCTCTCTCTCTCTCTCTCTCTCTCTCTCTCTCTCTCTCTCTCTCTCTCTCTCTCTCTCTCTCTCTCTCTCTCTCTCTCTCTCTCTCTCTCTCTCTCTCTCTCTCTCTCTCTCTCTCTCTCTCTCTATATATATATATATATATGTTGCAATAGAACAAATCTGAATAAAATATGTAATCAATTGCATTTTTAATACATTTTTGAAATGGTAAAGAGACTTTATGAACACCCTATATATATCCATCCATCCATTTTCCGAACCGCTTGATCCTCACTAGGGTCGCAGGGGGGTGCTGGAGCCTATCCCAGCTGTCTTCGGGTAGTAGGCGGGGGACACCCTGAATCGGTTGCCAGCCAATCGCAGGGCACACAGAGACAAACAACCATCCACACTCACAATCACACCTAGGGACAATTTCAGAGAGTTCAATCAGCCTACCACGCATGTTTTTGGAACGTGGGAGGAAACCGGAGGACCCGGAGAAAACCCACGCAGGCCTGGAGAGAACATGCAAACTCCACCCAGGAAGGCCAGAGCTGGAATTGAACCCGGTACCTCTGCACCGTGAGGTCGACACGCTAACCACTGGACTACTGGGCCACCCATGTATTCATTATAAAGTCATTAAATATTACATTAAAAATACATTCATAATATGTCACTAATTTCATCGATGTGATATTACTGTACACCCAATTTTGCACCCGTAAAATTGGATCGATAAACACTGTGTAGATACTTTCCAGCACAGGTACCAAAGGCAAGGCTCAGGGGCGAGATCTGGCCTGCCACATCATTTTATGTGGCCCACGAAAGCAAATCAAACATGGCAACATCCATGATGCTTGCAAAAATATGTACCAAAATTTAAAATTCTCATATGTAATAAATAAGAGACTCTGTAAGCATTTTGTTGTGTTTTTGTTTTTCTTGTTGAATGGCTTTTGCTTGTCTTTTTGTCACAAGATTCATTTGCAATTTCCCTTGGCGTTTGCAAGAACGTTTTGTTACCCTCATTCTTATCCTGGTAATTTTGTTACCAGCGTTTTATGTTGTACTTTATGATAAAGTACAACTTAAAATAATAAAGTCTTTATCGGTTGTGTGACCTTATATTGTAACTAAAGCATTTTTATGTTAGAATTTATTTTGGTATACGTTGTGGGATCCGCTCCTATTCCGGATTAGTCAAACACACCAATCGGCTGGAAGTAGACGTCTCATACGCAGCGAAATTATTTGGCGGGCCTCCTGCAGATATGAGCGGCAATTCAGCTGAATCTGCCACCGAAATTGGTGTCAGTGAAGTTCTTAATCGCGTCTGGAACGCTCTTGACGTTGCAAGACGAGAATTGTCGGTGCAGAAGGACGACAATAATCTATTGCGAGCCACAAGAAGCACTTTTCGGAGACGAAGAAGAGCACGCCCAACGGCAGGTAGGCTAACTTTGACAAATCTTATTGGCTCTATAAATGTTGCTATTACATGAGTTTCAATCAATGTTATGAATAATACGAAAAAAATTAAATAGTTTTGGCCATATGCCTTTTATTTGGTACTGTTTAACTGAGTGTAAGTATATAATAATGAGAGGGGAATCGAAGATTATTTGCCCGAACGTCTTTGGCTATTTTGAGATTAGAATACCTGTACCCAATTTGCTGAAGGTACGATTGACAGTTGCATATTCTGTTCCTGTATACAGAAACGCAAACACGTGTTCATGGGATACACGGAGTCTGGAGAGTAAGGCTATTCCTGTTGCCGAATTCCGATCATCTTGCACTCCCGCCTCATTCGGAATGCTGCAAACTGACCAGAATTGGTTTGGGTAATGCACAAATTACATCTTTTCACAGTGAGATTGTATTTTTACCCCCCACCCCCATTTGTTACTGTTATAGCTTCATTGGATGTGTAGTCCTGAACTGGTTGCCAGCCATATCACTAATGTTCAAAAGTTCGGGGTCACTCAGAAAATCCTTATGCTTTAAAGAAAAGCAATGCTTGTTTGTATTGTTTAAAAAAAAAACACTAGCAATGTCAAGATTGGTATTTCAAATTAACTTAATGTTATTGTCATGGATAAAACCGTGGGTAAGGGTATAAGTGACCTCAAACGTAGGAACAGTACACACCCTTGTGCTTTTATTGTAAAAATTATGCTCATATGTTTGATTTTTCTTTTTTTCTGGGGGATGGGTATTTATTTTCCAGGGATCCCAAATCATGATCTGCAAGGGACAAACTCCCCCGAGTGTTATGCACAACTTTCATGGAGTCTCGCAGAGTTTAATAATTACATCTGTCAAAGCTTCCCATCAGTTAGCCTAAATGTTATTGGATTTCATCTCGCAAGAGCTGATAAGTCGAGGCGTCTGACTAGAATTCAGGCAAACACTTTAAAGGACCTCAAAACAGCAGTTGGCAGAAGCAGAATATATATTCTTCCCCAGACCAATATTACACTGCCGTTAGAGGTTAGTCTTTGTATTGATCAAACATTCCTTTTGGATATTAGCACTCTGACTGATTAATAAGAGTTTGTCTTGTCAACATAGATCACTGAATTTGAAAATACTCACGCTGTACCAGAGACATCCCAGCCAACTGAACAAGAGAGCATTCCCCAGTATTTTCCTCCTCCACCATCCACAACATTGATGGCTTCACCTACTGCTACCTCAACAGCCACCAGACCTGAGCCTCACGCAGTACCCAATCTCGACCCCTTGCACCATCAGGTATCGTATCTCTGCCCTCACCTGCAGTGGCTCAGGTCATGCCCTCTGCTCCTGCAGTACCAGTTCACTTGTCATTTGTCACATCTAACAACAATTCTGATGCAAGTTCTCAGTCTTTGCCCTTCAATGCCATAGATTTGTCCTCATGGATGAACAATGGTGGAAGCTCAGCAAGCACAGGCTTGGACTCTTGTCAAGTAAGTATTTGTCCACAATATTGTAGTTTATATTTAATAATTCAGACTGGAGGCAATTGTGAGCTAAATGGTTATAATTGGAGATTAAAAGGCACTCTCTCGGTGTTCACGTCAAAAAAGACAGCTGGATGTAAGTCTAACTCTTTCCAACAGGAGCCAAGTTTAGAGTCAAGTTTGGATTCTGCACAGTGGCTCAATGCAGGGACCCCAGAGGTATATCCCCACATGGAGATTATAAATAATCTGTCATATGTTCTGAAAATATGACTGCAGACATGTTCATGTTTTCACATTATAACATGCACCATTTGTACTTTTGAAAGTATTTTACAGAGTGACACGCTTGGAATCAATGAACAGGTATTTTGTAGGTTTAGAAACATGTACCATATGTGACACGGAATTCTATTCAATTTCTGTTCTGTCCTCAACACTTGTGCTGTGCCCTGTATATTGACAGATAGTTCAACAGCCCTTTCTTATTAACACTCTGGAGAAAGTTTTGTCCTTTTGAAGGTTTGAATATAAGAAGCTTTTTCTCCAGCAAAACTCTGTGGAAAATACAGAAAGCAAATAAATGATTTGTCACTTTTACTCTACGGACACCAATGTGAATGAATAAGAAATTAAGGAGATCCACATGCATGAATTAAATCGCAATACATCTGTAGATAAATCAAAATGCAGTACATCTATGATGCAAATGGTTTGAGAGTCTGGAGTTCCAGTATGTAATTATGATTTGGGTAATCTGATTTTTAGGACTCCTGTGGATGACTTTTTTATTGATGATTCTGAAGAAGAGAGGTCAGATGATGACCTCATGGCAGTTGCTTATGAAAATGACAGTCCTCCATCAGTAAGTTAGAGCTCTTTTAAACATAACATAGGCCAACATTTTTTTTTCAGGAGTTGCTTATGACACTGCATTTTAAATATTCATAAGTGGAAAGAATTTGTTGCCTCTCTCTGCCATTGTTTTGCCATCCAATTCTAATATACTGTTCTTTTAATGTACATTAGGAAGAAGTGGATCTTGCCACTATTTTGAGGAATTTTCACGAGGATCACATTTCTGGCAATCTGGTATCCAGTATCAGAAGGAGTAAGCTTCTGGAGAGTGCCATTAAAGCAATCTCAAGAGTGACTTTCTGTTGGATACAGTCACCACACATAGATGCAGATGATATGGGGGGACCACAGCGGGAGTTTTTCAGGGTAACTTAATCAAGCCTTTGTTGCAGAAATTATTAAATACCTTGCACAAACAAAATGGCACACTTAAAATTTTCACTACTTTGACGGACTGATCAAAGTGCTATAGTCGGATGTTTTACCATTTGAAGACAATGTAATTGACACAAGAAAGGGTTGTTAGAAACTTTAATGAAATGCAAATCTTTTTCCTTGCATTATGTTCATATACCCTAAATTTGTTACACGAGAAGATGGTGAAATACTGTCCAGATGTTATGTTTGATTTACTTTTTTTGTGTACAATGGCAGACAAAATGGTTGAAATCAGATTTGAAGACCTTCTCGTCTTCATCACTGGGGCGGATGAAGTTCCTGTCCTGGGTTTCCGCGACAACATCTGCATCGATTTTTATGACCAGGCTGAGGGGATGCGACGTTTGCCCTACGCGTCTACCTGCATGTTGTGTTTGTACCTGCCGAGAGGAGTTACAGAGGAGAACGACCGAGAAAAATATTTCTCCAAAGGCGTTCGATACGTTGATTGTGCACAGACTGGCCTGTAATGTGCCTTGCGTGCTCTTGCCCCTGCAGTAGGTTCATTAAAAGAGCAACCAGAGTGTTTTCACCACCATGGTCGGATCTTACTCTGGAGGGTAACCCATACAGGCAGGTGGCTTGGACAAAATATTTCAACACTGTCAAAGCTGTGTTGTCTGTGCTGCAGTTGAAGTACGTTATTAGCCTGAAATTACCATCAATGCCAGCATGTGTCACAAACCCCCACCTGTAAAACAAACATAAAAAGAATAATGGATTAAATACAAGAAAACAATCAAGTTTCATATCTTGTTTGAAATATCATCTCAGTAGAGATGATATTGCTGTGCACTTAAGACTACATGGAGGCAATTTGGAGTTTGTGTAACTTGGATATACAAATGATAAAATTCAATTAAATCTGTGCTGTCCATACAATATGGCTTTCTAATGCTCCCACGAGTACAAATATAAGATGATCCCTTATTACCGAATGAGACGCATATGCCCATCTATGTGCCATAAACTATTGGGAAATGGCACATAGTATGTTCTTCTAGCCACAGTCTGGCTCCATCTCTGAGCTGCAGCAGCTGGGTCAATACGGTTGAGGATTTCTTGAACTCTTTTTCTTTGTCCTACAATACCATCAGCACGCAGGTATGCCCTCATCATCTGCAACAGGTTCATAAAACAACACAATAAAGAAAGTACACTTTCACACTGAATATAATGATATATACATGAAGGGACAAGAGTATGTAGCAGAACACTTACTTCCGAGCCTGATCTGGGAAATTGGCTGTGCAATCTTCTGACATGCTCCTCCAGGTCAACATCATGAATGGGAGTAAATCTATTTCTGGCTGAAATCTGAAAAGACTTCATTTTTTTATGCAGGTATGAAGAGAAACAACCCAACATCCCCGCGATGGCTCTCACTGTAAAGCCCTGAGTGAGGAGCAGTTCAATTTGATCCCTTGTAATGTCAAGTGCTGGTCTCCCTCGTCTACCTAAAGTATGGAAATAAAAGGATTAAGGAATTCAAGCAAATGAATCACTACGTGTTTTTATATACTGTATACAGTACAGGCATATAGACACAGATGTACATAAAAGTATATGCAGCTTCAAAACCACGAGCAGCTATTTTCTCTAACCATTTTACTCAAGAAAAAAATAATTCAAAATTATAATTGAATAACTAAAAGATCACTAGTTATTGCTTAAAAGTGTATAGCCATCGTGTTACTTAATAGTCTACTGGTCTGCAGGAAAACTACTGGTATAAAACGACGTTTGACAGGGTGATGGAAGGTAAGTCACAGCAGGTCGTCAGTAAAACCCGTGTGTAGTTCGAAGAAAAATACATACAAAAAATCAATGACAAAAAATCGTAGCCATTTTACCTGTGTGCAAACGATGTGCCACATGGGAACAAACACGTCCACCATTAGGAGCGGGTCCCGCAATGATGACAGATCGGAGATCTGTTAGACTTTGAATCAAATTTTGAATAGTATCAGCGCTAAACTGGTCACTAACTCTTCTTAAATTAGCAATTGAAATGTTTATCGCGCGTGCTTCACTTTCACCGGCAGACCCTTGACGACAGGCACTCTCTATTGCCCTGCACCTTCGCCGAATACGTCTCAGGACGCTGTCCGCCATGGTTGTTCTAAAAAACTAAGTGGACACAGAATTTCCTAAATCATGAGCCCTGACTGGTGGGATGATACTATTTTGAAACGGACAGCCAATAGGATACCGTTACATGTTTTCGTAATCATCCTTATTTGCATGTAATGCAAGTACAGTGTAATGTCACTAGCACTACAAGTGGGCACATTTACGGCCTTACATGTTCACTAGTAAGCGTCAAAATGATCTTACTAGTGAACTAGTGGGCGTTTTGTGGCTTACATGTTCACTAGTAAGCGTCAAAATGATCTTACTAGTGAACTAGTGGGCACATTTATGGCCTTACATGTTCACTAGTAAGCGTCAAAATGATCTTACTAGTGAACTAGTGGGCGTTTTGTGGCTTTCATGTCAACTAGTAAGCGTCAAAATGATCTTACTAGTGAACTAGTGGGCGTTTTGTGGCTTACATGTCAACTAGTAAGCCTCAAAATGATCTTACTAGTGAACTAGTGGGCGTTTTGGGGCATACATGTCAACTAGTAAGCATCAAAATGATCTTACTAGTGAACTAGTGGGCGTTTTGCGGCTTACATGTCAACTAGTACGCTTCAAAATGATCTTACTAGTGAACTAGTGGGCGTTTTGTGGCTTACATGTTCACTAGTAAGCGTCAAAATGATCTTACTAGTGAACTAGTGGGCACATTTATGGCCTTACATGTTCACTAGTAAGCGTCAAAATGATCTTACTAGTGAACTAGTGGGCAATATGGAATAAATACTCAAAGGGCTTGCCTGGCAAGCCCTTTGAGTATTTGAGTATTTGAGTATTGTAGACCAATGAGAGCACGTCCGACAGAAACGTGGACTTCGGGCAGCCAATCATGATGCATTTCGAGCCAAGCCCCAATAAAAACGGAGGAGAAAACTTTCAGACGGACTGAAAGCTTTTCGGGTAAATATTACTCTTGTTGTTACACAAAATGTTGTTTTACGATTATTTTAGGCGGTAAAGTTATGGTGTAAATGTCAAATATGTGGTCAATTTATGAAGATGAAGCCTGCTTAAAAATTTGCTCCAACGATTTCGGAGATGTGTCTGACTTGACAGCAATGGCGGCAGTTCAACGCTGACAGTCGCAGTCGGGTGCAGATTTATTTCGGCAGGACTTTCTCGAATCTGGCGTTTGCTCTGACAGTTCTCTGTCTGACAGTCACATTTTGTCTTATTACTCACAAGCTAATTGACATTTTAAAAAGAGTTAAAGTTAATGTTTGGAACATGATTTTGCTCTTACTGTTTGCTGCCTTAGTTCGTTTGAATTATTCGCTGCCTGTATTACATGAAGTACATTTTTTAATATTCACAAGACTGTAACTGTGCATTATAAATAATGTAACATTTGCACTGTTTTACTGGATCTACAACTAAACTAAACTAGGTCCTCGTTTCTGGGAGAGTCCACAGCACCTCCTGCATCACAACCATTCTGCCGGCACACCTTCAGCAGCACGATGTTTCTAACGGGAGCTGGAGGGTGATCAGCTTCATTGAAGAACAGGAGGAGGAGAGGCACAACGTTTGTCATCTGTGATATGTTTTTAGACTTTTCTCCTCATTAAAAAAAACTTTGTATGTTTTGTTAATTTCTTGATATAGTTCTTGTATTTAAATATTTTAACAATCAAATATTTTTCAACTATGTTTTGGATATGAATTGTATGAAATAAATCAGTGAAGCCCCAATCAAATTCTACTCCATCTAATCTGCTCGATCACACTGCTGTCAAGATGCTGTAAATAATGCCTTCATTCATGATTGTAGAAACCCCAGAACGGTAAACATGTGATTATTTTATTTTAAAATATAAGAAGCCTATGTTTTTCAATTGTGCTCATTTTCGTTGTATTGCACGACAAATATAATAGATGAGCCGGTTTGGGGACATCATCAACCAAGCTGCTGCTCCAATTGCAATGCGATATATTGTCCTGCTCTCCTAAATTCGCATCTACACCACAAATTATAGCATCCTAACTGATTTAGCAACAACTGAAAATTCACATCATTATTTAGGGAGAATATGTTGCAGAACTGTTGCTGTCACGTTGCGTGGTGGTGGTGGACCCCAAAAAGCAGGCAGGAGGGAGGAGCAGGGTGTATTTGAAGAATTGTATTTAAAACACAGAAAACTAAATCCTAAACAAAGTCCAAAGTAACAAACAAAAACCATGACTTAAACAAAAACTATCAATAACCAAAACACTACGAGAAAAAACATGACGGCAGCAAAGGAACAGCAAACAAACAAACATGACAGTAGCAAGAAGCAACAATGACCCGACACCAAGTGTTCGGGCAGGAGTCTTTTTATACGACTAATTACCAAATGGCCAACAGGTGTGCAGCTGCCGGGCGAGCCCTACAGTGCCACCTGTTGGTCCCTAAACCGAATCATGACAGTTGCATTATATGGTGCCGTATTAATTTTATTTAGTATAGCATACATATATAAAAGTGGAAAGATACTGTAGAGCTGTACCATTACTCTTTATCTCTGTGTACATAATAAATAAACATCACCTACAGATACATTGACTGGTAAAAATTGCTTGATTCCTTCTGTATACTGTAGATATTACGCAAATGGCGGTAAATAATTGTGAAAGCTCAGAATCAGGTTTTAAAGGGTTATTTTTTTGCTGGGTGGTGCTCTTATTATGGAGCCAATAGGAGGTGTTCACTTCTGGCACTGTCCTGCCTCCTGATTAGCATTTAGCGTAACTAGTGTGACCAGTGAGCCATTAGTGTTTCACATGTTGTACAAGTGAACATTTTGCCATCACTAGTTAACTAGTTAAATCAAACGACCATTTAACTAGTTGACTAGTGAGTAGGGTGACATCCACTAGTGCGACATTTTGACTTCACTAGTCAAACTAGTGAAGTCAAAATGTCGCACTAGTGGAACTAGTGGATATTTGGGGCATCACTGGTGAGCAAGTAACATTTTTGGACTCACTAGTTGGTTATCAAGGCTTTAACGGTCTTAAACTAGTGTACTATCAATGTTTTATACTCCACTAGTTAACTAGTGGATATTTCAGCTCCCACTAGTTAACTAGTGCAGAAAATCATAGGCCACTAGTTAACATGTTAGAACAATCCACGTTTCACTAGTTAACATGTTAACACCTTTTAAACCTTACTAGTAAACTAGTAAGACTTTGAACCTCACTAGTTTGGTCTAGTGGGCCACTAGGGCATAAAAAAGCTGACTAGCTGGGGAGTTCCCTCTGCTTGTGTGCTTCCAGGTGTCACTAGTTAGAATTTTGTCAGCACTAGTTGGACAAAAGTGGCACTAGTTGCCAAAAATGAGTGGCTAGTGAGGATTTCTGTGCAACTAGTTCGACATTCGGTGTCACTAGTGTGGCCGAGTGTCGAACTAGTGCTGAAAGAGATCGAACTAGTGTAACACACTTATGTTTGACATCAGGAATAAATGCTCAAATGGCTTGCCATACACTTTCAAACAGACATCAAGTACCGCAGAGCTGCGTGCTCGCAGCGGACCGTATGCGAGCCTGACAGGCTGAGCGCTCAAACCACCACGGGAGCGGGCCCCTCCTTCGTGCACTCGCGAGAAGGTGAATAAATGAAAAAAATTCACCCCACCACTCCGCCCCCCCGACCCGGAAGTGCCCTGTCTGCTATAAAGGGGACAATTTTCACTTCTTTTTTCGCTTACGGCCATACTACCCTGAGAACGCCCGATCTCGTCCGATCTCGGAAGCTAAGCAGGGTCGGGCCTGGTTAGTACTTGGATGGGAGACCGCCTGGGAATACCAGGTGCTGTAAGCTTTTGCACCCACGTGAACACTCTTTCACGTTATTTCGCGCTTCCTTTTCTCCACTTTTTTCACCTCAGCCTTAACTGGGGGACCCACTACGTTGAACTGATATTTTTAAATCTCTTATTGATGTGTTGCACCTCCGCTGGAAAAGCACACTTTTGCAACAGACATCAAGTACCGAGGAGCTGCGTGCTCGCAGCGGACCATATGTGAGCCTGACAGGCTGAGCGCTCGAACCACCACGGGAGCGGGCCCCTCCTTCGTGCACTCGGGAGGAGGTGAATAAATGAAAAAAATTCACCCCACCACTCCGCCCCCGACCCGGAAGTGCCCTGTCAGCTATAAAGGGGACAATTTTCACTTCATTTCTCGCTTACGGCCATACTACCCTGAGAACGCCCGATCTCGTCCGATCTCGGAAGCTAAGCAGGGTCAGGCCTGGTTAGTACTTGGATGGGAGACCGCCTGGGAATACCAGGTGCTGTAAGCTTTTGCACCCACGTGAACACTCTTTCACGTTATTTCGCGCTTCCTTTTCTCCACTTTTTCACCTCAGCCTTAACTGGGAGAGCCACAACGTTGAACTGACATTTTTAAATCTCTTATTGATGTGTTGCACCTCCGCTGGAAAAGCACACTTTTGCAACAGACATCAAGTACCGAGGAGCTGCGTGCTCGCAGCGGACCGTATGCGAGCCTGACAGGCTGAGCGCTCAAACCACCACGGGAGCGGGCCCCTCCTTCGTGCACTCGGGAGGAGGTGATAACATGAAAAAAAATCACCCCAGCACTCCACCCCCGACCCGGAAGTGCCCTGTCTGCTATAAAGGGGACAATTTTCACGTTTTCCCTCGCTTGCGGCCATACTACCCTGAGAATGCCCGATCTCGTCCGATCTCAGAAGCTAAGCAGGGTTGGGCCTGGTTAGTACTTGGATGGGAGACGGCCTGGGAATACCAGGTGCTGTAAGCTTTTGCACCCACGTGAACAGTCTTTCACGTTATTTCGCGCTTCCTTTTCTCCATTTTTTCACCTCAACCTTAACTGGGAGACCCACAACGTTGAACTGACATTTTTAAATCTCTTATTGATGTGTTGCACCTCTGCTGGAAAAGCACACTTTCAAACAGACATCAAGTACCGAAGAATTGCGTGCTCGCAGCGGACCGTATGCGAGCCTGACAGGCTGAGCGCTCAAACCACCACGGGAGCGGGCCCCTCCTTCGTGCACTCGGGAGGAGGTTAATAAATGAAAAAAATTCACCCCACCACTCCGCCCCCGACTCGGAAGTTCCCTCCATCCATCCATCATCTACCGCTTATCCGGGGCCGGGTCGCGGGGGCAACAGCTTTAGCAGGGAAGCCCAGACTTCCCTCTCCCTAGCTACTTCTTACAGCTCTCCCCGGGGGATCCCGAGACGTTCCCAGGCCAGCTGGGTGACATAGTCTCTCCAGCGTGTCCTGGGTCTTCCTCGGGGTCTCCTCCCGGTGGGACATGCCCGGAACACCTCACCAGGGAGGCGCTCAGGAGGCATCCGAATCAGATGCCCAAGCCACCTCATCTGGCTCCTCTCGATGTGGAGGAGAAGTGGCTCGCCTCTGAGCCCCTCCCGGATGACCGAGCTTCCCACCTTATCTCTAAGGGAGAGCCCGGACACCCTGCGGAGAAAACTCATTTCGGCCGCTTGTAACCGGGATCTCGTTCTTTCGGTCACGACCCATAGCTCGTGACCATAGATGAGGGTTGGAACATAGATCGACCGGTAAATTGAGAGCTTCGCCCTTTGGCTCAGCTCCTTCTTCACCACAACAGACCGATACAACGTCCGCATCACAGCAGACGCTGCACCGATCCGCCTGTCGATCTCTCGCTCCCTCCTGCCCCCACTCGTGAACAAGACCCCAAGATACTTGAACTCCTCCACTTGGGGCAAGATCTCCTCCCCGACCCGGAGGGGGCACTCCACCCTTTTCCGACTGAGGACCATGGTTTCAGATTTGGAGGTGCTGATCTTCATCCCAGCCGCTTCACACTCGGCTGCGAAACGCTCCAGTGAGAGTTGGAGAGCCCTGTTTGAAGGAGCCAACAGCACCACATCATCTGCAAAAAGCAGGGATGCAATACTGAGGCCCCCAAAACGGACCCCCTCAACGCTTCTGCTGCGCCTAGAAATTCTGTCCATAAAGGTTATGAACAGAATCGGCGACAAAGGGCAGCCTTGGCGGAGTCCTACCCCCACTGGAAACGATTCCGACTTACTGCCGGCAATGCGAACCAGACTCTGACATCGGTGGTATAGTGACCGAACCGCCCGTATCAGGGGGTTCGGTACCCCATACCCACGAAGCACCCCCCACAGAACTCCCCGAGGGACATGGTCAAACGCCTTCTCCAAGTCCACAATACACATGTAGACTGGTTGGGCGAATTCCCACATACCCTCGAGGACCCTGCTAAGGGTGTAGAGCTGGTCCGCTGTTCCACGGCCGAGACGAAAACCACACTGCTCCTCCTCAATCTGAGGCTCGACTTCCTGACGGACCCTCCTCTCCAGCACCCCTGAATAGACCTTACCAGGGAGGCTGAGGAGTGTGATCCCTCTGTAGTTGGAACACACCCTCCGGTCCCCCTTTTTAAAAAGAGGGACTACCACCCCGGTCTGCCAATCCAGAGGCACTCTCCCTGTTGACCACGCGATGTTGCAGAGGCGTGTCAACCAGGACAGCCCCACAACATCCAGAGCCTAGAGGAACTCCGGGCGGATCTCATCCACCCCTGGGGCCTTGCCACCGAGGAGCTTTTTAACCACATCGGTGACTTCAACCACAGAGATAGGAGAGCCCACCTCAGAGTCCCCAGGCTCTGCTTCCTCCAAGGAAGGCGTGTTGGTGGAGTTGAGGAGGTCTTCCAAGTACTCTGCCCACCGGTTCACAACGTCCCGAGTCGAAGTCAGCAGCACCCCATCCCCACTGTACACAGTGTTAGTGGTGCACTGCTTCCCCCTCCTGAGACGTTGGATGGTGGACCAGAATTTCCTCGAAGCCGTCCGGAAGTCGGCTTCCATGGCCTCACCGAACTCCTCCCACGCTCCGGTTTTTGCCTCGGCGACCACCGAAGCTGCGTTCCGCTTGGCCAGTCGATACCCATCAGCTGCCTCTGGGGTCCCACAGGCCATAAAGGCTTGATAGGACTCCTTCTTCAGCTTGACGTCATCCCTTACTGCTGGTGTCCACCAGCGAGTACGGGGGTTGCCGCCACGACAGGCACCAACCACCTTACGGCCACAACTCAGATTGGCCGCCTCAACAATAGAGGCACGGAACATGGTCCACTCGGGCTCAATGTCCCCCGCCTCCCCCGGAACATGGGAAAAGCTCTGTCGGAGGTGGGAGTTGAAACTCCTTCTGACAGGGGATTCCGCCAGACGCTCCCAACAAACCCTCACAATACGTTTGGGTCTGCCAGGACGGACCGGCATCTTCCCCCACCATCGGAGCCTACTCACCACCAGGTGGTGATCAGTTGACAGCTCCGCCCCTCTCTTCACCCGAGTGTCCAGAACATGCGGCCGCAAATCCTATGATACAACTACAAAGTCGATCATCGAACTGCGGCCTAGGGTGTCCTGGTGCCAAGTGCACATATGGACACCCTTATGTTTGAACAAGGTGTTCGTTATGGACAATCCGTGGCGAGCACAGAAGTCCAATAACAAAACACCACTCGAGTTCTGATCGGGGGGGCCGTTCCTCCCAATCACGCCCCTCCAGGTCTCACTGTCATTGCCCATGTGAGCATTGAAGTCCCCCAGCAGAACAAGGGAGTCCCCAGCAGGAGTACTCTCCAGCACACCCTCCAAGGACTCCAAAAAGGGTGGGTATACTGAGCTGCTGTTTGGTGCATATGCACAAACAACAGTCAGGACCCGTCCACCCACCCGAAGGCGGAGGGAGGCAACCCTCTCGTCTACCGGTGTGAACCCCAATGTACAGGCACTGAGCCGGGGGGCAATGAGTATGCCCACACCTGCTCTGCGCCTCTCACCGTGACCAACTCCAGAGTGGAAGAGAGTCCAACCCCTCTCGAGAGAACTGGTACCAGAACCCAGGCTGTGTGTGGAGGCAAGTCCGACTATATCCAGTCGGAAATTCTCTGCCTCACACACCAGCTCGGGCTCCTTCCCTGCCAGAGAGGTGACATTCCATGTCCCAACAGCCGAGGATCTGACCGCCAGGGTCCTCGCCTTTGGCTGCCGCCCAGCTCACATTGCACCCGACCCCTTTGGCCCCTCTCATGGGTGGTGAGCCCATGGGAAGGGGGCCCCACGTTGCTTCTTCGGGCTGTGCCCGGCCGGGCCCCATGGGTGTAGGCCCGGCCACCAGGCGCTTGCCAACGAGCCCCACCTCCAGGCCTGGCTCCAGAGGGGGGCCCCGGTGACCCGCGTCCGGGCAAGGGAAACCTTGGTCCATATATTTTTCTGATCATAAGGGTCTTTGAGCCGTGCTTTGTCTGGCCCCTCACCCAGAACCTGTTTGCCATGGGTGACCCTCCCAGGGGCATGAAGCCCCAGACAACTTAGCTCCTAGGATCATTGGGACACACAAACCCCTCCACCACGGTAAGGTGACGACTCAAGGGGCCGGAAGTTCCCTGTCAGCTATAAAGGGGACAATTTTCACATTTTCTCCTTTTACGGCCATACTACCCTGAGAATGCCCGATCTCGTCCGATCTCGGAAGCTAAGCAGGGTTGGGCCTGGTTAGTACTTGGATGGGAGACCGCCTGGGAATACCAGGTGCTGTAAGCTTTTGCACCCACGTGAACACTCTTTCACGTTATTTCGCGCTTCCTTTTCTCCACTTTTTTCACCTCAGCCTTAACTGGGAGAGCCACAACGTTGAACTGACATTTTTAAATCTCTTATTGATGTGTTGCACCTCTGCTGGAAAAGCAAATTTTTGCAACAGACATCAAGTACCGAGGAGCTGCGTGCTCGCAGCGGACCGTATGCGAGCCTGACAGGCTGAACGCTCAAACCACCACGGGAGCGGGCCC